>NC_045478.1:112272383-112587383 GCF_009650955.1 Corvus moneduloides | reverse complement strand
AGACTTTTTGTGGCCAGGGTAGAAAGTTGTTGGGCCCTTTTCTTGGCATATGAAGGAGCCATAAAGTAAACGCACACCTGATATCCCTGTGGTTACCTTTTCCCCCCTCCTCTTCTTTAACATTCCACTTTTTTTTGTAGGCATTACTGTGATCACACCCATTGCAGCTCTGAGGTTCTTGGTCAAAGAATTTTGTTCTCCAGTTTTGGAGGCAATCTGTTGGAGTTAGGCCTGCCTCCAGTATGCTGTTACATTGCTTGCTACAGCACCATAGTCCTTCACAGAAGCTGCTAGAAAAGGGGGGGAAAAAAAGTCTTAAATGGTTCTGTTTTTTTCATGCTTTTTTGTTAATTTGCACTATTAGCCAGGATAAATCATTACTGTTTTTAAGTGTCTGTGGTCACATAAATATGTACTTGTGACTCTCATTAATTCTTATCGGTCTGAAATACTGACAAAAATATATGAGCTGGGAATACCTGAGTTGAAACTGTAATTTAGTTGAAGTCTTTTTAATTATACATTCTGGATAGCATCATATAACTGGTGACAGAAATAAGCCAACTCGTATTCACCTAGAACAACTATTCCTTGATTCTTTGTAGACGCTTGAAAGACTAGAGGACAAGAATAAGAAGGAGGGATTGAAAAATAAAGTCTGCAATTTTTCACCTGCATTTTTGTACCCATGGTCTACTTAAAGGGGGAAAAAAAGGAAAAGAATGAAAGAAAAGAATTAAAATCTTGGTGTGACCGACAGATTGCAGATGCTGCTTTCTTTTTTACCCCAGCCTGTACTAGGGAGAAAAATCTCTGCCTTCTGTCTTTTTCACCCTTAACTAGTGAGAGCTACAAAACCATGGATACGAGATGAGAAGTTTAGATGAAGCCTTGGTGTGCATTGGCCAGGTTGTGAAAGTGCCCCAAAAGAGTCTGTGTTCACAGGCTGCCTCTCCCAGCTGATATCTCTTGGTGGTTGGTTTTGGAAAAGAGTGAAGCTTTGTGGGACTCAACGTGCAGCTTTGTATGTGACGGGGAGAGGGACTTGTTCAGCTTGAAGGGGCAGTGCCAAGCCCTGTCTGATTTTTTTCATGAGGAACTTTGAATGACAAATGCTATTTTAAGTGTAGAATTGGGAGCACTAATTACAGCTAACATTGTTTTGTAATTTTTATTTCCAACATCACACAGTGCTTGGATTTCTCCAACCTTTGCTAGAGAG
The DNA here is from genome assembly GCF_009650955.1 of Corvus moneduloides. NCBI lineage: Eukaryota > Metazoa > Chordata > Aves > Passeriformes > Corvidae > Corvus > Corvus moneduloides. The sequence continues at coordinate 112,586,161 of NC_045478.1, read as the reverse complement.
CTCTTTTCTAACTGCATAAAGCAACTGTTTCCCTAATGAATTCAGAGAAACGCCCATGGAAACACTGACTCTTAAGGCTCATTTTTCATAAATGTGGAGGGAACTCAAGTTCTGACCATATAAAGGTAAAAGCAGGTGTTTCTCCAGGGCTATGTTTGTCTTCTTCAGGGGTTACACACACAGAAAACATCTCATGTAATCTGTTATCAAAGTTTTACTTTATGAATCTGTTGCCTTTTGAAAAAGAGAAAATAAACTGTGACATGAGAATTGGAGGGGTTAGGAATAGGTCCTGGTGGTAGCAAAACCCTGCATTTGCTGTAACATATTCCCTTCACTTCTTCCACTTTCCCTCATTATCTTGTTTGCTATGTGTAGCTGAATAAGCATGTAACCTCTAAGGCTGTGGAGCAGATCATTAGGAGTTACTGATTAACACCATGTTTCAATAGCAGATCCTGAGTTCTTCTTTTTACAAACTGAAGGGGTCTGTCTTTATGATTTTTTAATTAGAGTGTAAATATTGCAGCCTCATAAACTCTTTGATTTATAGATGACAGCAAAGTTTGCACTTTGGGAAAGGACAAGGGAGGCTTCAGATGTACAGTTTCAGTGCCCCTGTTTGCCTATAACAGATGTCCTGGTATTTTGTCTTTGGTGAACTCATCTTACCAGCCTTACTGATAATGCCTGTGTGTCTAATCTGGCAGGATGACTGAAATTCCTTTTTATGTTTCTAAGCATAAGTAGTACTCATATACTGTACATTTTAACTGATGGAGTGAGGGGAAAAAAGTTTGGAGGAATATTATGGTCAATCTTAGCTAACAAGGTGAGCTTAAAAGTTGATGTTCATCATGAGGATTCCAGAGAAGTGGGGCTAGATGCATTGTTGCAGTGCAACATGCATATACCAAACCAGGCATCCCGTGGAAAGGAAATATATATGGACAGACAGATTCTTGATAGCTGTTTCAGAGAGATGTTTATTTCTCCAGCCGCATGGCCGGAGCTCTGCTGAGGAACTGTCACAGTCACAGGACCAAGGGTCCTTCTGCCCGCGCAGGGAACACAAACCAACCAATGGGAACGAGGCTGAGCAGGGGCAGGGAAGCCCCGTGTCTGTGCCCTCAGGGCCCCTCTCCCAGGGCTCCATGGCAGGGGAGGGACCCCAACACCTCACCCGTTTTATTTTAATAAAAGGAGAATGAAAACAACTGGATAAACATAACAAGAACAGTTTCAAGACAAAACAAGCCACCCTCCTGAGTCTTTAAATGTCCAGTCAGATTCTGTGGAACATCTTAGGGCTGACTGAAGGGAGACAGAACTCTCTGAGCATGCTTTGTGGGGAAACTGAGGCAGGAGAGGGTTTAACTTCTTCCCTCCCCCTTTTCATTCCCCACTCGGCATTGGAAAGGGATTTTTGGGGAAACAATTGGCAAAAGCATGGTTTTGTGAGGGAAACCATGGATGAAAAAACGGATTAGGAATACACTGGGGGTAATAGGACATAGGGTAAAAGGGAAAGGTGGGATTAGGAAAGGGAGACTGTAGGGGGGGCTTACAATGGAGATATTGTCTAACATGACTACGATTTTTAGCATATATACTGCCTTTCACAGAAACACCATCAGGCCCAGTGACCTGCGATGCTTGTAACCCTTTTCTCCCTAGTACAATATTAAATTCCACCACCTCTCCATCTCCCAAGCTTGGGATGCATTTTTCAGGGTTATTCTTTTTAATAGCAGTTCTATGCACGAATATGTCTTGCTGGTTGTCACACCTTGTTATAAAACCATAATTTTGCTTAACATTATACCATTTTACTATCCCTAAGGTCTTAGTTACTATGATCTTTTCCTTTTTCCGAGTGGCTGCTGTTTTCTGTCTCGCTGCGTCTTTGCTCTCTCTTTCGGTCGCTCCCGTGTTGGAATTGTCGGGGCTGCTGGTTGCCTGCGCGCTCTTCCCGGGGTCGCGTTCGGGGCTGTGCGGGCCGGGCCGGGCCGCGCCGCTCAGTTCTCCGCGCGTCGCCTCCTCTGGTCGCAGCTTCGCTGCCGATGCCGGGCGCTGCACCCACATCTCGGCCAGGCCCCCGAGCGATGACTCTCCCATGCCCTGCTCCAGCGCGCGTCTCGGCTGGGCGCGGCTCTGCTCCCCCGCCACCGCCGCCCGCCGCCGCCCGTGTGCCGCCCCTCTCGGCTGGGCATTCACGGGGCTCACTCCACCACACGCTGCGCAGGGCCGTGCGGGCACCGCCGGGTCCCACTGCTCCCACCGCGCCTCGCTCCGCCACCGACACTGCGGCTCGCGTGGCTCCGCCCGCGCGCGGGAACTGCCTCGCTGCTGCTCGCAGAGCGCTCGGTGCACGTGGCCTGGGCCGCACGGTCCCTGCGCCAGGCTTCCCTTCACCAGGACACAGCTGACATTGCTCAACAGTCTCAGTAACTAAATAATATTCATGAAAATATTCTTCCATCGGCATATATTTTGACTACAGTATTAACTGTGTCCAAACGGTTTTCCAAAAGCCCTTGGTAATAATTAAATCCCAAGAAACATAGAAAAAGTTCTTAAACAACCATGCCAGGAAGTGTTTCAGTTCTTTTTGAGCTTGAATCAAGCTAAAATTTACAAATCGTTGTTCAAGAATCATTTTAAGTTTAAGATAAATGTCCATATGCGGCTCTGAGAGCCAAGAGTCTTCCCACGGTTCCTCCATAGTTTAGATATGGAATAGCGAACAAAACCAAGAAGAGGTATCCAAAGTTTCCAGGGTTTACTCACACAAATCAGTCGCTTAGGGATCGGGGATCGTTCTGCTCTCAATTCTCTACCATTATGTTGCAGTGGGGATACTGCAACATGCATATACCAAACCAGGAGTCCCGTGGAAAGGAAATATATATGGACAGACAGATTCTTGATAGCTGTTTCAGAGATGTTTATTTCTCCAGCCGCATGGCCGGGGCTCTGCCGAGAAACTGTTCCAGTCACGGGACCAAGGGTCCTTCTGCCCGCGCAGGGAACACAAACCAACCCATGGGAACGAGGCTGAGCAGGGACAGGGAAACCCCGTGTCTGTGCCCTCAGGGCCCCTCTCCCAGGGCTACACGGCGGGGGAGGGACCCCAACAATGCATCACTGTTAATTTCAGAGTCATGAAAGAAATGGTAAATCAAGATTGACAAAGATTTGAGGTGTTGGTGGATAATAGAAGGGTATTTCTGATATCCCTAATGCAAAATGTTATCAGGTTTTTGAGGATGAAGACTCCAAAGAGGGAAAGTCCCACCTTTCTCAGGCAATCAGTAGAACTTGGCTTCCAAGTGCAGTGCAAGTTAGGAAACTCACAAGTAGGGGGCGTTGTTTAATTTTAACTGGATTTGAATCAGCGTTATTTATCAATGGGGCACCTAAAATCCTCAGTAGAAGTTGTTCACTGGAAGTTCGGATGCCTCCCAGACACCAGGCTGTTTGGCCAACATCTCTGTCCTTGGAGCAGGGAAAGACTTTGCAAACACTGAACTGCTTTTCTCTATGAATCCTCCTTGCTCCATCTCCATAACTGACATTCTCCTCCAGCTTGCTCTCAGCATGGTTACGCTTGCATGGAGATTACTCAACCCCGGGTTGCACTCAGGAGCAGTAATTTACCAAGAGAGGCCTAATGCTTTGCACAGGGCTTTTACAAATCCTCCTTCACTAGCATGACTTGCCTCTTTCCATCTCGCATGTCCTCTGGAAACTCCTGTTGCCAGCACTGCCAACACGATTTGTCCGTTGAGATTCTGGGGGGATCTGTTTTGGGATGGCTCTTTGTCATGTTGTCAGGAATTGCTCCATCTACAGTTTCTCTGCTGGGCTGTTTTGTGGTCCCTGTAGCCCTTACACAGCCTGCCTACACCATTCCAGTGTCCCTGGGCTGTGGGCAGGGCCTGGAAGAAGTGAGGGCGTGGTTTGCCTCTCCCTGGGCATGCGGGAGCCGCATAACCTCAACTGAATGTTCAGGGTGAGAGAGATGAAGAAAGTTAAAGCAGACAGCTTTCCTTAATATGTACTTGATTTAGAATATAATATTTCAGTTGGAAATATTGGACAGCTTTCTGTCCCCAAATGTATCACACAGTGTGCAGTGCTGAGATGGTCAGGACAAAGGAGACAGAATGAAACCTGTGTTATAAATTCTCCTTTCCACCTCTTAGCAGAGCCTTTCTGAGTCCCCACATTGGTCTCTTCCCTGCTTGAGCACCACTGACCACCTCTCCTGTCTCAGACCAAACCCCTGGGAGAGGAGGCAGCCAGCTTCAGAATTGACTGCTTTCAGAAAATGTTGGCGCTTTTTCACCTTCTTTTCTCTGTAGCAAGAAGACTAGAAGCATAATTTTCTTTTAATGATATCTGAAATGTTCATGAACAGTGATGAAATCCAAAAACATGCCATAGTGTCAGATTCACCTCTCTCTCTGCTGGAGCTGTACTTGTTTTACTACAGGAAGTATTTTGTGGCTCTACAGTAGCAGTCTGGGTTTTGTTGCCAAAGGCCCAAATAGTGAAGTTTGGTGTTTTTTTTTTTTTTTTCATCAAACTTGTTGAAAGGCCCTTCAGTGCAAACTTGATGTCAATGGTAATTACATATATGTTTACAGATTATGGCTCCAATCCCATCCTGGTAAATGTTTTTGCACTTGGTTAAATCTACATGTGTAATTGCCTAGAGAATAAAATCAGAAGTGGTGAGTGTAGGAAGATAATAACTTGAACTGAACTATTTTCTTGTTACTGTTTAGTTTTGAACCTGTTCGACCCTTGTGGGTTCAAAAGTTCACCTCAGTCTTGACCATTATTGAGCTTGGATTCTGTTTAGGAGAAACTGTGACTCCATGTAAAGCAAAGGGTCAGAAAACAATAAACCCAACAGAATACATTAAGTGATAAATGAGGAAGGCAGAAAGACAAAAAAATGAAAAATAGCACATATTGGGTGAGTTCTTGGTTTTATAATGTTGGAAAGTGTTTTGCTGCTGACTGCACTGAGGCTGGGATTTCTTTTGTAACACCTGGTTCAAAACCCCTGGAATTCAACCAGAATGTTTCCATTACCTGTAGTAGTCCTGTGTCACTTATAATGAGCTTTGTTTTGTAGCTCTAATGCATGCTTTAGCTCCCAATAGCCCTTAGCTGCAACATGTAGCAGCCCAGTCTTTTGGGGTTGGGGGGCAAAGTGAAATTACAGGAGAGAATGGCTTTTCCTCATCTTCCTGTTTCCCCACAGAGGCTTCAGAGACTCAAATGCATTTATCTTTGCAACCCAGTTTCTTTGTGACTCAATTTCTTTTGTGTTTATTGAGCCCCTCTGTGATACAAATGAAACTGGCATCAAACATTTTATTATAAATTTTGTGTGGAAAACGACCATGAATATTTCAGTGTGTTTGCGTGCCTATGGTCTTCAGTATCCTCAATGGAAGTTCTTGTGTTGTTAGTGCTGAATTTGAGGATTGAATCAGTGTGTCCTAAAGGTGAAGACCAGTTTGCTTTGCAAGACGTTTCATTTTCCCTGAGTTTCCAATAAGGAAGCAATTTGGCTCAATGTCTTTACTTGCAAAAGCCCAGACTTATATCAAAGTGCAAAAGTTATGTAGGGGCAAAGCTGCACCAGGGCCATGTAAAGTGATTTAACTGGTGTTTGCATAGCAGCAGGAGAGATTAGTAGGAAATACAGATTTGTCTGATAGTGTACAAAGCACTTCAATACCTTTTGGGTTGGGATGTCAAGGCTTGTATTAATTATTACTGTTTTGGTATTCTTGAGATCCTAGTGTTTCACAGAATAAATTGACAGAAATCCACCCATCATCAGCATGTAAAAAGATTTCCTTTCATTTTTCCTTCCAGTAATTGAACTAAGCAGATTCCTGCTCTAATTCTGCTGAGTTTATTTTGCTGGAAATTACCCACCTTCTTTTAAAAGTACTAACATTGATTGAACAGCAAAAACTTATAAAAAGAACTGAAAAGTTTCATATTTTAATACTTACTTTTAAAGCATGCAGTGTGTAAAAAATAAAACAATTTCTCTGAGTTCCTTGAGAAGCATTTCTAGACTGTGAAAGAGCCCAGACTTAATGGGTTAAGTAATTGAAAACTGAAGGGAGTTCTCTGAACATTGCAGAAAGTCCAAGGTTTTAGAGAGAGAGAGAAGTATTTGAAATGCTGCTTTCAAGTCAGGTCAGGGTTTTCCAGTTCAGAGATATTTCTTGTTGTCAGTAAACTAAAAATGGAAAGAAAAATCCAAACCCTGGAAAGGAAGGGAAGTCAGAGAACCTGAGTAAGTGATGATTTATCTGATAACAAAAATCCTACTACCATAATCATTCATGGTTTATTTCTTTGGCATGCAACAGTTAAGAAAAATCCACTGAGCACTAGTAATTCCACTATTGCGAAAGCCAAATCCTTCATTTAAACTTTTGAGACAATTTTTCCATTTACTTCCCTGCCACTCAAGCAAAGAGCAGAAGTCATAAGCTCACTCATACCAGTTCACCTCATCAATTAGAAAACAGACAGGAGTTGCTTCCAGATGAAAAGGGGATGCAGCAGAGGAAAAATATGCTGGAACATCAAAATTGATTTCCTCTAATAAGTTCTGGATAGTGTTCCAAGCTTGGGTTGACCACATTGAGACATCCCTAAACTTTGCGAGAGTCAAGATTTGGAGCTGTCTGCTAGAACAGAATCATCAGAGAATATTGCACTTAATTAAAGAAATTGATATAGCAACCAGAGCCAGCAGTTTGGCTTATTTAAAATAATTAAATCATAAATTAATACATTTTAACCCAAATTTGAAAACCTAAAGCCCAACCCCAAATCTTAAGTTCATGCCTGCTGCCAGCACTGCCATTTGCTGCACCACTCTTACCAGTAGCAAGATTATGGTTGATGAGTCCTTCATGTTGACACATGAAAGTTAAATGCACAACAGTGTTTGCTCCACGGTTTGGGTTTTTTTCATTTGTTTTAACACCACCTTTGGCATCTGTAAAGTTATACAGTGTTAAAATAAAACCTTAATGGGCAGAGTGAAAATCTGTAGTTTCCAAGCTCTCTGGTGGGAAAGTTGTTTGCATTTGATAAATAAACTCCCAAAGTAAGGTAATTGGAGAAAACTGTAGTGTTATCCTCAATCAAAACACATATGTCTTATGCAGCAGAGAAAACAGTGTTAGTCTGATATGTTTCTTTAAAAGGAGAACATTTTTCCCTACTTTTATCAGGCTTGCAAAGCTTTGACAGTGTGTCCAACCATTTTTCCTGTTTGGAGTTGAAACAGGTGAGGCTGTGTCCTCCCACTGGAAAGCGATTGCTTATGGGCAGGTGGAGGATATGTGGTAGCCTTCTCACGATGGTTCAAGGCCCATGTCTATGGAGGCAGCATGTGTTGGTGCTGGAACTGTGTCTTTGGAGGGGACTCAGTGTCGGAGAAGGGCATGTGAACTGTCCTTTTCTTTGCTTCCACTGTGGATAAGCAAAAGGTGATGCTAGGGATGATGAGAATGAAAGGAATCTCTTTCTACAAAGAAACACAAAGTTTCATAGTTCCAAAGTATCTCTGCCTTAACTTGGAACCATAGATCTGAAGCACATGTTTCACATCCCTCCTGACAGGATGTGAAACAAAAGCTAGAAGGCACAATTGTGCTGAATATGGTGCCGGATTTCTTACTTTTTGTTATCTCTTACTTTCATAATTCTTCTGGGAAAAGAAGGGCCAGAAGCCCATTAGCTCAACCATTTGAATTTTTGTTCAACCTTTATCCTGAAATTTAAGAGACAGATTTAAAACAACATTATTGGGAACTATTCCCATAAGTCATCTAATTTAGGGGAAACCACTTTCATGTGGGTGCAAAGTGAGTTTAGAAAAATGGCCACTCACACAAGCTACCAGTGAGGCAGCTCATTGTGAACGTGAGAGGATGTACTGACTAAGTTCAGTCAGGACCCTTTCCACATTTTCAATAATGATTTGGATAATGAAGTGGATACTGAAATTATTGAATTTGCAGGTGACACCAGGCTGGGGGAGTCTGCAGGCAGATTGTTGAATGGGACTAGATTTCAAAATTGTTTTGATGAACAGAAGAAACAGCCTGGAGCCAGAAGAGTGCATTTGGTGAGACCAAATGCCAAGTGCTGAGCATGGCTGGAAATGATTACTCTGCAAACACAACCTAGGAAACACCTGTTTAAGAAGGGATTGAAGAGGACTTCAGCAGGTTAGTAGGTGAACACAAACATGCTTTTGGGGAAAAAACAACCATGTCCAAGGCAGGGAAGATGGTGTGCATACTGAGATAAGGAAGGGTAGTCGTTATCTCCTTTGTGAAGCACTGGTGAGACTTTTTCTGTGGTGGTGTGCTTGCGTTCGGGTGTGATAAGGAGAAAAATGAGCCCAAGTGGGAGAGGTTGCAAAGGCAGCAAGAAGATTGCTCGGAGGTTTGCCAAATATGGCATTTTGAGGACAGACTGAACATGCTAGGGTTGTGTAGAGTATTAAAGGCTAAGGGAGCATGATTACAGGCATCAAATCTGTAAAGGGTGGTTGCACAGAGAAAGGGAATAATTTTTCCTCTGTGTCCCCTTGACACAGAATTAAAAATAGTGGGACTAAACTAAAGAAAATAAGATTGTTAGATGATGGGGAGCATATACTGACAATATGGACTTTAAGGACTCAGGAGGTCGAGGAATTGCAGGCTCCAAGAAGTTTTGCTAAATGTCTGGATGAAAACGATCCTTCCTCAGAGGATTCCATTGACAGGATGATTGTCATAAGGCCTTAAGTTAGAAGTTAAATGCTGAAAAACTGTATTCCTAGAGCATTTGTTTCAGGAAAGTACTAGTGAAGAAAGTTTTCCAAAGAAATAACCCCATTACCAGCCCTTCAGAGGGACTGTTTATATGTGTGTACATCCCCAGCTCAAAGCACTTTCAGGGGCACTATGGATACCCCTCCTCACTCTTTGCAGGAATCTAGCATTGAAAACCAACTACTTAGAGGTAGAAAAGAAAAAACAAACCAAAATGGAATGTTTCCACAAGCAAGTGTTGTTTATGTACTCTGTAGTGAAAATTAAATGTAAAATCATGTCTTTTGAAGACCAAGAAATGACACCATGGAAAAATAGAGTGTAAATAGAGGGTAAAGTGTAAACTAGCAGTGCAGTGCTAAATTAAAGACTTCCCTTCCTTCAAGGGTATTCCCTTCCAGGGTGAAATATACTGCTTTACCTTGAGATTCTGTTTTATTTCATGACATTTCATCTTTAATTTTTGCTATAGCTTTATTTCACTGCATGCAGTATGGGTTCATCTTGTGCTTTCCAAACGTGCTGAGCAGAGAAAAATCTGTGGCATTAATTGAGAGAGAGAACTGGATCATATAATAAACGGTCGTGAGATGCATACATGCATGACAGGAGAGGCTGGGATTTTCCCATGCAGCCTAACTTTTGGCATTTTAGGCCTACGACTGCCAGTGTTGCAGAAATAATATCAAGTGGTCTGATACCAAGATCAGTGGGACCCTACAACAATCAAGGACAGCTTATTCACTGCATGATCTGTGAGCAGGCTCTCAGACGCAGTGGTTGCAGAGGCAGGCTTGGAGTCTGTTGCTCACAGAAGTCTCCATCAGCACTTTAGTATTTCTTTCTGAAGAGTTCTCTTTTGCAGAGGTCGTAACTACCAGCTTGTCAGGTATTTCCCAGAATTGTCAGTCTCCCTGGGGTGCTCCAGACTGTGGTGTACAAAGCCACAGCACTGGCATATCACTTACCTAGTTCTGCTAGACTTACCCTCTCTGTGAAGTATGCAAACTGTCTCTGTCTTGTGCAGCATTTGCATTATCTAAAGCTCACTATGTATGCTATGGTCCTTTCGCCTTTGCAAATGCTGTTGTAAATATAGCATCCATAAATAAATGTTAAATAATTCATGAACACAATTTTGTAAATTCTGCTAGGCCACACCTCTCTAGGGGCATATTTATGAACATGCGTCAGCCTGGAATCAATGCGTCTGCCAAGCGTCCTACCTCTGAGGCAGAATTCCCACATCTAGCCCAAAATGCTGCAAACGACTCTGATTCCACTTCACTAGTCGTCCATCATGCTGTCACTTTAATTCAGATGCTGCTACTTGTTTTAATAACATACATCTTACACAAAGAATATTGCTAACACAAGATTCTTGAGGTAGATTTTTACAACCTCATAAAATGGTATTAACCCTTTGATCCCTGATATTCTTTTCATACAGCTTTTTTTTATGCTTATCAATAACCTGTGTTCGTGGGGTCTATTCATGCTGGAGAATCCAACATCAATCACTGCAGTAAAAATATTATTCCTCCAGCATTACCCTAAAGAGTTATGGAAAGAATAAAAGTGTTATTGCAGGAATTATTTAGCAAACAATAGATGGATAAAATGTATTATGGTAAGTGTTAAATTATATCACCACATTACAGAAAACTACCTGAGATAGCACAGAAGGTAGTTCAGTGCTTTTTCTAAGTAGTTCAAAGAGAACAATAGCAGAATCCCACGAAAGATTTTACTATGAAACCCTGGAATGACAAGGCAAAAGATGTATTATCACATAAAATGATAGTTTACAGGGGAAAAAGAAAATTCTACTTCCCTACTTCTGAGTCACACCTGGCGATATTTTGGGAGTGAGGGGAGGCGAATAATAGTAATTTACACTTAGCTGCTTAACACTCAAGTATTTAAGGGACTTACTTGTTAGGTTTTTGCATGTCTTCATAGAAATACCTTTCTTCTGTTGTAACAGAGCAACATGAAATATGCAATTTTAAAAAATACTTTGCTTCTATTCCAAATAAAGAACACTCCAAGTTATTTTTTTCTTCCTTCTCCCTGCTGCTTGAGGTCAGCACCAGGAATTAGAAAAGGTTTTACTGAAATGCTTGATTAACCCAATTACTAAAATCATGCCAATATTTTTGGTAAAATTAAGGATATCTAAACAAGGTTGAGTTCCATGATTTCACGAAGTAGACTCTTATCAGTTAATGCGGATTTAGAAAGAGAAAAAAAAAAGCATAATGTTGCACTGGTCTCATGGGATTCATTTGATCAACATGATTAAATTATTTCCTTACTCAGCTAGAAGGAAATTACTAGTAACCAGACATTATGTGTCTGTTAATTATGTGCAGTAAGGTTCTCTGCTATCACACCAGCTCTTGCATTCATGTTCTGCATGTCTTAAAGACATTTTCATTTTCAAAATCTAAATATTGGAAAGGGACAGCTATAATTTTCTTTCCTTTATGTAATAAATATCTAACATGGCAAAAAGCACTTGTAAGAAGCAGCTGCTTGTCCTTCAGGTAATCACAGGTAAGTTTGTGGAGGTGACATGCCAGGATTTCACATGTTTTTTGTTGCCCCCACCACGATTTTTTTTTTTGCAATCATTCATTTTTATAAATTGGATCATCTATTATTGTAAGGAATGAGAAGGACAGTTTGCCAGAGACCTGTAATTTCACTTGAAATAGTTAATCTCCCTTATGCAAGGTCTGCTCACCTATATGTTGTCTTTGTGCCAGATCTACATTCTGCTCTGATGCTGCCCAATCTAGGATTTCAAAAGGATTTTTTATAAAGGAAGAAGAAACATATGGTACAAGAGGGGCCTTATTCTTTTTCTAATGAAATGATGGGCTTCTGTTTCATATTAAAGTGTTAATAGGTCTGAAATTAGGTCTCAAAAAAGAGAATAGTGCTTTTAAAATTCTTAATATGATTCATTATCTGCAGTCAGAACCAGATGACATTTATTTTTATCCCAAAAACAAAAAAAAGCCAAGCCACAAGAAAAAAAAAAAAAAAATCCTGGATTCCGGCTCTGATTTATCGAATGGAAAGCTCTTTAGAATCAGAGCCTGGGCTGGAGGCTGGAGGTTTTGTTTGAGTTTGGGAGCCTTCATATGTTTTTGAAATCTAAACAAATATTTCAAAGAAGGTGGTGTCACATTTGAAGTAAGTGATCCTATTAGGCACTGGGATACGGCTGCTTTGTTGAAGGACTGGGCAGCATTTTATGTATGATAGTGCGGTGTACTGCTAATACACCGAGACATCACTTTCATCTGAAATGCCGATAGGACTGAACTTCTCTCATGCACTTTGGCTTTCAGTGTTAATAATGAATGAATAAAGTTCAGAGGATAGAAGCTAAATGGATATTGTACTTTAAAAAAAATGAATTTTAACTAACAGCATGCCGAGCTATTCAGAAATGAGCGAAAGACAGTAAATGGCCATATTTATTACGAGTGGTTGGGAAGGCTGTATGAAAGCATTTGTAGGAGTTGTACTGGCATAAAACACTAGGAATTTCAATACAATCGAAAATGCATGTTAATTACAAATAATGAAGGTTTAATGACATTTTATTGGTTATGGGGATTTTGGGTGCAACCTGTTTTGTCGAAGTTAGCTTCCATAGGATAGCCATCTCTTCCATACCCTGCTATTTGAGATGACTACTTTTCTCTATGTCTGCCAGAAAAGTAACTGGGAATCTAATGGGTTTTGTAGATCTTGGGCATTGCCAGTAGGCAGCTTAGAAAGTACCTTCTCTGGAAGCATCATCTGGATGATGCCTTCCGACTTTCTCTATCTAATTATTACAAACCACCAAGCTGCAGTGGCGGTGGTCTCTCTTGACCAAGAAATCTTGGTGGTCCAGATCCTCATTAACAGTCAGTCACCTTCATTATTAAGATGTCATCTCACATCTAGAGCAGGTCCAGCTCGGAGCAGTCATCAGCACTTGTAGCATGTGGCAAATAAGAGCAAAGAACATAAACAACCTGAGGTTTCATAGGTTTCATGTAAACTATACTGTACTAAATGGCTTCTCTTCCATAATCTGCCTCCCACCTCTAGGTGCTGGAACTGCTTACCAGGCGCTTAGAGATGCTCTCAAACCTGAGTGGAAATGGTTGTACATAAGTAGGGCTTGTGCTCAGTTGTGTCAAAGTCACAAAACAACTACCCTCAGCACTTTTTGAGGGATACAAAAAGAATTATATAGGAAAGAGCTAATCCCAAAATTATGTGTGTGTGTGTGGAGAGGTACGTCTGACATTCACATTAATACCAAACGAGTTCATCATGATTAATGTTATTACATTAAATATCGAAGGAATTAATAATGATTAGACCATTATTTTAAAGGGTTACCAGCATGACACCAGCTCATTTTTTAACAGCTGTAGACAGTTGGGTTTGGACTTTTTTCTCTCTGTGCATTTTCAGTCCTCACCTCCTTTGACCAAATATACTCACTTGGAATTTCATCTTACTGAATTTATGATTTTATGGCTGTGTTTCCTGTCGGGACTAAATCCAAGTCCTGATGAAGTCATTAGAAGCTTTGCTATTCACTTCATTGCTGCAAAGAAGACCGAGGCCTGATCCTGATTTCCATGGACTGACATGGTACTATTTCCATTGGTTTCGCTGGACTTTTATATGCCCCCTTGAACCTAGAAAAAAGCTAAATGAATATTAGTTTGGAATCTTTTAGATCTGTTTTTTAGAGGATCTTTGCTTGAAGAACAGTTCTTTATATGCATTCTTCTTCCTTTTCAAAAAAAAAATGCCTTCAGAGAAATCAGTAAGAAAGTCCAAATTACGTGTACAGTATTATGCTTTAAATAAAACTGCCTTAACTGAGGAAAAAAAAATAACGTCAGATGGAGACTTTGCAAATAGGAAAAATGCCTGAAACAGATGATTAAGAGCTATGTGTTTTACAGGAATTGCTGCTAACACTTGGATAGTCCACTATTTCTTGATGCACATATAGTATTATATTCCACACTTTTATTAAAACTAAAGAAGCCAAAAGATCTCATAAATTATCTACTCAGTACAAACGACTAAAACCTACTAAATCTGTTTTGAAGTACTAATGTCATACACAGTATTTAAAAGTGGTGCATATCAAAGTATCATTTATAAAGGGAAGAAAGCAAATATTTTTCCGTTTCTAGTTTGAAATTCTTATATAAAAGGATAAATCTTGTAATATTTATCTGCTTTTCTTTACTTTTTGCCTATCCTGATTTTTTATGGGCTTTGGCTACGATTAAATTGCTTCTTGATCAGCTGCTGCTGATTAGTCATTTCAACCCTTTCACAGATATTAGAACTTGCAGTTTGGCTGTCATTTTTGCTCAGCTTTAATTGTTAATAATTTTTCTGTGGTTGCTTTATAAAATGGTAGCTTAGGGTTTTCACTTGGCCTTTTGTTCTGCAGTACAAGAAATTAAAGAAAAGAGGATTAAACGGGTTGCAATTTGTTATAATACTGCTTTTCCTATAGGTTTTCCTGCTCTGTCCAAGTCATACCAACATCTTCAGCGAAATACATCTATGTATATCTTTGTATTGGGAAATTAAACATGGCAGGGACCATTCTGTCTCAGTAAGGCTCTTGGACACAATGCTGCTTATTTGCATATTATTACAAAGTTTTATCTTCAAAAACAAGATGGTTGCACAGAGGCTGCCTGTTGGGAATGGTCCTTGATCCATGAGAATACCCAATCCTTGCCAAGGATTTGGCCAAGGGAATGGTAGATACGTTGAGTCAAAACATGCAAGGAATGCGACTGATGGTCAAGCAGCAGAAGTGGTGGAGGTGCTGTTTGTACAGCACACAAGTCCCTTGTATCATTCTTGCTGCCAAATGCTGGTTCAGAGATGAATTTTCCTGCTTCCAGTATTTGGGTCCATGTTAGCTGTGTCCATTTTGTACCGTTGTGCGCTGATTTTTCAGATCAGTGATACCTTTCTCTTTCAGTTGATGTCAGTGGATAATGGTAACACTTTCTGTCTCTAAAAATCCTATTGTAGAAGTCTGAATGTAAAGTTTGGGGTCAAAGTCCCCTGTTTATAAACCTCTATTTAAATCTATGCTTATACCTCATGGAAAGCATCAAGATTAAAGTGTATCTTTTAGTGCACAAACTTCAAGTAGGCTGATTTTCTGTATCAGATCAATATATTCCACCTGAAAAATCCGAGCCCAGTTGTATTTAGCCAGATCTATGTATTGCATATTAAATACTCTCTAAACTGCGCATTATTATCAAATATAAAGACAATAAAATAATGTAAATAGGGTCTTTTGTGCAGAGTAATCTGCCTGCTGGAGAGACATAGACAGTCTGGTCAGGAGTGATATAGACAGATATCACTGTTTTTGTTGTTCCTCAGTTATGTGTGAATTTCTCTGTTCTAAATATACCTGAAAAATGTCTATAGAATATAGAAGACTGTGCTTTCAGGTTTGGGTGGTGTGCAAGTGGTGAGCTGACTGAAGAAGAGTTCAACTCTTTGAATGTGCTTTGAAAACTGCATTGAAATGTGCATTGAGTTCCCCTGGTATGTTGTACAAAGATAAGGTATCGAGTCTGCTAGGAGTATTTTGAATTATTATAATGTAAAATCAAACTCCTATGTGCATGTTTTAGTTCTGGTTGGTCATTTTGTTTTGTGAGAGGAAAGCCTAGAGGTTCCTGAGAGATTTCTGCTCCTTGCAGCAGTAGGCTCAGTGCAGGGAGGATACCTCAGGAAAATACCCTGCCTGACTGCCAACTGGACTGTGGTGCAATTAAACATTTTGGAGAAGGCTGAGTGTGGAAAACCTTCCAACATGGTGAGAGAAAAGGGTGGTGTCTCAGGACTTTGCTTGCCCTGGCTAGTGCCAAGTGTTGGTTGTCTGGACACTTCTAATGACCGTGGAGGGACATCAGTGTGAGTTGCATCACTGGCTCCAGGGGAGGCAGACATTCTGTTGCTCCAGCACGTGTCAAAGTTTGTGTGATAGAGGAAGGTTTAAATGTGTGACAGCGCCACCAAACCACTTCGTGTCATTTGCTTGACAGGAGACACTCGGCTGGTGCCACACGTGTGTTGGAGGAGCACCCGTGGGGCTGGGACCTCCATCTCCCCACACTAACGTGGCAGATGGTGTTGACAGGCTCACCTGCCCCGTGCCTTCCCTGCAGTGGGTCAGTAAGACTTATAGCAGTCTAAACTGGGAGAGTGTTACCTACTTAAACTGTTTTTCTGACTTAATAAGAATTTTTCATCTATAGCAAGCCAGTTTAAAATATTGTCTGTACACAAACAGTCATTCTGAATAATAGGCCTGCACACAGTAAATGTCAGCTCTTTAAATCACAGAGGACTTCGGAAGCAGAGTAGAGAATGCTTCATAACAGTTTAAACTTCAGCCTCCCATTTATTATGTATGTGTTTATAAATCTCTGAGGGGCACTCTTTTCCCTTCTGGGAAGCCCAAAGGAGCAGAGTTGTTTGTCAGCCCGACTGGGTGGTGCGCGGTGCTGTGGTTGCTCCTTTGCATTCTGACCCTATTTGGTTTCAAGGTTGGTATCCAAGGTTGTGCCTGAGGAAATTTTATTTTCTTTTCTCCTAATAGCAGCATATAGGACCTTTTATTTCTAGGAAGATAGTACTGGCAGAACAAAAAGTGGTGAGGGGTCAGCAGAGCATTGTTGTGCTGTGTTTTTCTTTTTAAGCTGAGCATGAGTGATCACCACTTTTAGAAAAAGGCTCTCTGTTTGCTACAGAGGAAGAGTGTAAAGGTATCTTGCTCAGCCATGGCGTTGAAAAATTTCTTCAGCATTCCCATCTATCTTGGTTAGTATGAATACTTTAGCATTAAATGGAGAAAAGGAGAATCCATCAATAGTTGATAACTGACCTTAAGATAGGAATTCAAAGTTCACTACAATTAAACCCAAGTGTCAGCAGAACCCGCAAGGGAGGCTATCAATATATTTGACTATACCTACACATAGATGGCAGATTTAAATTCTATAAGGGAAATGATGGTGCATTATTCCTAATAAAAACATATCCTTGTACTGTCTTATATCACAGACAAAACACAGAAGTTCTGTCTTATGAATGATAGTAGGAGAAAACATACTGAAGAGCAAATGTGATTCTGGATGGAATTTCATCACATGACTCTATTGTAAACCAGATGTTTGTCAGATTCAGTGGGAGAATGTATCCATCTTGAAATTTTTAATAAGGTTACATAAAGGATTAAAAGCAAACATTTACAATACATAGAATTTAAAGATAATTGTATTTCTCTTAAATTGGTTATTTGCTTGGTAGATTGTTAAAAATATTTACATAATCTATCTATGGTGCAGTGCACCTCATGGATGGCTTCTTTCATTATGATGTTTGATGTACATCCACAGCATCAGAGAAACAAAACATAAAGAGACTGTTCCACAGACATAAACAATACTTGTGATATAAAAAATATGCTGTATTAATGACAAAAAAAAAAAAGGGATCTGCAGCCAAGTCTAGCAGTTCTGGAGTTCTGGGGTAAGATTCTGATGCCTGGAAGAGGGAATTACACTTCTCTATGAAAAGCAGTGATGCCCTCACTGCAAGGGAAGCTGGCTCCGGGTAGAATGTAGATAGGTTGTTAGTCTTGCCTGCTGCAGCTGTTTTTTTCCTTCAGTATCTTCTCCCTTCTGAGAAAGGAAAAGGGAGAATAAAGCTTGAAAAAAGGACAGAGAAATGGGAGAAAGGGAATCTTGGGTTTGTAGCTGAGACTTTATAAGAGGTTACTTTCCATTTGCGAATTTGTTCATGCCAGCTTCCTTTTAAACTGTGGTCATTTTTGTGGGGCTACATTCAAGGCCACTAACTCTCAAGATTATTTTCTCTAGTATTCTTTTTATTGGCAGACAATTTACAAGGAAACTTCATGGAAGGATGTATCAAATGTGCACAGGGATGCACACATTGATGCTGCATCGGTATAACATTACAACTGGCCTCAAAATAAAAAATTGCTGAACAAACCTATGTGATGAGTCTAAGGTTTTTACATGAAATCATATTTAAAAGAATAGGAAGATGAATTAATTCATCATACTCCCTGCTTTATTTTGGGAAATATTCTTTCACTAAGTGGATTTCTGATTCATGGGGAACAAGGACAAAGTAAATTAAACTAGTAAAAAAGGAGAATAACTTTGACATCCTCTCCTGTGTAGCTACAGGATGTGTAAGTCCACTTGGACTTCAGTTGTGATGTTTTAATACACCAACAGGCTTATTGGGAATGGTAGCTAATATCTGTAGCACTTTGATCATTCCTGGTACCAAAAAGGTCTGATGAATACAGAATCTCCACGAAGTCAGAGGACAGTATTAATATTGAAATATAACATACTAAGCCCAGGAAGTCGGTTGCTCAATGTGGTGCTAATTCAACCACATTATGGATCATTTATAGCCCAGATGGATTATTACAAATGAAAGATATTGCTGATGATTGCTATAGCCAAGTTAATGATGTGATAGAACTGTTGACACTCACTAGCTGTGTTGTGCTGCTGTAGCCTGCTGTCACACTGCTCTTCTGGCTGCCTCTTTCACCTCCCCGAGCCCTTGTGCATGGCATAGCCTGGGAGTGTTCAGTATTGCCAACTCAAAGAGTGAGATGTTAGTTTTTCTTGCAGAATAATTCGGTGTGCAAGAATGATTCCTAATTCAGAACCCTTAACTCTAATTTTTAATAGAAAAAACCTAGGTACCACAAACTTCTCAATGGAAGATAGCAAAACTTGTCTTTTAGTACTCTGAGTCATGGAACATGTTTTTTCTCATTTTTTGCTTGGGACAGGATAGATTTGAGACATGATTCATGTATAACTGGGAGAGAGATGAAAAATAAGGTTACTGGAAAATTGTGAGTCCTGAAGACTTGTTCCAGAAATTTTCTGCAGGTGCCTCCCTGGTACTGACTGGATATTCCCCTTCAGTGTAGGAGATCCCACAAATGTTTCGTGAGTGTACTTTTTGTATTTTTCCAGCAAACCCGCTACATTCAGCAACTAAGATGGGCCTGGTAATCAATGTCTAGGCTTACGTTTAAGCTTGATTAACAACATCACAATTGCTCTGTTGAGATACAGAAACATATCTCAAAACCTGAGAGTAGGACAATTGCTAACAGGTATTTCTTGAATTGAGTAATGTAATTTTACAGCCTTGAGATTGTCTTGGAGAATGTTACCAAGTTTAAAATGTCAGCCAAGATCAAAGCACAGTGCAAAATATATTGCTGGAGAAGAGAATCAGAGGTGGGGGGTAGGAGACCCCTCCTAGGAGACTGTCCAAATCCTGTGCCCACTTATCCTTCACTCTGCCCCTTGACCATGTCAGCTAATCTCATTTTAGAGACATAGCACAGGAAAAGATAAAACATGAAATAGCTGTATCTGACTTACTTTGAATGTCTGTTAAGTTTCATGTTTTTTAAGTCCTCAACAGATTTATTTCACTTGTATCAGTCACTCTGTGACAGGTCTACATAAATCAGAAAGCATTCTGGGAGAAGGTCCTTCAGTTGCCGACTTGCCTGTGTCACAGATTCCCACAGAGTACATAGTTATACAGGTATATGCAGAAGAGATTTGAGACTCAGTGTAATCATCAAGGAGTGTCACTTGCCTCGTAGCTAAATACCCAGAAGAGCTGGATGAAAAGGTTAGACTTATCTGTCAGTCTTTTTGGGTACAACAAAGGATCTTGTCCATTCAGGCTAAATAAGGTGTAATCTCAGCTGCATGGGTCAAATATTCCAAGTTCATTTACCAATTCACTGGGAAAATGTCACAAGTTCCAGACAGACTTAGTATAGAGCGATGCAATCTATCAATACTTAAGCGTATTGGAGGGGGAGCATCATGGCTGGGAGTGTTATTTATTCAGTGAAGCACATGCTAAATTGAACAGCATGCTTTGGATAGAGAGAGTGGGGGTCTACTACTCATCTTTCCAATGAGCTTTTTTATTTCCATGTAGAGAGATTTTATACTCAAAAGAACTGTAACAAAAGCTGGTTAGACTCACTTGCCATCCAAGTGTATAATTTCTCTGTTAGACTGTGAAGTCTTAAGGAAAACAAGTTTTTTCTAATAATTTTCAGTTCAGATTGGACCTGTGTGGGCTTATAAGGTCATTCGCTTGACTGAGCAACCGCGGACGTTACACAGTGGGAAGTGGGCAGGGCTAGTGTTTGACAGCTGTTCTTGGGAGTGATGGCCATATGTATCCCTTGCCACAAGACTGGTTTTCTGATTGAGATCATTCATTTGTGGAAACACTTGCCTGCACTCTGAGGGATGATGCTGTAAATCCAAAATAACGTGGAGATGCATTTGGTTTACACGGGCGTGAGTGAGCTCTGCTGGTGTCTGCCTGACAGCTTCAGCTGGCACAGGGTCAGATGTCCCTCTAAACCTTTGCCTTCCACCAAGGGGTTATCATTACCAGGAAAAGGTGCAGAATAGTGTCTTCTCTAACCAGCAAGATTGCATTTATATGCTCCCAATAAACCCTTTTCATTGACTTAGAGGTAGTGCATGTCAGTGAGCAAAGCCTGTGGTCAGGTAATGTGCTGGGACCTGTGTATGCTCATAGGAAAGGTATTTTCTGTGTCTTGCAACTGTCTCCCTCTCTCTTTCTCCCTTGGTCTGACTCATCGACTTGTCTTGTAAGTCTTGTTATCACTGAGAATGCCTTTTATTGTGCCTAGATACAGTGCCTATCAGAATGATCTTGTTTGATATCTTCATTTCACAGATTAAAATAACCAAGCATGCAACAACCCTTAAAAGCCTTTTCTAAGGTTGCAAAGTGAGGTAATGTGAGATTCGTGATTGCCTTGATACACATTGAATTCAGCCTTCTTGTGCATATGTGTCAAGATACAATCTTTAGTGATGTGTGCACTCATTATTTCTTCCACAGGCCACTTCTCTAAGCTGTAAGCCTGTTCTAACTCACTTGCTCCCTGTACTTTTCTAGGTCTTTAAACTAACATCCTGAAAGCACTGAAGTGCTAAGGTGACATCATTCATATGAGCCATCAGTATCCTTGGGAAGCTCAGGATTCATAACATTCTGAAGTATTTGGTGTTTATTTTTAGAGGGCTAAAATCAGAAAAGTCAAATCTTACTTAGAGCTATCTGTGCAGAGCATACTCAATCTGTGAAGCAAATAGATTCTTGTGCTCCCATCCAGGTAGTGCTCCCATCACCAGGATAAGGCTTCATGCTCTGCAGAGCTGAGGCAATCTCAGCAAGTGTCCAGGACAGGTTCTTACCTACTCTCTCCTCTGCCTTGTGTGTTGTGCCAAAATACACGGCTCATTAACTTTTAGAGGACAGAGACAACACTGAAGTTACATGATACTGGGGTGCTTTCATGTGAGACTGTCGATAAAGGTACGTTTTGAGTTAGTTCTCTCCTGTAGCTGCGAAGTGTCATGGCTGATGTGAGAGAAGAGTTCATCTACAGTTAGAGGTAATTATCGCGTTGTTGCCATAATGGAAATGCATGCAGTCTGCTCTGTCTGCAGCTTAGCAGATATCAAGGATGCTGTCTTTAAAGCAGTTCTCTTTCTCCTTCTACTATCCTTTCCCATTTACATGTTTTTAAAATTTTCTTGATGATCACTCCCCAATATCTCAGAGGTTCAGAGTGACTATCTGGACAACTCATGCCCCATCAGCTTTATCTGTCCATGACTTTTGGGTCTTACACAGCTTTTTGCCTGATTGCCCTATAATAAGAAGGCTGGAGAATCTTTTCAAAGGGAGAAGACGTAGTATTGCTAACATCTAATCCTTGTATGCAGCTGGAATTTTTCCTGTTCTTGAATTCCTGCCTAGAATCCACTTTAACACATGGAAACAGTGAGTAGCTTCATAATTGGCTATCCAACAGTATAGTTAACACCAGCTTGTTAAATAGAGGCATGGAGTCAAGCTTGCACGTCTGTAGGGCTTCATTAAGCCTTTATTTCCATTAGCACTTCAGTCCACAGAATCTGTAAATTCATAATTTTAATCCCCTCTTTTTTAACTCACCAGTGAGTGATACACTAAATCCAGCATGATTTTGCCTATCCTTTCAAAGGTGTCATACTACTATGAAAATAAATAAAATGATTCTTCATGAAGTAACCATTGGACATGCTGTGATTGTTTATTGTAAACCTGTTGTCTTTCGTCAACTGGTTTTTCAATGAGGTTTTGAAAAGCCATTCCTAATTGTGTAAATATCAGAATATAATTGGCTTTCCAATTTCACAGCTTATCAGAAGGAGAAAAAGGAAGGGGGGAAAACCCTAGATATTTCAAAGACAATAAGTGCATTTGATGTAATGGTCTATGATTTTTGTCTTTTGTTGTTTAACCCAGGACTGAAGAAACAGATGGTAAGATTTTCTAGGAAGCTTAAAACAGAAGCCAAGCTAATACAAAACTGTTCAGCTATCAAACAGGGTAAATCCATTCTGTCGCTTTCTTTTTTTTTTTTTCCAAATCACAACCCATCAAAAGAAGGGTTTAGCTTCATAAAAATATATTTACCAGGAAGCTTTTTGCAAAGAAGAAGGGCATGCTTTGTTAAACCAGATGCATTTTATTTTTCCTGGAACCAAGATTTATGAAAGCAGTATGCTCATATTTCTCCATATACAGTAATTGGAACTCATTATGCTAATTGTATTTCCATTATCACTAATTAACAATCACAGTGACCTGGCCCACAGTCTAATTTGTCTTTAATCTGTTTTTGTATAGGGAGTTTTACCCTGTAATTTCAAGGTGATAATTCTATTCAGCACAACTTTATTGAATAGTGAAATGTAATACTTGTAATATTTAGGGCTGTTCCCATTCAGATAGTTCAAAAGGAACAGGAAGTGAATTTATACGTGTCCATGCTGCTGTGTTACTGGATCTGCCTCCCTCTTGCACTCTGTTTAACCTACCTGTGTCTAACTTAACCTGTATGCAGCTTATCTAGAGTAACTGGAGGTTGGTCAACACTTGCTGATGAGATTTGTGAGCTGTGAAGGAATGTGGGTGTGTTTACTCGTGGATAAATCTGCGGGAATTTGCCATTTTTCACTTTGTGACACTTCACCTGCAGGAAAACAGGATTTTCCTTAAATGGTGTTTCTGGTGTAGTATAAAACACTTTCTGTGTCTTGAGGGGGGAGAAAAAGCCTCCGAGCTTAGCATGAAAAGTGTTGTGGTCTTTTTTTTTCCTTTTTACCTAAACAGCAACTAAAGGCTTGTTTGCTTTCTCTCCAGGGTTTTCCAGCACTCAGACTAGGTTCAGGGTTTTTTTCTGCAGTTCCAGTGTTAGGGAAATGAGCAGTGCTGTGCCACTGGGGTTTTGCAAAATCTGCTGTACTGCTCATCCTTCTAGAGTCAGTGTGACAAAAACATTTTCAGGGACTTATTTCAGGCTACCTGACTTTTTTTTTTTCTCACCTACTGCTCACCTTCTTTTCCCTCTGCTGATTCACTGGCTGTGCATTGCTGCTGATGTCATATTGTTCCTGTCTTACCCACTGATTGACTGATACCAATAATACTGTGCTGTGCAAGCCTTTCCCTTAAATCCTTGGCTTATTTCTTGGCTTCCTATCCACCCAAGGTGCCACCTTTCAGGTGGGTACTAAATTTATCTGATAAGCTATATTATTGCATGCCCCTTGCACTGACCCTGATGTGCTTTGTCACTGAGGACTTCAGAAGTTGGGAGTGACTGTAATCTGAGTTTAATCTTTCTGTCCCAGGAACAGCCCAGCTCTCTGAGCAAACAAAATTGTATAATTTGTTTTCAATGCAGCTTAAAAGTGTTACATCATTTGTTGATTTGTCCCTGGATGAGTATGAATATATATATGGTGATATAAATATATACATATTTTTCTCAACCAGTTATTTTCAAAATTATTTTCTCTTGTTGCAGCTCTTCGCCCCTGTGCCTTGGTCTCCCTCTACATGCCACTTGCCTGCTTTAGGACGAGGTGAATCACATCATTGTCAAAAACCTTCACATCTTTTTTTACACTGGAATGTGTAACCTTCCAAATCCACAAGTGAGCCCTGTTTCCACGTGACCCTTCCCTTCAACTCCACCAGGGACTCACTAAAACCCCCCGCCTCCCTGGGTCCGATCCCACTTCAGCTGTGTGGGCGGCACAACCTTTGCATAGTAAATGCTCCTCTTTCCCCAGCACATAAATCAAAGTGTACCACCTAATTGACAAAATAATCTTAATCAATGCTTTCACCGTCTGGCTTTCCCTAGCAAATATAACTCCCTGTTGATGTTACCCATCCTCCCTTCTGTTATACCAGATGGTGTATGTTCCAGTCTTTTTATTATCCTTCCCTGACCACGACACTTTGCTCAGTCCAGAGATCTTCATACTGCATCCCCTGAGTGTTCTCATCAGCAGCTCTGTCCTGCTCATTGCATCTTGATGTTTCAAGCATCTTGCACTAATGACCCTCTTCTTCCCTCCTCCTTTGCACTGATATTTTTCACAGTATTCGTTCCCATAGGTTGAACAGCTGATTTCAGGTAGCATGTGTGCTTTAACCATCACATACTCTAAGTGACCTCTGCATAAATGTTGTCAGGATATAGACTGATTTCGATCTTCTGTGTTACAGATTACTAAATTCTTCAGGATAGATTCAGAAGACAGTAACCTCTTCCTTTTCCTTCTTTTTTTTTTTTTACTCATAGAAGATTACAGAAGTTGATCTGCTTCACATTATGTACAATTATGTTGCTTCTGGGTAGAATGACATAATAACATAAGCATCGGTCAGGAGAACTGTACAGGTTTGATTTATGGCTTTGTCTTTCTAAGGTGTTTACTCTTGAGAAACAAGCATCATGTTTGTGTTGGTAAAGGGAAAATGCAGGGCACGAATTTTTTAACCAGAGGCCCTACTGGAATATGGCACATTACAGAGGATGTGTTTTCTGTGGAATTCAGGGTAAATAGTGTAAGATAGGCTCAGTCTAGTGTTAGTTTAGTTCATAGGTTCTTTCTGTGTGGGTACCCAAATCTTTGCTTTTCTTATCCTTCTGTATCAAAATAGAGGCATTTTATATTCTTTTTTTGCTGTGACATGCTCTCCAAAAAATTTGGCCTCCTTTCCTGAAGTGCTATGGCAGAATAGCACTCTGTGAACCTAAGATGTGTATATACTGTACCTTTCACAGCCTCTTCAGAGCCTCTGCCACAGCAGCAAACCCCAGGCTGAGCAGTTCCATGTTCAACTAGGCCAGCCTTCTTTTGAACCATTTGGGTGGAGAAACACAATCTCCCTGGATTTCCCGGCCCTCCAGGCTGCAGTTCCGCTCTCCAGGAGAACACGCTCACTTAATACAATTTGTAGCAAATGTAATAGATGTGCAGAGTTGAAAGAGAGGCTGAGTATCTAAATTGCAAAGACCACAAATCAGTTACTGAGTAGATAGATATGCTAAGTGAATGCCATTTTTCTGAAGTATCTGACAGAACTGGAAATCACAATGCAGAGCGATTTTATCACAGAGGATTTTCAATTTGTTGTTTAGAAAGATGGGTCAGTAAGCATCCACTTTATCCCTAATGACTAAAGAATGTAAATAATCTTGTTGTAACCATTTTTCATGTACATTTTCTGTCTAGATGAGGTATATTGCCTTCTAGGTATTTTTTTCCCCTATCAAGGGTCATAAAGGATTTTTTTTGGCCTCCTGTTACTGCAGACTAATAGCTCTTTCAGTCATCATAGAGGTTGATGCAGCAAACGTTTTAAGTGGTATTGTCTGCCAGTAATACTTAATCCTATTGTCAAAGACTGCAGCGCACAGAAAATGTGTTTTCCTTGGAAAGGTAGCCTGTAGGGAAATGTAATGACTATCTAACTCTTAAGCCAAAGCAAAGACTCTACTCCAGCATCAGAAGGGTTATACAGCTACTTATTCCAAGAAGAGCCTGAACTTTGCCTTCTAATTTATTCTGTTTCGTAACTATTCAATAAAAATAGTTAACAACTCTGGTGATTTCTATCACACTCTTTCACTTGCAAGTTGCTGTTTTTGGAAATACAGTTCCTTGCCTTTTTTTCCTCCACTGTTCTTTTGGCTGATGGTGAAGGAAGGCTTGAAACATTTATCACACTCTGATACAGGATTATATGTTCAGATAGGAAAAAAATGTGGTCTACGTAACTCTGATGAGGTAGAGCAATTACTAGGATTTTACAAATAGAAGGGACCTTTGCAAGCTAATGGCCTATGTAACATCACTCAAGCCATTCCCTAAAGCTTCCTTGAAGTCCAGCACTTGTGACTTACTTTCAGACACCTTTTATGACTTTGTTGACAAGACTTTGATTTATAAGTTTTCAGTGATGGAGCACCAATTGCAACCTTTAATCAGTTGTCTTCCCTGTAAAGAAAAAGAAGAAATAGGAAGTGCTCCATGTTCTGGACCTTAATTTGTCTAATTTGAACTTCAAGCTATTGAATCTTGTTAAGCCTTTGTCAGCTAGATTGAAGAGTCATCAATTATCAATTTTCATTCCCTTTGATAATAGACACTTATAGACTAATAAATTATCCTTTAACCTTTTCTTCATTAAGCTAATAGATTGAGCACCAGGAGTCTCTCACTTCCAGGCATATTTTCCATTTTTTTGTTCATTCGTGTGGCTCTGAATTCTCTCTGATTATTCAACATCCTTCCAAAGTATAAGTACCAAATGTATATGTACAATAGGTCCTCCACCATAATCAAGGATGGAGTTGCATTGTTTTCCTCTATGACTTCTTGCAATTCATATTTGTTTAGCAACAGATTACACTAATGATCAATTTTTTTCCAGCAAAGTCTCCCGCAATGATTATTCTCAGTGACTTCTAAGTACCAGTTACAAGAACAGAATCATTTCCATCAATTCAGTTTTGTTTCTGGCTATCTGACCTGACATTTGATCAGTTTGAAATGTGTATTGTGGGCTCAGCAAGGCAGAGAGATTACCAAATAGTCCACCTCTGAACTGTATATTTGTTCTTCCTGAGAATCATATGACAAGGTGTTTGATCCCTGTTTCATAGAACACTGGTCTTCTTAGGAGAGAATAGACGATGCATTTTATTTTGTTTATTTTAATGAACTTATTAACATTGTAGATTACATCCTTTATCTACTCAGTAGAAGTATTGATGAAAGGGATAAAAACAGAATTGGCGTTTTGAGGAATCTAGAACTGCAATGTAGCTCTTCAAAGATACTGAAATAAAACTGTCCTGACAGCAGAATCCTTCAAACATAGTTTGCATGAAATCCTTTTTTTTCCTTGCATGAGCCTTAAACTTTAGAAATCAAATATCTTATTATTTTAATTGAAAATTATCTGCAAATCTGTTGCAAAAATATTCAAACTAGATTGAAAAGAAATATTCAAGGAAGAAAGGAAAACACTCTTTTCTCTGGGTCTTTATTTCTCTTGTGGCAGAAAAGCTCCATTTATATGTTTTTTTTTAATTAAGACTGTGGTCAAGATTTCATCAAGTAAGGTACTTAAGCACAGAATTTTTGAGGTTACAGTGGAGAGTTTATAGTTTTTCATTGAATAGATGTCCTGGTTTTGTTGGGACAGGTATTTCTTTTCCTCTAGTGCTGTGTTTTGGATTTAGGATAAGAATCTTGGTAACACCCTTATGTTTTAGTAGTTGCTGAGCAATGCTTCCACTAAACGAGGCTCATCCTACTGCCTGGCCAGCGAGTTGGCTGGGGTGTACAAGAAACTTGGAGTGGGCACAGCGAGGACGTCTGACCCAGCATGGCCAAAGGGCTATTTCATACCATATAATGTCATGCCAAACAAAAAAGCTGGGGCCAGTTGTCTGGGGTGGGTGGCTGCTGCTCAGGGACTGGCTGGGTGCTGAGTGATTGTGTTGTGCATAATTTCTTTTGTATATTCCTTTATCATTATTATCTTATTTAACATTTTTATTTATTCCTAATTTCCCTGCCTTTTATATCCTATTAAATTGTGTTTATCTCAGCCTATGAGTTTTACCTTTTTTGTGATTCTTTTCCCCATCCTGCCATGGGAGAGTGGCTGTGTGGTGTTTAGCTGCCTGCTGGGTTAAACCACAGCAACAGAAGAAGCTAAAACACGTCAGCTCCACAGGTTTACCTCCTCAGTTTTGTCAGAAATGCTTGCAGTTCAAACAACATTCAAAGAAAAAAAATTAAAATACTCCAGAAAATTAAGCATTAAAGAGAAAAATTAATTCAAAACAGTACTGCCAAAATAGCAAAGATTTATTCAGTAATAATTGGTTTTTCTTTTGACTATGGTTTTATAATGCCTGAACTATGGTTCTGCAGCAGCTGAGGGAAAAGCCACTGTGCCAATATATGGTGGTGGAAATGTACATTTAAATTAAAACCCCACAATTTTCTATAGCAGAAGCAACTTTCAGGACAACACACTGAAGGGTAAAAGGAAGAGAATTTTTTATTATTTAAAAATGAACTAAATAAATAAGGAGAAAGGAGTCATTTAATACAATAAAACTGGCCAAAAATAATCATGTTTTCAGGAGTGGATTGAAAGAACAAGGAGACACTTTAGCAAGTGCCAGGGAATTTCTGCTTCTCCAAATACCTCTTCTGTTCTACTTATTCTCTTTAAACAACGTTTAGTGCATGTGTATTCCATGAAGCTTGAAAGCTTGCCTTTAGGGGCAATAGGGCATCACACAGTATCTTTTCATGATAGTGAACTAATTTTGGCCTCCTTTTTATGAGAAATACAGGGATATACTGGAGCAAGTCCAGAGAAGGGCCACAAAGATGACAGGAGGGACTGGAGCACCTCTCATACGAAAAGAGGTTGAGAGAGTTGGGACTGTTCATCCTACAGAAGGCTCAGGGAGGATCCTACCTATGTCTATTAATACCAGTTGGGAGAAAGTAAAGAAACCAGAGCCAGGGTCTTTTCAGTGGTGCCCAGTGAAGGGATAAGATGTAATGGGCACAAACTGAAACACAAAAAAGTCTGTTAAATGTTAGGAAAAGCTAGGAAATGCTTTTTGTTTTTCCCTTTCCCTGAGCTAATAGCATCTTCATCCTTGAAACTTTTTAAAACCTGACTGTACATGGTCCTGAGCAACCTGCTGTAGCTGATTCTGCTTTGACCAGGTCTGGTAGACTAGACCATCTTCAGACTTGCCTTATGTTAATGCTCACAGATTCTTCATCTCAGAAATGATGAAGTTCAATGTAAATTCATTAGAAGTATTAGCTTATTATTTACAGCAACACACAAAAAAATCCCAGCCAGAGAAGGCAGTTCCCATTTTTAGTCCTATAGTTAGGGCAACTCAGCAGTCTCAAGGGGAGCAAAAAAACTGGTGATAGCTTTACTGTGCATCTTTAGGCTGGATGCCCAGGACGTTGCTTACACCCCCTTTCATTCTCTGTGAAAAAGGGGGTATACAGTTACATGGAGGTATGTTGGTCTTCCATGAATGTTAACTCCTTACATAAAAAGTAGGCATTACGTTATCACCGTGTGCAAACCCCAGGCCTTCATATTTTAAAAGAAGGACTTCTTAATTGATCAAGTTTTTTTGGGACCTTTCCACAAGGAGAAAGAGAATCCTGGAATTTCTTATATAGCCTATGTCAGCTGTAGGCTTTCAAAAGTATGGGACTGCACCAGGGCCAGTACTGCAATGTCTGGTGACAGAGAGAGAGAAATTGCAACAGATGCTTTTTTTTTTTTTTTGCATGCTCTTAGGCTGAATAGCCCAGCCATACTGTGGAAAGGCCAGTGAGGAAAGCAGTGGAAGCACCTTCCCTCACACTGGGGAGCCCTCAGCCATCTCTCTGTGCATATGTGCCTACAGGAAACAAGCTCTGCTTCCTTTCCCAGTTTAAGGATGCATCTGAGCCTGAAGGCCTAGGGTAAACACATTCCAAATAACTTTTGTGTGAGTTTAAAAAACTCCAAAGGAAGTCAGCTGTGCTGTCAAGATGTGAAAGGCCAGCTTATATAATGAGTTAACTTGCCATGACAAAATAAAGGAGCAAATTAGGACTGAAATCTATAATCCAAACCAGTCAGGATTTTCTCCTGTGTTTTGTGGAGCTTATGTCTCCCTCCAGAGTTTAAAGATAGGAAAGATGCTGTTGGTATTACATATGTAGAACAGAATGTGTGGACACTTGGAATTCCCCATGCCAAATTGATGAACATTTTTTTATCTTCTTTGAGAAGCGTCCATAAAAAGCCAGACCAACATTTTCTGAAAGTTATGAAATAGTTATTAAAAAATGAAAATGTATGCTGTATGTATCTGAAAACTGTCTCTTGGAGCACATATGTTCTATCAAAGGGAGCAAATGCATTGCAACATAAGGCTGTCACATCTGTGAGTAAAAGCTCCGAATACCTCTCAAACCTTATTTTGCTTCCTTTTGGTTTCAACTTCTATCTTAATGGAAATTTTTCTAGAGTGTAATGGTTTGGCACAGTTGCAGAGCACAAAACAAAGAAACGAGAGAAAAAAACCTGACTTACTATGTAATGCTGACCAAGACTGTTTTTTCCCTGCTTTACCCACATCATCTTCCATTACACTTGCTTTACAGGCATATATTGAAGGAAAGGATAGCTACAATATACAGAGAAAATAAAGTAAATTCTGGAAGTTGTATTCTGCTGTCATTCATAAATTTTAGTTTAAGAACAACTTGTTCTCTTTTATTCAAGATACACAAATATCTAAATTGCAGTCAGTGAGAAAACCTGCCTCTTTCTAAGTGGTCAGGTACATGGAATGGAATTTAGGAGTTTCAGCTCCTTTGTCTTTTTGATTTTTCATCACTGCTGTTTAAACCAATAAGGAGAAGCTCGTCTAGGAAAACCATCCAGGATGGAGTACTCCAACAGCCTAGCACATATCACTGACTGCATGCTGAAAGTCACAGCAAAGCTTCATTCAGATCTTCCTGTTGCTAGAAGTTGAGGATAAATTAATTAGATGTGCAGCTTATGCTGATTAACTGTGAGGTGGCAAGAGAGTTGCTGTGATTTCCACTGTGTAATATAGATGTACAGTTCAATTGCTGACCACTGAAGAGCATGTGTGCTTCTCTCTTCCCTAAGGTTAGCTTACTGAAATTTTTAGGTTGGGCTAGAATAGCATCCAGCTGACTTATTTGGATCAGCAAGGAAACAATGAGGGGTGCATCCCTGGGTTGTATGTTATCGCTGAGTCTTGAATGCAGAAGATGCCCTTACTGTCAGCCTTGAGTGCTCATCACAGGCCAGGTTACTGTGTGGGGAAATATTTGTCCAGAATCCTTGTGTACAGGTTGTGTGGTTGACAGGCAGCTAGTTGTCTTTGAGTTGATTTTGAAAATCATTCTTCAGACATTTGAATATCAGATCTCTAGCTATCCACCAAAGAAAGTAATGACCCATATTCTCGGAGATACTAAGGGTGATTTCTTGTCTCTGCTACCAGGTGTAGTGATGAGGGGCCTCAAGCCATTCTGCCCAGTTTCAGTCACTCAAAATGTCATGAAACGGGCTTTGAAGGCATTCATTTGTTAGCTTACAAGAATAATTCACACAGCATTTTTTCCTGGTTGTCTTTTCATGCATGTTCAGGCTGGGGGCTATCCTTTTTTTAGGGTGCAGTATCTTCCCCCCAACCATCAGGGTTATAATATATTTAAAATGAAGAAACGAAAATTTTGCCTTAGGGGTTTTTGTTGTTTTTTTTTTTTCCTTTTGAAGTTTCTTGATTCTAGATGATGGATTTTCAAGAAATACACATGGAATGTGTATTGAATCTTATAATGAAATATCTGGCAGCATAGGTGATTACTGCTGACCTACTGCTAGGGACCGACTTATAGATGTGGTGGCCTGTGTATCACACTGCTGTGAAACATCCTGTGAGTCTCCTTTTTCTACGGGCTATGTCGGGAGCCAGAAAGTTTTCCTTCTGAAAGCCTGAGCAGATAGGTCATATTTGAAACGTGACAGCTTTGCCACTCCCCATTACAGACTGAATCCAGTTGCATTCCTAAGGCCACAGCTGTAAAGCAAGTTTGTGGTTTTATTTTTGTTCTTTTCAAGCCATATTTTTAGTGCTCCCTATAATAAATCTTCATGTTTTGATTATGTGTAAAAAGACAGTGACTAGAGACGGAACACAGCACTACCAAAATAAACTCACTTAATGCACAATGGTCCTGCCACAAGCACGGACTCCCCTCTTTGCCTAAACTTAATCTCATTTGAAGTGGTGCAGAGAGAAACATGGGCAGAAGGGAACAGCCCTGTCCCAGGGAAAAGAAAATAAAAAGAAAGAGCACAAATATATATGCTGGCAAAATGTGCGCAAAGGGTTGCCTAGCAATTCTGCAGGCTATTTGGGCAGTCTGGGGACCGCGTTCTGAATTAACATGAAGGAGAAGGCAGAGCCGCTAACGCCAAACTCTTTAACGTGGCAAGCTGGCCACTGTTTCCTAAGGCTCAAAAGTAGCAATTTACTTTCATAGAAAATGAGTCACTGGGAGCCACCAGCATTGAGACGTGGCCATGAGACGGGGGCCTGCAGAATGGGGGCCATGACAGAGGGCCAGGGTGCCTAATTTTTGTGCCCCTCAGTATGAGAAAGACATTAAGGTGCTGGAGCAAGTCCAAAGAAGGGCAAAGAAGCAGGTGAAAGGTCTGGAGCACAAGTCCTATGAGGAGCAGCAGAGGGAGCTGGGGAAGCTCAGCCTGGAGAAAAGGAGGTTCAGGGGAAACCTTCTTGCTATCTACAACTCCCTGAAAGGATGCTGTAGTGTGGTGGGTGTCAGTCTCTTCTCCCAGGTAACAAGTAACATGATGAGAGGAAATGGCCTCAAGTTGCGCTAAGGGAGTATTAGATTGGCTATTATGAATTTCTTTTTCACACACAGGGTTGTAAAACATTGGAACAGGCTTCCCAGGTGAAGTCACCATCTCTGGAAATGTTTAAAAAACGTGCAGATCCTCACTTGAGGACATGATTTAATGGTGAACATACTAATGGTGCTAAGCTACAGCTGGACTTCATGATCTTAATGATCTTTTCCAACCTTAATTATTCTCTGATTTCAATGCCACTGCTTTGCGTTTGGTGGCCACCATGTATTATCCTGGGGTGCAGGCAGCTCGGGCACCCCCAGGGCGGGTGATGGATGCAGGAGCCCTGGAGGATGTCACTATCCCAGGAGCGTGGCCAGGCTCTGGATGTCCTGCTGGTTTCTCAGAGTTCCTCACGATCCATGCCTACGTACTAGATGATATGTTATAAGCCTTTTTAGAGTGCATTTGGTGGTGCCAAGTTCTTTGGTTGAGAGGGAAGTGTTTTTGAATTCTAAATGCCTTTGTTTAAGGCTGCATTTCTAAAAGCACTTAGTAAGCCCTATAGAATGCAGCAACTTTTGAAATCTGCAGTTCTAAGTGAAGTTCCAACTTTTTTGAAAAATACTTTTTAGACATTTTCCTCTAGAACTTTCTTGGACCAAGAAGATTTCTCTTTGTCTGTTTCAGCAAATATAATCACACTTGTCAAGTCCAAGTCTTAGCTCAGACCACATTTAATCTTAAAATTCTAATTTTGCTTCTCCTTTCAGTGTTAATTTACACTTGCAGTGTAAAGCTCAGGTTTCTGAAATCCAGTTCAATGATTTTTCATGCTTCATATCAAGTAGTGGGAAGGGGCTGAGGCCAAAGAAACGTTTTCCTGTTTTTTTTCTTAGGAGGTAAAAAAGGTCTATTTGGAAGTTCCAGGTTTACTCTTTATTAGCTTTTTCCTAGTGAGTGACTGAGTACATTTCTAGTTTAAACACAAATTTTTTCTATCCCTTGAAAAGCAGAATTTCTTTTTCTCCCATATCCACATCTAGCACCTTTCTGTTTTTTCAAAGATTTAACTTCCCAGGAACTCCTAGAAATAGATATCTCATTCATAATCTCGAAATTAACCAGAATTTCTATTAAGCCATAAGTAAGGTACTTACTTTAGAAATATGTGTTCAAAGAAACCACTAAACTTCATGGCTCTATCAATATGTACTTATCTCCTAATGCTATACGTGTTTAATATATATGTAAATAAGAGTTATTAGCAGAGATTGCATGTTTGGCTATAACTGTGGGTACCAGAAGATTACCCTGGGGATCTTTTAAACTCTTCTTTGTTTTATTCTACATGAGAATGATAAGATTTTTATTGAATTAAATTTAGTTTTATTTAAAATATCTTGATGCTTACCCAGAAAGTGTATGTTTAAAGGAAAATGTGCATCTGATTTCAGAGACTCAGAATAGATGCTTCTGTACTTTGGCCACAAGGGAATACGACAGGAACGTTTTATTTCAGTATTTCTTTATTAAGTAAGAGCTGATACAGAAAGCGTGTAGTGCCATGTAATTTGAAATGGACATTTTCTAACCTTTGAAACAAAGTGTGGAAAGCTCTCCATGTCTATCTGTTCTTGGGCTGAGCTAGAGTGGATATTTTTTGTCGCCTATTTCTGGTGTCTTGGCAATATTTTTCCTAATCAAACCCGTAAGTTATGTCATATCTATTTCTGTTCTTTCATTGAATCAGTCAAGGTTGTGGGTTTGGTTTCTTTTTTTTTTTTATTAGCTGTTTTACAGTGTCACTTCTATTCCTGACATTGTATTTCTAGAAGAATTTGTGTGACATTTTTGCATGCTTAGTACCTGCAAAAATTGGAATTTATGAGCTCACTTTGCATACAACAACCATCTACATCTCTGATGTTCACTAATTGAACTTGGAGCATGTAAGCAATTTTAGCACAGACAGTGCAAAAGGGGACATGAAAGTCAAAGTAGGTGTTGCAGGACTATGTCTAGACAAGCATTTTAAGGGCTGTTTTGGACATGCTGCTGCAAAAGCTATTTTAGTAGGGTGGAAAAGCACAACCAGCTACCTCGTTTTGCTTTTGCATTGTTCATGGCTTCCCTTCAGAAACTGGGTGAAAGCCAGCATCTCAGGGCTGGTGGGTTAAGAAGGATCTTTCTCACAAACCTGAAGTTCTCTGCCACTCAGGGCAACAGGACTATTTTCCAAAATATAGGAAAATTAAAAACCATAGGATTATATGGGTAAAATGTTTTGACTGTTGTGGACTTTTTTTTGTTTGGTTTTAGTTTTTATTATGTTTTTCTAGGTCAGGTAGAAGAGGCAAAAACATGTTCATGTTGCAAAGATTGACAATTCAGATATGCTAGGGAGAAATGTGTAAGAAAAGCCTGGAAAGGATGGTAAGGATACAGTGGGAACTGGGTGCTGCACAGATGTGGTGTGGGAACACCACATCTTTGTTAAAAAGAAAACAAAACAAAACATAGGAAATTAGTGTTTCATCCTTATGCTCAGTTAGGAGGATGCCCTGGAATCCTCAGGCCGTGCGTGTCAGGCTGATTGGGTCAAATCCTACTGTGGAAGAGCACAAATGGGAGCATATGAGAGCAAGACAAGCATCTATACCATAGGTGCTCTATACCACATACTCTGACTCAGGCACAGGAATTACCTGGTGCATAGGTGTCCCCAGCGTGGGATCTGCCTCATCCATGGCAGGCAGCAGAGCCAGCGGTGCTTCCCTACCTCAGTGTGTTTCTTATCCCTGTGGCAAGAGTTTGTTCAAACTCATTGTTCCTTTGTCAGCATCAGCAATTCTGTTGCAGTATTGAAAAGAAGCTGAAAATTAATGTGTCTATATTGCTAGAGTTGCTGGCTCTTTCTTATAGAAAAATATAACTGTTAGGAGAAAAAGAAAATCAAGTGTTATAAATGACATTTTATCCATACCTTGAGGCTGCACCAACAACACCACCCTCACGAGAAATT
This sequence comes from Corvus moneduloides, assembly GCF_009650955.1. Lineage (NCBI taxonomy): Eukaryota > Metazoa > Chordata > Aves > Passeriformes > Corvidae > Corvus > Corvus moneduloides. The sequence goes on along the minus strand of NC_045478.1, from coordinate 112,550,209 downwards.
TTAGCTCTCCATTATCAAGTTTGCTAAATGTAACTGGGCTGATTGGCTTCCTCTTCTTCATTCAAGGTTTTTGGGTGGGAATTTCAGCTAATATAAACGTCTCTCCTGGGTCAGATTAGGTCTCACTATCTAATCTAACTTGAATATGGAAATGACTTGGATTTTTTCCTCTCCTTTTTCTTGTCAATTTTCTTTTCTTTCCAAACTGTTGCCTTTGGGAACTTTTCTAAGTTTTCCAAGTTTGTTTTCAGACTGACATAAAAAGTAGGGTAATAATTTCAAAATATGCTCCAGAGTACAAATTGCAAAAGAGCACCTACCAATTGATATGGGAGCATTGAAAAATTTCATTTTTCTTGGATGTTGTGACAAAAAAAAAAAAAAAAAAAAAAATTAAATAAATCAAATACAAAAATCAAGGTTAAAACAAAAATAAACCCTGATGAATCAAGTGAAATATTTTTACTCTAATTAAAAGGTTTTGATATGTGCAAAATAAATATTTAGACATAAATGTCATAGATCAGAATTAGACTGTTTTTATAAAGGTTTATTTTAGAACATTTTACAATGCTGTTGAAATTATAATGGTGGACTTCTTTTTATCATTTTCTTCTTTTTTTTCTGCCAAAAATCTGTTTTTCTTTCATGCACTACTTCAGTCCGAAAAGCATCTAATGCCAACGCATCAATTTAGTGCTATATTTAGTGCAATTCAGTCACTTACTGAATTCTTCTCACCTTACTCATGGCATGCCCCTGCTGGGGTCAAGGGTTGGATCTGAGCAGTGAAGCAAACAGATTTTGGCCATTTTTTTAGTTCCTGGATAAAGAATCCCAAACTATTTGGGTGTGAGGGACCCAGATGAGTCACAAGAAACGATACCTCATTGCAAATGAGATGTGACCCCTCCAGTTACAGGAAAAAATTAGTGCACTAATTTCTGTGTTTGTTGTATAGCGATGCAAACCTTATTACTTCCAACTGGGTGTATCAAACCCATGTCACTGGGAGAAGGATATGGCTTTTGTTGTGGGTGTTACAAAGTATCAATGCCTATGTGGATGTGCCTTTTCTGGTTTGGTATTACCAAATTAAGTGTCAGTTTGTAAAATATTTACTTTATCTGCAGAGCAGATGGACTGGAAATGTTCGTGTGAGTAAATATTTGCCATATATGCACTGCACAATCTGGCTGCATCCTTGCTTTTACTCTATAATATATGCTTTTTAAACAGCAGTGAAGAAACCTCAAAAGATTCAAAGGTTCATTTGGATTCTCATAAACACCAAAATCTTGGATGCTTTCCTTTGCCTCTTGGGGTTTTACAATTTCTATAGGAAATTTGGTGAAAGCACTTTTCTGTAGCATTGTAGTTCAGAATTCTAGTTCTCCTTCCATCTAGGTGCAGAAAAAGTGGGATAGCTGCAAGTTAACATGGACATTCACTGCATATATTTAGACTCCAATACGTAGTACCATTTACATTTGGGTCATGTATGATATTTAAGGTAGACAATCCCGTTTTTACCTAAAAACTCTTATCAGGTTTTAGTGTAGTTTTTGGACTTTTTTTTTTTAATACCTAATTCTATTCAAGACCTTATATAAGAGAAGTTGCATTTGGCTACTGTCAGTTGAATATGTCATCTACAAACTCATTTACCTTCTCTTTTGCTAGAGGAGGAGAGTTTCAAAGCACATTCACCAAGAGAAGGAGGAGAGAAATAGGAAAGGGTTGGGGTTTTTATTAATTATACTTTTAAATTATTTTAGTCTAAAGATTTATTAAAAGGAGAAGAAAACCCCCTAAAGTTCTGAAGGAATATTAACATAACATGACTGTAACTCAAGCTGTGTTTAATGAGAGGTGCTGTTTTTTCTGCCATGAGGGCTACAGTCCAATGAGTGATAGCTATGAAAGAGGTCACATACATATTCATCAAATTCGACATGCACATGTAAACTGGTTTTAATAGGCCATGACAGCAGAAGTTGTGTCAGGCAAATAGCTGCACATGTGCTCATTCCCTCAACTGGCATATTTAGCCATTATCACTCTGGTATCCATGGATGAAATATTAGCTTGTTAACTTAAGACCATCAGTTGTTGCTGATGCTTAGTGGAAACCAAAAAAACACAGATACCCTCTGCAACTCTATTATGTACAGAGCGAGCATTGAATTATTACAATTTCATTGTAATATTTCCATTTCCTTCTCTTATTTATTATGAAGGATATTTGTAAGTGATAAATTGGAATGCAGCTACAATATAAATAAAGGGACTATTGATCCAAAAATACTCCAAGGATTGAACTCCATGAATTTCTTTCACTGTGCTTCTGATTGTACATTCAGAAGGGACAACATTGCTACAACATTAATTTTCACATGAGCACAAAGCAGCGTGTTTTTGTGTTGGCACAAACACGCAAAAATAAACCAAAGGAAAGTACAGTCCTTCAGAACCCTCAGCACAGCAAGGGGTAAACAACCACACTCGGCTGGGTGTAAATCAGTGTATCCACTGCATCCCACTGGGTGGTTTTGCTAAAGGTGTGACAGTTCAGTTAACAGTTTACCTCTCTCCTAGCACTAGAAAAAAGGTATACAAGGTGCTCCTTTTCCCTTCTTTTAGGGGAATAGCCTCTTCCTAAACTAGGAAAGAAGTGGTGAATGGCACCTCTATACAGAAAGCAGGCTTACTTAGACAACAGCTTTGCATTTTAAGATGCAAGGTGTGCTGTATTGTGGTCTTTTCCCCAAAGTGATGTTTTAAAACTACAGATTTTGTCTGACATGTGGGACTGGGCTATGAAAATATGTTTGAAATAGGGGTCTAGACTGCCACAGCAGCAAATGTACCTTTGTATGATACAGGAGGGATGTATTGCTTCATAGACCTGTCTTAGTGCTATGAGATGTTAAGAAACCTGAAGTAAGAGTTGAACAGGGAGAAAAACCTAAAAAAGCATTAAATCTTTTGTGCTCTAATTATATATTCTGAGGTGTGAAAGCTTTGCTTTTTGGAAGTGTTTCCCTTGCATTTCTTGAAAAGCTTTTGCAAATACTGAGAGCTAGTGAAAGCAGATGTCAAGCATGGACAAATTATAGTGTACTTGATTGTAATTTAAAAGTAGTAAAACAAGTCAGCACTGAGCAACTCATCTCAGTAAAGAAGGAAGTGATTCCCTCTGTAAACATGTCCCTCCCCTTCTATGTCTGATCAGAAGACATAGTTGCCCCGGTCATGAGGATAAAACCTGTAGGTGCACAAATGGCATGTGGAAGGTGAGTTTCAAGCTATATGCTTTCCCAGAGTGCTGGCTTATGACATGGTAGAGGAAAGATGGCAGGAATCTCAAAATAATTTATAGGTTTTCTTTTACACAAGGACAGTAACTGTCTCCTTGGAGACAGCACTTGCAAATTCCTGGTGCATGCTCTTATTTAGGTCAGAATTCCTCCTATATATGGTCCATCCCCTAAAAAGCTTTTTATGCCAGCTCTGTTATGAAGTTGGCCAAGGTAGCCTTGTTCCCTCAGAGACTTACTCTCCTCCTTGGAGGGAATATTCCCATAGCAAACCACAGCTGCAGTGAATAACAAAGAGTCTTCTCTGGAGTAGAGGTTGATGTCTGTTTTAAGAAAGCACACCTCGTCTCTGTGATTTCAGACTCTGGCACAGCTGGGAATGCTATGGCCAGTTGGGAAACCAGTAAAACTGGACTCCTGGGGCAGATACATTCATGAATAACTGTCTGTGCCTTTGCATGTCTTCTACTGCTTCTATTTCATGTAAGAACACAGATAAAAAATGGCATGCTTTTAACCATGCCAGCCAGCTTCAAAGAGAAATACTTAAGGAAAAGTACTGTGTTTCAGTTTTCAGGGACTAATTTGGAAACTGTCTGTGTTCACAAAAGGTGACAAGTTTTGAGGGGGTTCTCTGTGTTGATTTGTGTCTGTCTTCTGAATTTGACAGTATCTGGCTCTGAGGGAAGCTTATCCTACAACAGAATAATGGGCAGTGTTTGGTTAGTCTTGCTCTAATCATCCAGAGGTGAAGATGGCATTAGAACCTAAAATTGCAGGCATTACACCCCAACCAAAACATTGTTTAGCATCTAGTGTTGCCACTCCAGGAAGTTTTGACATCCAGATAAAAAGACATTGATTCCTTCCAGTCTTCTTCATCTCTGAATTGGAAGATTCTGTTCCTCACAGATCTAGAGATACAGGTTCTTGGTGTACACGTCACTGGCAGATCAGAGTTTCTGAGTCTGAAATCTTCCAGACAGCATCTTCCTAGGCGGATCTGTAGGGAGAGTCTAGTGCAAGGGGTCACGTGGGAGGCTCTTAAGTGCTGCTGTGCTATAAACGAGAATAATTTAGAAGCAGAGACATTGATGTTTGACAGAAGTTAATCTTTTTCTGTTGCTCTATTTCATATTTGTTGATGTATCAAGTCTGATATCAAATATTTTGAAAGAAGACCTGAGATGTCTTGATTATTAACTGTGCAAGGAGAAGTCTATCCTATAAAAAGACTTTATCTTTTTATTAAAAAATGCACTAAGTCGTGGGAAAATAATCAAAATGAGGAATGATCTGATAAAAAACATGAGAGGCTTGGCTTTGGCTTGTATGACCTTTTCTAAAAGAGAAGGGATGTGTTTGTATATTTCTTATCAAGCAGCTACAGATTTATTTATATCAATCATTCCTGTAACATGACGTGAAATTAGCATTATGATTTAACTTCACATTACAGCAACAAACAACATCATTTTTGATCTTGTCTAGATGAAGGGAATGTTTTTTAAAAGTGCTCTGCAATAAATGGGAGGACTGGCTGCTCTTAACAATGCAGAGTGTAGTTTTTGGTTCATCTGGGTTTAGGAGCGCAATTTTTTATGGAAGCCAGAAGAAAGTTTTTCAAAACTTCCTAGTCCTATTCAGAAACCTGTCCCTAGAGCAGGACTGTATGGTTGCAGTCTTTGACACAGTGCAGTATTTGAGGTTTTTCTTCAATTTTATAACCTCAAATCAACTTCCCATCTTAAACATGCAGTTAACACTCGAATTTCATTCATTCCAAAAGGCAAATACATCTGAGTTGCAATCAATGTTATTTATTTGATTTTTTGTTTGTTTGTTTGTTTGATTCTTTTCTGACAAGCTGTTTAGTCTCTTAATTTATTGATGTGCTGAGTTAATTCATTGAGTGCATGTCTAGGGGACTAGGGGTGAGCTGGGGTCTCGGCATTTGCAACTGGAAGTCTAGTCAGTGAATGAGGCAGCAAGAGCTGATTGTTTGGTCATTTTTAGGTGTGTTTGAATCAAGATCAAGATCAATATTTACAAATATGCATGCAGTTAAACTTACTGCAACTGTTCAACTGTTCCATAGGCTTCTGAGTCTGTCACCCAGTGCTCCTTTGGTGATGTTCATGCAGCTTTGCCGTATAATCCCACATTGTTGGTAGGATGAAGGATCAAAAATGAAAAAAAATAACAAAGTGATAAGGCCTGTACTTTATGTGCTGTGTATAGAAGGATATCAGAATTTGTCAATTAGTTAGTTTTGAATTAAGTCCTCTGTTAGCCTGCCTGTAGAAAAGATTTTATGCATTAGCAGATAGCAAAAGCATGTGAAATAAAACCTGTTTATCTTGTTCTTTCTCCTTTCCTCTGAATCTCTTCTCCTTCAATTAAAAAACCTCATTTTCATCTTAAATTTTTAGGAAAAACCCTTTCAAGTGAGACTGCCTTTCTGTAACCATCTGCAGTACTCTATGTCCACCAAATGCCAGCCACATTGTCCCAAACAATTGACATGGCATTTCCTAAGGAATAAGCTCAAACAAGGAAATGAAGCCTCAGGTGTTTCCCTTGCTTCCCTGGCCAACAGGAAAAGTCCTGTATGCCAGTTCTGATCACTTTTCTGAGTCAGTAAAACGCAATTTGGCACACGGTTCCCTAACATTTATGGAGAGGGTTTTCCGATGACGTGACATATAGAAGATGCTGTCTTGCATGTGTTTTTCCTTTCTCCCCTTCCTCACTGACTGCTGGGTCACTGTTGTCTGGTTGAACATACACAGCGTGTGCACTATTGAATTCACACTTCCTTGGCAAAGGAACCTCGTACAGAAAGCTCACTCCATAAATAACCTAGGCTGTGTGTTTATTCTGCTCTGAAATGCTGTAAAAAATAAAAGGCTACCTATCAAAGTTGTTTGTCTAATAATGGAAGAAGGGGATGATATTGTAAACACTGTCCAAATGAATTGTAGTAACCAGAATAAATGGTGGTTGCTGTTACTGAGTGCTGAAACTGAATTCAGGCCTTTCTAAATACATCACATGTGACTTTAATCCATTCCAGAGCCCAGGTCTCTTCCAGGCTTGGAAATTTGATGCTCTGAGGTGCTAAGCCCCCTCTATTGCTATAGAAATCAGTAGGGCAGCAGCCTGCTCAGCACCCCAAAAAGGTGATCAGTCTGTTGAGAGTCCAGTCCTCCAGGCCTGATCCTGCACAGTGTTTCTATCCACACTTAATTCTGGGCAAGGATATATCGCCTTTTGCAGAAGGACCACTCACTTGTCTAAGTCAGCATGTATGTAGGTTTTACAGCACTGTGGCTTTGTCTGGGTTCACTTTTCACATTGCTGGTTTCAAGTGCACCTGCCTTGTTCCACTCTACTTGAATAAGGACCCATTTATCCTCTTAAAATCAGTGATTTATCTCCTTTTGGTGGATAAAGATTCAAAGCACGGAACTTGTTGATAGTAAACGATGCCTAGGGTTCAAAGAAATGTTTACAATGTATACAAGAAACTGTAGAGGATAAAGTTAAACTATATGCAGCCTAAACTGATTTTATGTGCAGGTTTAATCCGAGGGGTGCAGAAACAGTAGGGTGGGGAAGAGGTGGAGGAAATGATAAGGCAAAACAAAAATGTTCTCAGCCATCAATATTTGTTGCCTGAGAGGGGGGTGAACCCTGCTTCAAACAGCCCTCTAGACACCACCACTTAAGGGTCTGAAAAAGAGTTTTTTGAGGTGACATTCAAACCTTTAATACCACGCAGTCAGTTTTGACAATAACAATTTTCTCTCATGGCAGCCCAGCAACTCTGCCACTCTCTTACCTGTCCCCGGCAGCCTGGGCAGAGCAGTAACCTAATCCTATGAGTTTTAGGGCTGGGGGGCAGAGGCAGTGCCTGCAGGTCTCTCCAGCCCATCCATAATTATACGGCTGGCAGAGGAGTGCCTCAGGTTGCACATTAGGCCCTTGCTGAGATTAGTAATTATAATATCAGTTTTCTCCAAATAGATCTGACAGAATGGCACTGGTAGCAGAGGTGACTCAAAGTTTAGTAAGTCTTAGGGAAAGTTTACTGTCTCCTGCTGCTTTCTTTCCCACAAATTTGGCCTCTCTAATAACCAACACCAGCCACAAACAGTAGGAATCCTTTTCAATCACTATTAGCAACACTTCATTTCTGTCATATTTGACCCCTGGCAAGCTGCAGCCCAGCAAAGAGCATTGCCTGCAGAAAGTAACCAGACATCCAGGATTTACTCTGTGACAAATGACATTTTTAAGGGCCCTTAAAAAACACTGAGACAAATTCACAGCAGGACTCTGGAAAGCCCTTTACCAACCTCCAAATGAGATAAGGGATAGCATAGCTCTTACTCAGCAGCATCCCATCTTTAGCTATTTCTTCTGTGTGACTTCATCTTTGCTGGTACCTCCAATAGGAAACTGCTGCTCCCCTTCAGTGTCTTAAAAGCACGATAAGGTTATTTATGTTATGTACTGAGAACTTTCCTAACACAAAGGTGTCTTTCACCTAGATGTTTTGACTTGCAGCTCTTTCTGAGTAGTTCAGCAACCCTTTTTTGACTAGGGAAAAAGTGAGGCCCAAGGAGGTTATTACAGCCATTACGTCAAGTTCTAGTCTATTCCTTAACTTTAAAATAATTTTTTCAGTTCATCAGGAAACCAAACCTTTACTAAAATTTTGTTGTGCCCAAGAAAGAAGTCATAGTGGGATTTTTTTTGCGTGTTTAGTTTCTTGTCAAGACATACATTTGAGACTAGGTCGCTGACACCAGTGTCCAGGTAATTCACTTTTTTATGAATCTGAGTGCACCTGGAAAAGGCAATCAGAGGGAGAAGAGAGCAGAATAACTCTGTCTGGATACAGGAACAGAATAAATAGGATGTGCAAACTTCTCCTCTTTAGACACTGCCAACTTGGTAATTTTGAGCTAAATCTTGGATGCTCAGTGAGATCTGCAGGATAAAGATGAGGCTGTAGTATGCTAAGTGTAATAGATGTATTAAAAAGTCAGGAGAAAATGTGACAAGACAGATAATGCAGGGCTTTTGTTGCCACAGCTTCTTAATTGCTCTTCCCAGCTGTTCTTCCTTCTTTATTTAATTTTATTTTCATTTTATTTCATTTTCTGTGATTTACAGAGAGGAAAAACCAGTAAAACATCTTGGCCAATGGTTTACAGCCATTCTGATCCAGCAGTCATCAGGGTCACCGATGTTCTCCTGTTCTCCTGCCCAATGATGTACGCAGGCAGGCCAGCAGCACTGGGGTCAGAGAGCTGCCAGGATGTGGCAAACCCTGCCCTGACTGGGAGAACTGCATTTTTTGCCCTTTCATGATAATTTTCTGCTATGCTTACAGTTGAAATTTGAACACATTTTGGAGGGTGTATTGGAGCTGCACTACAGCCTGTGCCCACAGGCCTGTTGTCTCTGTGACCTTGGATCCTCCCTGGAAGCCAGGATGAGGGCTGCTCTCTCTAGTCAATGAATGTATGCCCAGTGCACCCTTGCTTTAGTGACTCATGAGGTGCTTTGCTCAGTGCCAGGACTCCCATGAGCAAGTTGGGAAGTTTGTTGGTGACTGGAGATGGAAGCAGGACTAAGAACCCACTGAAGCATAGCCATGCTTTTTGATCAAGAGCAAAAGGCTTCACTTGGCCCTATGTGCTTTCCTTACACAGTGCCTTGCACTCAATACCTCTACACACAAAATGAGAGTTTCACCACCGTTGTTAGTCTTCTGTGTTCTGTCCAGTTTACATCTTCCTTGGCAAACCAGCTGTTTGCACATTCCACTTCCAGTCACCCAGCCAACATCCACGGGTAGGGAGAACAGGCTTGGTGCACTCACATGCAGCACAGAATGACTAAAGGCTGGATGCCCTCTCAGCTCTGTAATGGACCTTACTAGAGATTGGGATTAGGTGAATGAATACCCATCAGGTGCAAGAGTTGTATTTCTCAGTCACTGATGTAATAATAAGTGTATGTTAAAAGGTTGCACACAATGATTACCACTTGCAGTAGATACCTGTGAGAACATAGGGGAGGAAAAAAGCAATCAAACTTGGAGAATTGCTGTGTCTTTTCAGGCCTGAAAGTGAGCATTCTCTAGAGTCTTTGATCCACAAATTGGCATTTTACTGAAGACTAAGCTAGAGTGATCAAAAAAGAGCTAGACTGATCAAAATGACTTAAGTTAGACTGGGATGAGGGACCAAGTACTACATGCATTGTACTCTGTGAGATTTTATTCTAAGCTCTGATATGCTCATAATATACAGAGAATAGCCTAAGAAGGGCCAGCTTTGTTACTGGGATTGTATACGCTGAATTGAAAGTATTTTCCAGACATCAAAATATCTTTTAAGAGCACATTTAAGTTTGGGCTCATCATCTCCCTTATGCTTCCTGTCGAGGCATACAGAGTGAGTAAAAACAGCACAGCAGGGCTGAAATCCCCTCAGATGTTGGTGGGGTCCATGGCTTGTGCTAGGTTAGATCAGTCAAGAGAGCCTGGATCAAACAAAGCATATTGAGCATCTGGAACAAAGTGTATGACCTATTACTGTCCTCACTCTACACCCTGCTCTTCCCACCTCAGAGGCTCTAGGCTGATAGACTTACTTGAACAACAAAAGTTGTGCTATTGGGCAACCATCTTGGCTGAGACAACCATCACCCCATGCAAAGTATGCCATTATTGTGTTTTGTCAGGTTGTTTTTCAGCTGGGTGAAGTTCTTCAGCCGTGCAGCATTACAAACTCTCTGGTTGGGGCAGCAGGGAGAGGCACATGAGGTGTGGGGGGACACCCAGACACATGCTCAGCATTATCACTGTTTCAAAGCCCAGGCAATGCCTGCTCTTTTAACGTTCAAGCAGCTGAAGTCCACTTGCAGAAAAGGTGGACTTTCCTTAGTTGTTTCTTATTTTTTCTTCTCCTTAATGCCATTAATTGATTTTCTTTCACTGTGGCCGAGGACCTGGATTTCCAAATTCCGTCTGAGCCCAAAGCTACAGGATATTTCTGAAGACTCAAGTCAGTGCAATTAGTGACAAAGCCCAGTTAAAACTTCAGCCACTGCTGGAAATTTACAGTGGAACCATGCTGGTTCTGCAGCATATGAGGAAGAAAAAACATCAAAAGAAGTCCAGTTCTGCTGAGGACGAGAGGTATGTCTTGTGCTTAATGCACGGAACAGGGATTCAGGAGTCAAAAGCCGGATTCATGGTTTCTCAAATTCCCTGCCTCAGCCTCGCTGCCTGCCCTTAGCATTGCCATATGCTATCTGAACAAAGTTTCTCTGTGACTGTGCAAAGCTGAATTTCCTTAAAAAGCCAAAATGCCTGACACAACCAAGCCCTGCTCCTGAAGTTGCCATCAATATGAAGTATCCCAGTTAAAGAGGATGGCTGAATACTTACCCTTGAGTACAACTTCGTTTCTTGATCTAACCCACAATGTAGAAGTATTTTGGGCTTGTTGACTTGCTGCCGTGCTAATGCTCATTGTCATGGTTCATTTCTTTTTTTGTGTGTTGCCCTTGTGTGAAAATCTGCATCTTTACATTTCCAGTGACAGTCTGGTCCAGACTGAGTTAATATAAAGCTCTGCAGAGAAACAATGGTATTAAAAGGAAGGGAAGAAGAGGTGACTCAAAGTTTAGAGAGTCTTAGAGAAAGTTTACTGTCTCCCGTTGCTCTCCGTTTGACAGAGTTGGCCCATCTAAAACCAACACTGGCCAGCAGCAGTGGGAATCCTTTTCAATCACCATTAGCAACACTTTTATTTTCATCATACTTGACCACAGCAGGCTGCATCCCAGTGAAGAGCATTCCTTTCAGAAAGCCAGCAGACATTCAAGTGCAGCGGATTTACTGTGTGAAAACGACATTTTTAGGGGCTTCTGAAAATGTTTAAATGAATGCTCTTTTTTTATTCTTTCTCACAGCTTGATTCTCAGCTTAGAAAGCCCTTCTTGCTAAACAATTTTAGAGTTTCCTTCAGGAGCTTAGAAGTTAGGTCAACGTTCGCAATATAAATGTTCTGTTGCTGCTGTGAAATTACACATTTCTTAAGGCCTCTATATTGTTAAAACAAATGTTTGTAGCTATTTTGTTCAGGGTGAATGAATTGGCATTAGCAATGCATATTTTCAAGACAACAAAAGAATTCTGCAGTCTTTTCATTTTGATGAAACTCTGCAGCAATGTTTGCAAGGTTTTCTTGATCTGAGTGGAGGGACAGCTTTCCATAGCACAACCCTATGCAAGCTGAAAAGAGCCAAAAAGAAAAATCTCTCCCCAGTTTGGCCCTATTCCTAAAACTTTCCATATCTCATTAATCAGGAGACTGGTTTCAGGGCAGAGGGAGCCAGTGAAGGGACATAAAGTGAAAACTTATTTATTGGAGAGAGCTAATAAGAATAAAGTCAGTCTCCATTACAAGTCATAGCTAAAGCAGAGTTACAAGGAGCTGGATAAATTCAGCTCGTAGTGCAGTGGAGTGCACTCCTTCACTCCTCAGACTTTCCTTCACTCCCCAGACCAGATTAAAGTGGCTCTGGGTTTGGTTCCTTTCCTGTGTAGAAATGCCTGGGCTCATGCCAGTTCTGGCTGGAATCAAAGGAAATCTCTCTTCTGCAGTGAATTATGTGACGGGCAATTATGTGCAAATAACTATAAAAGTATGGGTTTTGTCAAGTTCCTGTAAAGTCCCTATTTATGTTCACAAACTTTTACTGTCTTCTTCCCTGAAGCTGAAGATTTCAGGAGCAGCTTGTGAACTTTGTCCACCTCATAATTTATTTTTTTCCGGATCCAACTTTTAGGGGTGTCTCTGAACCAATGGCTGCCCCTATGATGGGATTTTCACACACTGATTCCAGGTTAATCCCACATTCCTAAATTAATAGTCCAGTCAACAAAGACAATCTTTTAGAATTACTAGGGAGATATTATCATACTTAGGCAGTTTTTCAGCCCACCTATAGGCTGAATCATCTCCCTGAGTGGTTGTAGCCCGTTGTTAATGATGCAGGCTGGGTGAGTCATCCCCTAACTGAGATGCCACCGGTAGAATTGAGGTCAATCCGGGCCTGGGGTATTCCTGCCTAAAGCTGTTCTGGGCATTCAAAGCAGTGGGTACAAATTTGGTTTGGGTTAGTGTGAAAACATAGTGCAAAATGCAATCTGAAAACCATGTGCTGTGGAACAGTTTGACATACTTCTGCTGTTCTCAGAGAATAAGTGTGGCAACACTTTGGGAGTCGCGAACATGATTTGAATATTGGGCTTTTTAATTGATCCCAGTCCTGATGAAGACAGACTTGACATTACATACTGTATGATCACTGGCACAGTGGGGGCAGTTAGGCAGAGGGGATTGAGTGGTGTGTTCACGAAAGACCTAATGGAAATTAAAGATAAAATGATGCCTCCAGGAAATTATGCTCCCCCACACATGTAGTCTGTTCTTTCTTATACCAAGAATATAGGGAATATTTAATGAACTGGATCTTAAGTGAGTAGTGTGTTTCCCACTGCAACTATGTGGTCTCTTAAATACAATACCCTATTTTTGATGGGCAAGCAAATTGGTTTCTTTTGTTTTGTTTTGTGTTACTGACATTAGCCAAGAGCTTACATTTTCAATTTCCTACAGTAAATTGTGTTTGTCCACTTTTGAAGAGTACAGAACAAAGGTGTATAAATGTGTGTGTCATCGGTGGCACAGTGAAAGATGGAGTTCAATAGTGCAGGTTCTGCTACTTTTAAACTAGATTGAGGTGAATATTTACCTGACTGCCACTTGTATTTTTTCTATAAATCACTGCCCTACTAAGAGTTCTCATGTCCTTGTGCAATCCTAAATTATAATAATATTCAGTTAAAAGATATTTGGGTTGCAATACTGTATTTAAATGACTGACTCATTCAAGTGTGCTACAGACTGTAAGTTACAACTTCATTATAGATTGGCCAATTCAGACTGAAGGTGAAATGTGCTCAACAAGCATGAGTTTATCTTGTTTCTGCCAAGTAAAACCATTCTTGTTTTCATGGTATTTTCCAGTGTAATGTCTGTTATTAGGATGTAGGTGGGAAAGTGCGTGTCTCCTATTTTGGCAACCAAATCAGTAGCCGCTGGGTGCTGAGATGATTTGAAAGTGCAGCCAATGCTATGTTCCCAGTGATCAAACTGGTGCTATTGCTGCTATGTCAGCTGCCAAACATACATAGTTAGAGACTTCATTCAGGGAGAATGAGGAAAATTCATAGTACCATGACATTAAGCAAAGAGAACAGCCAAATCCCTTATTATGTATTTCCCTTTTTCCATTTCTTTGTACGTGTTTTTCTCCTCCTTTACATTTCTCTATGTCACAAAGGTTCTTGTTTAAAAGGTTTTGTAGGTGTTGGTAACAAAAGCAGCTGAACTTGTAGTTTGATCCATCCAAACACCTCCTCCTGCCACAGACAGCTGTTCTTTCCTTTCAAACTCTCCAAAACCACTCTGACCTAAATGTTTCATTTTTAAAAAGTGATTCATCAATCATAACCTTTGTAGTAAGGAGAAGATAATTCTGAATAATAATTGCAAAATTTCATTGCATTCCTTTTAAAACTGTGTCTGTTGCTCTCTGTGTAGCAACTGTCCTTTTTCTGCACCTACCAGGCCTTCTTACTGTGTATCATCTTTTTCATTCTCTCTCAAAACATGCTGATGCTTTTTCTTCCCACTTATATCACATTTCCTGACTTTTACCATCTTGTTTCCATAGGCCTTTCCTGGTACCACTGAAATTAATGGACATTTTGGCAATTTCTATGTCTATAACAAAGCTGGATGCTGTCTAAGTGCTGCTGCACCTGGACCAGTCGCAAATGTATCAGGTTGCCTGTGAAACTCCATGATGCTGGTGCTCTACAGGAAAACCAGCACTGTTTTTTTCAGGTTAGCCAGGATGTACATCATTGCTAAAGAAGCAGTTGGGACGTATGGAAAATTAAATCAAACTCCCAAGATGAACTGGAGATTGGCTTCCTCCCAGTTCTGTTCCTTAGGCTGAGATCTTTAGCAGACACATACTGGAGGAGGGATCAGGAAAGAAGGGAAAAGATGGACTAGGAGAAAGGGATGCTTTAAATGCCCCGAGGCAAAAGCTTAGCTTCTTCTGCAGTGGTTTCTAGCTCTCTGAAAACCCCTTGCTTTCAGCTACTGAATGAGTACTCACCATTCCAATTTCTACTTTTTTTTCTTTCTCTCCACTGAAGTACAAATATCAGTCTGTCCTAGTAAGGTAGTTTGACTTTTGGAACAGACAAAGGTTAAAAAGTTGTTTGGAAAACTTTACAATAGTATATAAAGAGCATGTCACCTGCCTTTTCTCCACAGTGGAGAGCTGTGTTACAAAATGTCTACATGAACTGTTGGCTTAAGCTTCCTTTTTAGGTAAAATAAGATTGTCCATGTAAACCAGACAAGGCAAAACAACTGGAATCTTAAAAAAAGGATCAGAGGCTGAGAGATGAAGGATCACAAACCAGGGATTGGAAAAAATGTCTATACTTTGTCCTGGACTTATCCCTTGTAAGCACTTTAGTGATGCATTAGAAAGCCAGTAACCCTAAGCTTTTTCTTTTCGCTAGAAACCAAGAGGCATCTCCAAAGAGTGATTCTGCTCAGCTAAAACCTGAGTCAGCCTGTCCACGTAAACATCTCCCTTTGTTGATGATAAGGGAAGCAAAAGGCAACTCATTCTCTATTTTTGGCATTTCAAGCAAATGCTGAAATTTGAAAAGGATGAAATTGGTCCTTTATATATACTGTGGGGTTACAGTGTGTATGAATCTGCAGACAGAAAATTGGACATTAGAACCAGTGACACAGAGGAAGGACTGGCACACGAATGAGGTTGTACGTATGGAGCAAAGGAAAGAGAAAAATTAATGGTAACCAGGAATAGATGAGAGGATGGGCACTTGGCAGAATCATCTATGGTGACAGAGAGGAAGAAATATGGAACAAATGTCCCTGTTTTTAGCCATGTTCACATGTGGTAACAAGACAATGTTTGAAGCTGAGAGTTAAGATTGCTTGGGAGGAGACAGCCAGGTCATCTCTAGGTGTACTGGAGACTAGAATAGATAGACTACATGCAAACCTCTGTTTCTGAGAAGCTTGACAAATCAGGGATTTTATGCCTAAATTGTCTTGTTCACTGTCATTAATAATTTGCAGCAAAAGCAGACAAAAATAAAATAACTTTTCCATGTTAAAAAAACCCACCCCAAATAATTTTGTATTTTCTCTCAGATATTTGTGCAGGAGCAGCAGGGTCATAGCAATACTTGGAAAGTTAGAGAATTTGTTTGCTAAGAGACCATTGCTCTCCCATTTGTTTATTGCTTCATCTGACACCTTAAACACTTCCCATGTTGCTGAAGATTGTCTATAAATCTTGTATCTTGTACCAAATTAAGAAGACCATCTGTTGAAGAAAGTCTGTGTAAGGAGGTTTCCTGGAATGCAGCATTGATGAAACTGCACCTCTGCCATCATTTGAAGCCTGCTTCCTCTGCAGAGAAGGGGCCAGGATTGGTTTTCTGTTGAGCAAACAGAGCTCCAGTGAATCTGTAATTTGCAAATGTCTGTTGATTGAATTTGTGTATTAATGGTTATAAGGATCTTCCTCCTTAAGCTATAAATCAGTCTTTATGGTATTAATTCATAGGAAATGATTAAAGCCTCCCAAATAGGTAAAGATTTACAGGTTTAAAATTAGCTGCTTGACTGGCATCTCCTCTTGATGTAGTAGTGCCAGAAGACTGATTGGAGTGTGTTCATTTTTGTGGAGTTTTTCCTCGTTAATAACCAGTTTCTGACTCCATCAAACATGTGCAAGGGACACAGAGACAGTTATTTTTTCTGAATATGAGGGACTGTAGGTTAAATGTTTTCCTTCATTTCACATTAGTTACAGTCCTGTATGCTCAGCTTTAATCAGCAATTCACTGCTGGGAGTGAAACAGGAAAGCAGTCAGGTTATGTTCTTCATGATGAGTTTCTGAAAAGTCAGGGAGGTCCACTGTGAAGAGTCCGCTGAGTTCTGGCTTTTTTTTTTATCTGAGCATGCAAAAATTATTCCCATTTCGAAGAATGTGCAATCTTTTTTTTAAGAAAAAATCCTCCTGGGGGTTTGAAGACATGACAGCGCAGAAAACTGGGATAACAATTCAGAAAATGTTTTCCTAGGTAGGATGCAGCAAAGAAGAAACAAAATGTTGTAAGATAATAGTTTGTGAAATAGCACCCGTGTATTGGAGAGGGTAGAGGGCAATGTTGAGAGGATCAGAGATGTAGAAATTGGGTCTGGGAAGGTCCTGGATGGTCAGGAGAATATGGCTGACTTGTATCGGTATCAAATAGGAAGAACTTTGTTTAATGACTGTTGAATTCCAGTGTTTTGGTGCCTGGATGTGCATAACTTGTATATCTCTAAGTAACCACATTTCTACAGCAAACAAAGCTGTGTAGGCATCTCAACTTTAACTCTCCCTTAAAAATAAACATTGCTGCAGAACTGTCTCCATGTTTAATCCAACTCCTTAGGCTAATAACAAACTTGAGGGTGCTCCCTGTAATTTTGATATAAACATTTTTCTTTTCTGGAAGGCACTGTACCTTTTGGTCTCCTGAAAATGAGATGATTTTTTGATGTCATCTCTATCATATAGGTCACACTGCTATTCAGTGAACAGTGAGATCTCGATACTACTCATTTCTCACATTGCTCAAACCTAGTTCATTAGGCCACTTAGGGATGAGGTATGGGGTCAGTTGTTATCCGTCATGATGGAACACAGATCAGATCAGTAGTTTCCAAACTGATACACAGATATAAAGGTCTGCCAAGATTTGTCTGATCTTGAGAATTTTTCTTGCTTTGATTCAACTATTAAGTCAAGTT
The DNA here is from genome assembly GCF_009650955.1 of Corvus moneduloides. Taxonomy (NCBI): domain Eukaryota; kingdom Metazoa; phylum Chordata; class Aves; order Passeriformes; family Corvidae; genus Corvus; species Corvus moneduloides. The sequence continues at coordinate 112,532,870 of NC_045478.1, read as the reverse complement.
CGAAGAAGTTCACTACTCAGAAACATATCATCGGCTGATGGTATGACTGGCAGGAGTCAATGCAGCTGTGCAGCTCCACTGTGCCTGAAGAACTGTCCCTTTTCCTGGACTTTGTTCAAAATCCCTTTCTGTAAAAGGCAGCAGTGTCATTGCCTCTGCAACATGGTGTAGTTACTGGTGGGAGGGAAGGAGTCTTCATGATTGCCTTTATTTAAGAGATGTACATGGCATAAAAAGTTGACTCTTCTGGCTTTCCTTCCAAGAAGCTTATGTGAAAGTGAATTATTACTACCATAGAGAAACAGAAGAAGTGTAATATTAGGATGTTTATATTTTAAAGGTGATCCATGCACAGTGCCTGGAGGATCTTGTGATGAGATGTCACATCAAATAAGAAATACAATACTCAAATTCAGTTGTCATGAAAAGAAGGTTTTACTTGACTCTATTCCAGCACTGAATCCATTCCAGAAAAAGTCTCAGTTTCAGAATTATTTTTATTTTGCTTTGAATGCAGTTCACATACACTAAATGAAAAAGAACTTTCATGTTGTGATTAGAGAAAGTAGCTCAAAGAACATTTTAATGCTACTTGCTCTTACTTTTGATTTCGTGTTCCAGAAATGTCTGTGGTACTTGCTAAAGATCATAAAGCATCAGCAACCTCGCCTTTGCCATGCATAATGAAAGCCAGGATTTTAGCAACACTGGAAAGAAGCTTTATTTACATTGCACAAAGGAAAACAACTTTTTGAAAGACCAACATTAATCATGAACAGTACAGCAAATCACAATGTTTTCACAGCAAAACACAATCAAATGTTTTTATTCTAGCCAAAGAACCAGTTTTTGATTCTGAGAATAACACTGTTAATATTCAGAAGGCCTAAATTAAATTCTGTTTACCCTTGGTTGTTTCAATGATACTGTTTAATAACATCAACAATAACAATAGATGCTTCTTTGAGAAATACATTTTTCTTACAGTCTGAATGCAGTTTGAAAAGGTGTGTGAGATTCCCAAGGATTTCCCCTGAGACAAGTCAAATACTTGCCACCTTTCTTTTTGATCAATTGATTCCAGTTTTTAATCCCTCAAAAGCAGTTTGATTCAAAAGTTGCATCTTCATGTCTTGAAACTGTATTTCCTTCTCAACCTTCTTCCTTCACTGTTCCAAAGAGAACACAGCTCCCATGCTTCTAACAATAATAATATAGATCATTAAAAATATTACTTGTAAGAGCTCCTGGGACAACTTCCTGGTGGCTCCCTTCTGATGTGATCTATGGGTATTTACATTAAAAATCTGTGACTGCTTGAAAAAAATGGATTAGTATCACAGTGTTCCTGTTTCCTGGTCTGTTGTTTTTCATATACCTAGGAAAATCCCATCCTACCTAACACTGATCTTTTTGGCATTGCCCTTTATTTGCTGCCACCCATCCGATCAAAACAGGGCAGAAGCTGCCAAGTTCGAGTGTTTCCTTGCTTTATTCCTTGAAGAATGTCCTTGTCTCCTCGTTCTTGAATGTTTTCTGTACATCAGTTTGTGACTATTCCCCAAGGTAGTGTGTGCTCATAATTAGTGGAGTTTTTAAGCAGATTTAGGCCTCTGCTCCATAATCACCTCTTTTTCCCTCTTTTCCAGTCATTCTTCTGTGATGGGCAAAAATATTTCATGACATAGTAATGTCCCTTGGCAGATTTGATCTCATTCTCTTAACGTGAATGTTTATAGACAATGGACTCAATGTGCCAGTTAAAACAGCTTTTGATTTTGCTTATCTGAAGCCAAAGTTCTTGGCCCCTAGCGCACAACCAAATTATGTGTAAAAAGATATTCAGCTCTGAATGAGATCACTAACATCTGTTGCTGCACATAACATTTAATCTTCAGACACCATCAACAACAACAAAAATTAGGCAATCAAAAATGCAGAAGTGGAGAAACATGGGTGCTGTGAGTGCAGCTTCAGTTGCTCTTTACTGCTGCCATGCCTTTTGCACAGAGTGGTCTTCTCCTCTCAGCTACAGTAACCTGCTCTCAGGAGACCCTGACGATTATACAAGGAAAGTAAAAAAACAAACTTTCTGAGAAGAGCAACCCAAAATGCAGCGACTCCCCACTCATCCGCTGGGCATTTTGGTTCCAGCAGAATGCAGGGGTGGAAGGGTGGTGAGAGGTACCGAAGTGGTCAAGAGTGTTTATTAATAGGCTCTGATATACAGAGATTAACCTCACCTTTATGGTTAAATTAACTCATAACCACTCCAGTTGCTCCTGATAGTATCCAAATACAATTGTGTATCTCCTCTGCTTTGTGATACTCCTGAGAGACAAAAGATGATTGCAGTTCTCTGATTGTCCTGAAGAACAGAAAACATCAGCCATACCTTCAGGTGTTCTTTGCATTTGTCATTAAGACACATCTTGACAAATTTGTTTTTCTTTTCCTTTCTCTGTTCTGAGACCTATGGTGTCTTCTGCATCAGGAGCTGAATAAGGTATCTGGGCTTTACACAACCTTTTAGAGTTCTGAGACCCCCACCTTGGAGCTTTTTCAGAAAGCTTGGGAAGAGCCCTGCTTCTAGATAAATGTATTTTTTCCTTTTGTGGATGGCAGATGGTCTTGTCTTGTTCACCGAACTGTTCAATGCTCCTGGAGTCTGATAACCTTAGCCAACTGAGTCATAACCCTGTGTACTCATGAATTCTTGATAACTTTGCTGAAACCTCACAAATTCTCTTTACTCTTTTCCTTAATTATAGGGGTTCTCCCATGATTCACTGAGCGCTCTGTCAGGCTCACATTTGTTGTGCTCCAGTGACATGTCTTGAAGCTATGCTGCTTTTTAAACACAGGTTAAAAACAGCATGGCAATGATAACATGAATAATATAACAGACTGATAAAATAAAGTAAATTAAATTTTAATGCTAGCAGTAGAAGTTAGTTATGACATTTTTGTTTTATTGTTCTGTCTTCTAGAGTTTTAAGTCCTTGAAGACGAAAAGTTTATGGAATTTTGTTGTGTAACATTGCTGTTGTAAATGTACCTGCTGGTCTGGTGCTATTATGTTCCCCATCTCCTTGACTACTCTGAATTTTCATAGATTTCACAGAAAGTTCATCATAGTCTTGCGCAGGCTGTTCCATCAAATGGAAACTTGGGTCTCATGTCCTTTCCAGGAGTCACGGTTAATGAACTTGCCCCAGGATTTCCTACGTGATTTGTGTTCAGTACCTGTGGTTATACCCTAGCATTCCTTGCAACGAAACAGATGTTTGTCATATGGTCCTAAACATATAAATCGGCCTGGTCTTTCCAAGCAATTTGTGTGCCAAAGAATTCAATTATGGCTCTGAATGGGCCTGGGCCATAACGCGACGAGCTTATTTAACAGAAATTCTAGAGTGTTTGGCACGTTATGTTTACCAGGGTGAGGCGAACAGGAATGAAGTGCAGTCCTGGAAAGCGAACTGTCATGCAGATGACTCACTGCAATCAAACACTGAGAAAATATGGTCTCTAAATGTTATGTCTACAACTAATTAACTTTATTTATTGTAGGACCTATAGAAATACAGAAACTGTGAAGTTTAGGGAAAATTAAATTAGGTTTTCAAACAAATGCCAGGCTGCCCAACGTTCCTTTTTCTTTTTTTTTTTTTTGAAAAAACTCCAACAATCTCTTTGCCAAGTAAAGTGAAATATGCTAAAATGCAAATGTTGATGTGTTTCAAGAAGGAAATTCAGTCGCTGACTCAAACCTTGCTTTAAAAAATTGAAATGTTAAAATCATCCAGGTTTCAAACTGAAAAGCAGGCTCATATATACACAGACTTTATTTAATCAGAAACTCTGACATTTCTACTTTAATCGCCTTCTCCAGACACTGTATTTTCCCCCATTGAAATATGCACAACTTACAGAGTGTACTCACACTCAAACAGGCATACTTGCACTAGAGCTGAGAGACTTAGTTCCAGTTGTGACTATATATGTATGTGTCATACAATAAATAATGATTTTTCCCCCACTTTGTTACTAATGTCTCAATATTGTTTGAGTATACTTGCATAAGAATTGATACCACTAGAGACTTGATGCTATATGCTCTTGACTATAAGGGTGGGCAGGATAAAGATTAGGATTCAAATTCCTGAATGAAAATACTGTGATCTTCAGTGCAGTGTGTGTAGGAGCAACAAATAAAACCAAGTGATGCCTCACTGATGGCCAGTGATAGAATAGGCCCTGTGTTCTTTGCCTAAGTATTTTGATGATTTGTTAATTGCATCAAAAGCCAAAAGAGAGGAGAGAGGAGATGGATGTACCCTGTCTTTACAGTGGGTAGGTATCCGAAGGGCCAAATCCTCTATGGGACAACAAAAATAATGCCTTTCCAAGTAGGTCTTACGAGACAATTTTTCTCTGCAAAAGCTACTGATCCTCATACATCACTGAGAAAATAGATTGAGTTCTCAGGAAATTAGTGATCTTAGGCAAATTAACACTACATAGCACAATCCATTTCAACTTCAGATCTTGGAAAAGCTGTTTGAAGACTGACTTTGTGAGCAAGCAGTAGGCTGGCACTCTTTTTTCCTCATCACGATAATGGTCCCTCCTCTTGGCAAGCAAAAACTTTCTCTGTGAAATCCTACATCATTTGGAGAGCAGTCCAGGAAATCATGGCTTTGCTCACCAGCCAGCATGGCGATGTGGACGTATGAAGGGCAAGAATATCTTTCTTCAGCCTGCTCAGGACAGTGTCAGTGCAGCACTGAGTCTAAGTTCACAGGGAGCCCTGCCAAGTGCCTTCGGGCTCCGTACTAGAGGAACTGTGTGCAGGAGCCAAGAGAGGGAAGCCCTGAAGAAGTGCTGTGGCCAAAACTATAGAAATCAAGTCTAGCTCTGAATAAAGCACTTTGCTGACCAAATTTGGATTGTCACCAATTGCTTCTATTTAATGAGACCCTGTGGAAAGTAGTTCTTTACACTAATAAACTTCCGAAAGAGGGGAAGCAGAGCCTCTAGGTCGGTGATTAACCAACTAGAATAATGAATTGTGTGTGAGACACTTTGGGGGATAGATATGATTCAGTTTGTGGAAAGAATGAGGTGTCATTTCGGTTTTTTAGGGATGTAAGTTTGTAACTAATTTTTGTCTCTCCTTGCCAGCATAACGGTTTGAATGTTAATTTAATTTTGCAGAATATCATTTATGTAAATGTAATTAGAAGGGAAACATGATCAGGAGATGCATAGCACCAAAGAAAATTTATTACTCCAAGGGGTATTGCTCTAATCATTCAACTGCAATATTGAGTTTCCCAAGATTTAATCTAAAAGCAATAAATTACAAAAGGCTAATGTCCTGCCCAACAAAAAGCTGTCATGAACCCAAGTTTCTGTGGGGAAAAAATTCAACTTCATTTCAGCAACAGGCTCTCCTCGTTTACACATTCCTTTTACGATTCCAGTCGAGTCAAAGTAAAATGAATACAAATGTGAGAGTTCGAACACTTTCCCTGAATATGTATGTGTGTCTGTTGGTGATTGTAATAATCAGCAATTCAAGGCACTGGGACTCTTATCTCGGGCAAAATTAGAAATGCAGTCCCACAAAGATACCACTGCAAATCCTTCGCCCCACCTTCACATGACCCTTTGATTTAAAGGAAGGCAAACTTGAGTCTGATTAATTCCAGTGTCCATATGAAAGTCTGTTGCTAATGTGCTGTTGTCTTTGTTCTGCCAACAAAATGAATGAGAAGAAACAAGCTGTCCTTCTGCCTGTGTTAGTGGCTGCAACCTCTGTGTTCCATGTTTCCCATGGAACACAGAGGTTGCAGTCACTAACATCCACATGGGGAAGTCTCCCTTTTGATTCTGTTGGTCTGGATTTGCTAAAGAGACAGTTTCGCAAGGTGGAATGAAAAACAAATGAAATAATATTGTGTTCTTACTTCTCAAAGCCCTTGAATAGCAGTTCTGCTGTTCAAGGAGCATCTCTCCCCCTGAGTAAACCTGCAAGAAAAATTTGTCAGGAAATAAACAACAGCTAGGCAAAATATAAATTGGTAAACTCCCTAATGTGTAGGCTAAAACACTGTTAAATGTTGGGGTTTTGTGGTGCAATTTAGTATGATGGCTGATGCCAACATTACACTTCTCTAAGAAGTGGAGTAATTAGTACAGGAAATAGGTTTCTTATGTTTTATTTAGCCAAATTCATCTCTGGTTTAACTCCACTGTAGCCTGCATTAAATTTTTTCTCATTTCCCAGTGTTTTTCTGTGTAATTCTTTATATCATGACCTTTAATTCACTGTGATTGTCTTTTATTTTAGGTAGGGGCCAAAGTTCCTCTCTCAATTTGTTATTATCAATTATGTCATAAGTCTTCGTTTCTTGGCTTGCGAAGTGAAACCCATCAGATCTGCAACAAGTTTTTACAAAGTACTCATTGGCAGGTTTACAGATTCCCACAGCTGTACATGGGATGCAGGGAGAAGCTGCAGCCTCAAAGGCATGGAGAAATAGAACTATGAGAGGATTGGGGAAAAATTCAAGGAACAGAGAAAAACAATTCTGTTAAAAGCAGGGAAGAAGGGCCTCCACATATGAACTGCTCATTTCCTTGTGGAGGAAAAGTACATCTTAGGAGGATGGCTGAAAGCAGTAATGAGCACTCCAGAGAATGAGAGAAAGTGACTGAACTTGCTGGGACATGCAGACAAGCTCGTGAGGCTCAGAACCTGCTGCTCACCAGCAAAGTCAAGTCAATTATGAATACGATTATTGAAATCAAATCAGTATCTTCTTCCTTGTCCCATGCAAGTTCTGGAGATAATGATTTTGGCTGAGGTGGCTGTGAGAATGTGGATGCACAGGTCAGTGCTAGGGTCCCATGCTATGATGGCACTGGGGAGACAGGGAGATACCTGCCTTCTCCTCCTCTTCCTGCCTCTTGTACTTGCAGAGATGAGGTCCTGTGCTGGGAAATCTTCTTATAGGTCTGCTTCCACATGGCAGACCCCCCAGCTTCTGTTTCAGTTCAGTCTGCCCAAAGTCAAACTGGAGTGTGGAAAAGATGGTTCAATAGGTTCATAGCAACATTCATACTCATCGGTTTTTGGTCTGTAGGATACTGGTGTGAAGCTGTTAGAGTTGTAATTCTCCACCCCCGGCTGTTTAGGGAGGTCCAAATGTTTGCAGCAGAACATAGGACAAACTGCTGTGGGTACACCTAATTAACAGTCAACATGCACAGTACTAATCATCTCATCCTTGATTGTGTTCAAGTACATCACAGATCAGGACAACCTGAACAGAAGGCTGCAGGTCTCTGCTATATAATTGCATTGAGGATGTGCCACAGCCAGGGTTAGTTCCGTGGCTTTTTGAAGGCAGATCAGTAGAGAAGGACAAAACTGCACAGTGATGGTAGGAAAGGTCCTGCCTTGGTGATCCATCAGGTACACAGGCCGCAAGATGTAGTGCTAAGAGGCCTGAGACGTATTTTTAATTTCACAAAATATAATTGGTCTAGTTGTGAAGTAATGTCTAAGATTTTTGTCTCTTTAGTTTTTGAATAATGCAGGAAGGGGAATCCTGCGTCATGGAAAATGTTTTTTGCCCCAAGTCAGGACTACTGTTCTATAATTCCTTAAGAGACATACATGAAGATTTTATTAGTCAAAGATGATCTTCCAAGATCATAATCATTTATTACAGTTCTTGTGTTTTTCATTCCAATGAGATTTATAATTATAAACTGGTAATTAAAGAGGCCCCACTCTGTAATTCCATAGGAATTCCACTGTGATCTGACATTAATTAGCAACCAATTTTAAATTATTATATAACTTTTATGAAACCCACTAGTGTCTGAATGCCTTCTTTCAGTTACAAGGAAATGTTAGAAGGAATTTTGCCTTTGTTAGATGGAGCCTTGTTACAGGTTGATCAGTACTACCATGGGCTGTGAACACGTTTCCATGATGCAGCAACTACATGGATGGGCAGGTTCAACCTGCTGAGGTTTTGAAAGAATTTTTATCCTCATCTTTCTTGTAAGAGGCATTTTTCTCACAGGATTTCAGCCTTCTGTCATGTCAACAAGTGTGCATTCTTTGATGCTTAGATTTTATCTGACTTGTTATGGAAATCAGAGTGATATGGTGCACGGCTTGATGGCTGATGCAAGCTCTTTCTGCCTTGAAAGGGTAATTTAAATAATTACAGCGAATGAGGAAAAAGAGAAAAATAATCACCGGCTCCAACGAGAATGTCTGTGGGATAGAGAATATGTGACAGCAGGCTAAGGGAATAAACATTCAAAATTCTGGCATTATTTCACCATCTGTATTAAAGATCTGATATCTGATGAAATTTGTATGTCCCCAAAATCTGACAGGTAAAATGCTACCTAGACGTATGTTCGTAATAAAACACCTGATACATATGGATAATCAAGACTTAACACCTCTTTTTCCTTTTTTGTTTCTGCTGTATTTTTATATCTTTTAATGGTTTTTTTTTGGGGGGGGGAGGGTTGTTGGGTTTTTGGGGGGTTTTTGGGGTTTTTTTGGGGGGTTTTTTGGGGGGTTTTTTGGTTTGGTTTTTTTGTGAACTTATATCAGTTATCACCATTAAGCTTGTCAGAAAGAAGTGGAGAGTGGGATAATATCCAAATCCATTACTTGCAAAAACATGTAGAAAACAAGAGACCTAAAAGGAGACAACTGATTCTTTTTGCATGGATGAAATCATGAGGTAAGTTTTCAAAGTCTTGCCCTGCAGATTAATTTCCACCAACTCCACTAAACCTAATGAAAATCACATCTGTTTCTAAATATTTCTTAGTGTGCTCTTACCCCTTTGCAGCTTCTCCCTATCACCTTCTGCAACTCTTTTGATCAAACCTCCAAGACCTTTCCCAAGAAATGTGACTTCTGATTGAAGTTTGTACAGGTAACAGGGTAAAAGGAAGTGTGATTTGCTAGTCATCTCCACATCCATCTTCCATCATAAATCACCTCTGATCTGAGCATGAAGCTGTTCAGGAAAGTAAAAGTTTAGCTTATTTAGCAGCCAAATTTTGTTGGCTTTTGAGTCCCCACTGTTCCTCAGGGTCATTGTAGTTGCATGGATGTGCATCACTTATCTTGCCATTTTTTGCCATTTTACAACAGGGAAATTTATGGGAGAAATCCTCTTATTTAAACTTAGACAAATCTTGACCAAGAGATAGTCCTGACTGTTGTGTTTTCCCTCATTAAAGGGACTGTACCTATTTTCTATAAAATAGATGAGATTTCACCTTGGAAATTCCCGTTAAAATCTCATTCTGTTATGTTGCATCTAACTTGTTATCAGGATATCTCTGAACAACTTTGCCAGTAAGCCAGAGATATGTCACTGACAGCAAGGAGCAGAGTGCAGCTTTAACACAGGGAAATGCTATAAACTCGCTCGATCAGATCAGCATCAGCAGTGACTCAGTCTACTCCTGTTGGACCCAGAGAGTACACGTGAACTAAACTTGCTGCCTTTACTTGTAACTATCCCTAAAAGAGATTAAGTTTTTAAAATCTGGCTGCATGCATTTCAGATACTAATATATTCTCTTGGTTCTGCACCTAAGTAAGATTTAGAGGAATTTGGAGAGCAGCTGGACGCTAAACTTTAGGAGATCCAGCGTCAAAGCAGGGCTCATAGTAACCCGCATGCTGTCAGTAAATCCTAATGCTCTATATTTAACCTACTATTAAAATTATGTTTTGTTATTTTTGCTTACCTTAATCTCAAACTTTGGTTTTTGTGTGTTTGCAGAACAAGGCAAGCTCTTAGGGCTATAAAATTTGTCTCACTGCTTTTGTTTTAGTTCAATGTTGTTTTGAAGGCATCTGAAAGGGCAAATTAGAAAGGCAGATATTATGTTTCAAGGAGAGAGTTATAAAAGTCTGAATTGCATCCCAAGTATATTTTACTCCTAATAATGAGAACTGGATGAACAGCATTTAAAAAAATATGAACCTGCCCCAACTACATCGGTTCAGATGTAACTGATCTAATGTAGTTTTCCAAAGAATAATTGATATTATATAATCATAACTGGCAGTTTATGTCTTGAAAGTGACACTTGACACTTTCCTGCTAACCAGTTTAGAATCATCAATTAAAACATCACTTGTGTAATGACATTTTAGTAACAAGTTTAATATCATAAATTATGACATCACCTTCTTTTATGGCATCGGGGTTGACGGAAAGGTTTTCTTTAGAAAAGTGAAAAACTAAAAAAAAAATGTACGAGGCCTTAACATTGCCTCTCATTTTGTCTTTATAAAAGGTACATATGTTGTGTTCCTCTGGCCACTGTCCTCATTAGGGAGGATCTGAAAGCTGAAAAGCTACAAACAATGATGAAATAAAAATTGAGATGAACTTGCTTCAGATTAACACAGACAACCTCCCAGTAGATAGTAGTGTGCTTTGCATCATACCAATGAAAATCTTTGAGGAATGGAGAAGAAAACATGGGCATGCTCATGAAACCTGATGAACTCAATTATAGTGCAGTAATATTTCCTGAGATGTGGTGTGAAAGTTCAAGATTGCATCACTACCAACAGTCAGTGTTCTTTTTCTTCATGGTCAGTGGTTTTGAAGTAATCCTTTTTATATTATTCTTCATTGAATGGTCCAATTTTGGTGCTGGAGTCAGGTATTCAGACTCTTCAGGACACTAGATTTTATGATGACTGTTAGTGATTTGAGTCCTGAGTTGGCAATTGACTCCATTTATTCATGTCTATTTAGGCTTATGGATCAGACAGGAGCCAGATCAGTCATGAATTGAGTTCAGAGGATTCCCAATTAAACAAATGTCTGTATGGATGTGTGTCTTTGTAGGATTAACTGCAAGGAGTCAAATATTGTAAGTATATCATGTTTTCAGAGCTTTCTAAAGGCGCATGGCATCAGCTTTGCTCTCTTCCTTACAAAGTCAAGCAGAGCAAGCCATAACCAAGCATTTTCAAAATTTTTCCTGAATTTTTTTTTCTTGAAGCTGAATCTTTATCATGTTAAGTTGTGCTGAACTCTACTGGGACTCTATGCTGAGATGATGCTTATCTTCTAGTGCTTATAGAGAAACTTAGCCTTGTACATGCAGATAGACCCTGTGAGTTCATGTGCTTCTCCCATGGCTTGCTTTTATATCAAGTTCTTGGTTTGGGTTTCAAGGGTTTGAAAAGTGGGGAAAGAATCCTAGATAAGAAGACAAATTCACTTTGTAAAAAACTGGGCAACTGTTGTGTATTGACTGGGGTAGAAACATTTCCCTAAACAGTCCAGAATAATTTCCCTTGCTAATTGCCAGACTGTAAATCCAGGATATGACAAATGGGTGCCATGTGGCATATGGGCAACTGCTCCATACTCCGGATCAAGTGTCCAGTGCTCAAGAGATGCCCTAATTCCAGCAAGAAGGTGATAATTCAGTAAGTATGAAAACATTTCTTAAATTACACACAAAATTTTAAGCAAATCTATGTAAATTGACAGTGCATATCTTAGTGGTCTCCTGAGGATGCCATGATTTACCTACCCTCTTTTCTCAACATTTTTTCAAAAGTTTTTTTCCCCCATGAATATTTATGTCGATGCCTCATTTGCTGACTGAATTTCCAATCTACTGGAATTATGCTTCCCCATAGTACACGCAGGAAAGGTGAGCTGTTAGAGGTGAGAAAAAGAGACTCCGTGACCTTTAGGAAATAGCAAGTGGCACTAGATAAAACCTATTCTGTGAGGGGTTACTTATGGATTGGTTGGACATAATTACCAAAAAATTATTATCTCACTGCAACAATTAACTTGTGGTAGGTCAGAGTCCAAATCTCCAGAAACTCTGAACTTTCACAAATTGGCTTTGCCCGTTGCCACTCTAAGGCGATGAGTAATTCTTAAAATAGGCGTGAGTGATAGAAACCACATAATTCGAGTTATGAGTATAGACTTATTTACAGCTGGCATTTTTTTAAAGTGAGTTGTAAATGTTACGGTGCTAGATTCAATGCTTATAAATGTGTTTCCTTGGTGATAAAGCTTTCACTAAGCATGTTATCTATCTGTGTTCTCTTATATGCAGACAAGAAATGATTCACTCTGTATGTTATAGGTCTTGTGCTTTAAAATTGAATCCTCTCTTGACTAACGGCTGAGAAACATAGAAATCAAATCCACAGCTGTTTTTTCTTAAAAGTGAAGTTTTGGCAAAAGCAGCAAAGGCTTTAGTGCATTAGAAAAGTGTGCATTTTTTAAAGTTGTTCCACTTCCTATTTTCTCTCTACAATACTCCCTGAAGTTAAGAGTTTTCTTGCGTTCCATCTTGCAGTTTCAAGCAGAATAGGGCTTTGATTTTGCATGCCGCTCTACTGCCTACTAAATGCAAAGAAGATGTTAGTTTGTGGGGATACACAAATTAAAGAAGTAAACACACAGAATTAAATCCTTCTGGGACAAAAAAGCAATTTATCTGATGACTGAGACAGTGGTGGTTGGAAATCTCTTCAGTGGAGATATAGAAATTACTTGGAAAAGGTGAGGTAAGACACAAAGACTGAGCAAAAACCTCCATGCACTGACAAATAATGTCACTTACATTAGAATGAGAAATGCTGGCCCAGCTGATATCAGTGGGAGTTTTACCATTCTTTCCACTTAACCTTCTTTTGTAAGTAAAGTAAGGGCTAGTTGGGCCACTGGATATATGTGAGTAGTTACTTGGTCATCCCTGTTTTACTCTGGCCTCCTATAAAAGGACGCTCTTGCATGTCATCAGCTCCAGCACCCAGGAGATTAAAGGGGTTATAACACAGAAGAGCAGGTACATGCAAAGATGCAAAGACAGAGGCCTGCTGCCAGGGAGACACTGCTGGTCCCAAAACACCCTCATCCTAGCACACATGACACGTTAGGGTTCGAGAACTATAAATAGCATAGGGTTATGTGCATTAATTGCATCATAAAGTAGTGGAGCCCCAAAGGAGACCTGGTCTCAGCTATACTATAACTGGGACAAACAATTAATGAGAGAGCTTACAAACTCATTAGGTAGGACAGGAGCAAAGTATTAATCACCCATTCTCTGTTTCAGACGAGTTTAAATATACCCATTGTTTACATAAATAGTCTATGGATTGAAGAGGAATGGATCTGACTTTTCCTTAGCCCTATTGCCCATTTCAGGGGTTGGCTTTTCTTTCCTTCTTGTTTACACCAGCATGAGCTCTGAAACCCCCCTTATTACACAGAAGTCATCAAACACATTTAAATTTGCTTTCTATCTCTAATTTCAACTTTTGTTTCTATGGCTTAACTTTTTGACAGCTGGGTATGGTAAAATAAACCGTGAACTGTTCTGTTCCCAATGATCTTATCTTAATTCTTTTAAGTAACCTGCTGATGACCTTGCATGTGCAAAACCATTTTATACATTTTTTAAGAATGTTGGTTTGGGGGCTTCCGATAGAGTAAAGTTAATACAAGAACCCCTTCAAGTGGCATGAGTTTCTGAAGCACAGAGAAGAGAGAAACCTTCTGACCCTGCAGCTTTGAAAACCTCTTGTTGGCCATTTAGGAAAAATGAGCCAGATTCAGATCTCCTTTGCTACTTGTTTAGCCAGCTATAGCCCAGGCTGTCGCAGCTTTGTGGGAAAATGGGTTCCCTGGTGTGTGGTAATGACCCCACACAGGTCTGAGCTCTGTTATTCCAACAGATACAGGCTTTCTGGCAGCCCTAGATAAATTCCTGTATCACTTATGAAAGCTGTCAAGGGCTGGCATTTCTTTTGGAGAAACCTTAGAGCGTAGGGCCACCACACAACAGGCCAGCCCTGCAGAAACCCACATGGAGACTCCCAAGGTTACAGACTAGGGATGGCTTGATGTGCTCTCTATCTCATGGGCATGAATCATGTAGGTTCGTGAGAAATCTATTCGTTGCTGGCTGGGCGTGAACATAAATGTAAATATAAAGATCTTTCATGCCAGTCTTCAAGAGGACTAAAACCCCATAGCTGGCTCTGATTAGAGCCCTGAAGAGAGGAGGAAGTTCCAGTGCCTCCTAGAGCCCATATTGCTGCTTTTGGATTTGCTACTTAACTGTCTTAGCTTCAGAACAACTTTTGCTGGAGCCGTTGCCCAGATCCTGATTTTGGCATTGTTTTGTCTTCACTTACACTGTTTTGTCTCAGTTTATCTTTGGAAATGTCCAGAAATGAAAGGGGCACCACTTTGTCAACAGTGCAGTGGACAGAGTTTGTCGGCTTCACTTTTGGTTGGCCTTGAAATTCCCCTTAATTAGTATTGTCATTAGATTTTCACTCATATCACCCACTCTATCTATTCTGCCTAAATATACTATTTCCAAACATAATAAATCTGGAAAAATGTGCCTATTATTTTTCTTTCTAAATCCTGTCCAAAAAAAATGAACCAGCAGTGTAGTTCCACTATAGGAACTGCTGATTTTGCCACTTAATTTTCTCCCTTCTTCCTATTTCCCTTTGTTTTTCCCTGTATCTCCAGGATACATAAACTCCTTGTCATTCTCACAGCTATGCAGCTGCCTGTCAAGGAATATATGGTAAAATTCCTACCATTACCTACTCCTTATGCTCAGACAAGCACTAGGCCAAGATCCACATTTGCTTGCCTAGATTTTACCCATTCCATGAAAAAGTTTGCAGTTTAAGAGGAGACGACACAAAGCACACCAGCTGCCCTCTGGCCTACAAAATTCCTCTAGAGCATCTCACTTGGAAAAAACACCTGCATCAGAACAAACAAACATAAGTGGATTGGAAAGAGTTTAGTTTCATCTAAACTGTGGCTGGATTTAGTAGAGACCAGCTTCCTTTTTGAAAATTATCTGAAAGTGGAGTGAAATGAAAACAAGTATTCCTCCTGTTTCAGCCTTGTCCTAATTTATATAACTCAATGACATTACTAATAGAAAAGGAGAAAAGGACTTTGTATGTTCCTGAAAGAATTTCAAGAAGGCAGGTCCCCTGTCTTTTTATTTAAACATTTAAAAAAGTGCAAGAGCTGGAACATACATTATTGTTAGTATTTGATGTCGGTTTTGTCAATATTTGTGTATTTATTCACAATTACAAAACTGACACATTTTTTAGGTAGTATTTTCATTAGTGTTATTTCCTTCCTCCAGGCTGAAATATTTTAGAAAACATTTGCAGATCTGAGAAACAAAACAATAAACTAAATCAGACAAGGTGATGTTTACTTTTCTAGCAGGATGCTTTCCTAGTCATGGGTGATATTTTTAATTTTCTCACAATGGAGTTGTATAGTAAACCCCTTTGAGTTTTTCCTCAACCAGAGCCAAATCTCCAAAGCAAATTCCTTCTTACCATTATAATGTGATACTTCATTCCTGGTATTTCTGTTTATCAGAGCCTGATTATGAGCTAGGGATTATGAACTAGGGATTATGAACTAGTTATATTTAAGACTCTAATTTGTTTTTTTTTTTAAAAAAAACCTTCCTCTTTGTCATTCCTCATTTTTTGGTCTTCCTACAAAGATCTTTTAAGAGCACCTGAAATTCCACCAGACACCAAGGAAAGAACAGTCGCAGGTGTTCAGGTGTTGTGAATGCCCAGCCATTCTGCTAACCTCTGGCTTTGCAGGGAGCATTGTGAACACCAGTTTTGATTTTAAAATATGCTGTTGCTTTGGCGTTGTTGGAGGAGGGGGAAACAAGTGAACATTATGTCATTTTTTATATATACCCATTGTACTTGCCTGGATTCTCCTTAGTTGATATATCAAGCCTTCATTAACTACAAGATAGATATGCTAATAGATACATCAGTTAAACCAAGTTGAGCTGAAGTGTCTTAGATAATAAAGCTTTGCATAAATTCTAATTCAAGCAATTTCATCAAAAAGCATAACAAGTAGCTAATCTGGGATAAAAATGTTTTTTATTTCAGAACCATGTTCTTCATAACATCCTTCACAGATGCTATAACGTTATTTTACTCTTTAGAAAAATATCTAACAACATGATTGTCTCACACCAGGCATAATCCCAGTGGAAATTAAAATTGCATGCATTTTCTCATCACTCTTTATTTAACAACTGGGAGACTTGTAATATTTGAAACTCAGCAAGAAAATTGTCTTGAAACACAGAGATTCCTTTGGGGTAATTTCACTTTTGTTTTGTGTGAACTTTAGCTGAGCAATTTTTTACAGTAATGTGGATCTGTGGATTGAATGGCAGTTAACGGGACTCTCTATATGTGCTTCACACCTAATATAGAAGAAAACATCTCAAGGAACATTTTAATAAATTAATATGAATCAGCTGGCCTTATTAATAAAGACACTTTGTTTTAGATGTTTAATCATTTCTTTTAAACCCATACCACTGTGTTTAAAGATCAACCTGAAACTGACTGTGTTCCTGCATGAAAGGCAATACAGTAGTGACACTTCTCAATTTTCACTTTTTTTTTTCCCCCCTGTAATTGAGAGGACATCTGGCATGCCCAAGACATCTAACATTGATGGGATTTAGTAATTTAGTTTGCTTGACTCAGAATAGCAGTATCCGAAAGGATGGCTCATCTACAAAATGAGCTGCTTGTTTCCCTTCAACAACTGAAGGACAAATGCTTGCAATGCAAAATAACATTACAATAGGCTCTTGCAAGTGGTCATAGAAAAGTGACAGTGGATTTAGTAGGGTTGATTCTATCAGCTGATTTCCATTAAAACCTTTTTATTTTTGCCTGTAATCGTCCCTTGGGATATAGGCTTGCTAGCAAGACACCCCTGGCTATCACACAGTGGCTTCCAATGTTCATTATTGCTCATGTCTCTTCTGCAGATTGAAGATTCAGAGGTCAATAAGCACCTTGCAGAAATACTCCAATCACATTCAGAGAATGTGATTGTTGCACTGCCTTGCATTGGGTATCATTGCTTGTTTTCACGTGTTCAACAGAGTAACATTGACACTCCCGTCATTTTGCTTGCACTCTTGATGTTTCCATCTTTAGCATTTCTGAGACAGAGTGAGACCTGCCAGTCCTTATCAGGAATTTGGCGCCCTTCTCTCAAATGTTTCTGGCAAAGTCAAACCAGCAGTGTCCAAGGCCTGTCTTTATGCAGAACTGTACACTGGAGTTGAAATTAGTGCCACTATGTTCAAACACAATTTGCTTGTCAGTTTGGATGATTTCACACTAAATTATTTGATCGGATATTTCTTTATTTTTAGTATTTCACTCTTACTGTAATATTTTAATCCTTTTCTGTGTGTCTTAATCACAACATCTTTTTCTTCCATTAAATGTGTCAGGAATTTTGTTTTCTAATTCTTCAACTGAAAAAGAGTATCTCAGGCCTCTGAGTTGTTTCAGGCATCAGATCTACCTCTCCACTGCATCTTTAGCAAGACCAAACAGAAACAAAAAATACTTTAGTCCTGTGCAGAGATACAAGTCAGTATTTGTCAGACCAGAACATTTATCATCAGACTTCATTTCACTGACACAGTGATAACCTGTGGGTGTTTTGGAAAAGTCAAGTTTTTCACTTTGAATCAGTATCAGAACTCCTAAAAAGTCAGAAGCTCATTCTTTTGTTTGTTTTGGTTTTTTCTCTGCACCTAAACTGAATACTAAGATTTCGGTAATCTGGTAATGGATGGGAAGACTATATCTCCAAAAAAAAGAAGGTTGTTGGTAGACTTGAGGTAATTTCTGACCATTCTTGTTATCTTTGTGCCACAAACAGGGGCACTGAGGTTGTTGTCAGTTACTTGTGTGCAACCCAAGAGCACCTGGAGGGCCACTATAAACCTGTTATTGTCAAATCTCATACTGTTCAACCCACACAGTCACATGTGCAAGGTGTGCCTTTGGAGCAAAGTTACTTCTACCTTCTGCCCAGGCGATAGGCTCTGCTAAGATGGGCTGATTTTACATTCTAAGCTTTTGAGATTGAGTTTAAATTGGTTGAGGCCAGCATTGTCTTTGTTCTGTTTGGTCAGACCCCAGCATAGCAAACACCAGCCCATGATCTGGTTCTAATATAAAATGGTGTTGTGGAAGGCTAGATACCCATATCAAAAATTAACTATTTCCTACTGAAAACCCCTGTCATCACCTTGTCCGTGCTCAGGATTTTGGTTTGTGTCAGTCATAGGTGACTCTTAGCAGTGTCCACAACACTCACCAGATTATTCACCAAGGCTTCCAGTTATTTCTGTTTGCAGAGCACCTTGGTTGCCCTTTTTAAGATTGCACCTTTCATTATTGCAATCTTCCAACCCTATCAAAGTCATCATGATTATTTCCTAGTGTCTGGTACACCTGTATTAGCATGACTGAGACAAGTACATTAAAAGATTTCCCTTTTATAATGCAGCCTGAATACCAGTATTCGAGGAACAAACAGTAATCTTACTGATAGAAGTTGCTTGTGCGGGACAGCATTTTTTTTTTCTTATTCTCTTTCTATTTTAACAAGGGCAATCAATTTATTTCCACATTTTGTTGTGAGATTTTGCCTTCTGGGTAAAGACCATCTTTTATCTCCCCTTCTCCCCCTTTTCCCAAACCTTCTTCTGTGCTGGGAAGATGGAATGTATATGTGATACCCTTTCAGAAAATATATTCATCATGTATTACAAGTATTGTCATTATGATGTATTAACGTAATGCATCATCAGACAGCTGTCAGGGTGAAGAGTTATTACCCTAAAATAAGTTATGATGAGACACTGAGGAACGAGTTGAGAGCATTTTTGGGTTTTTTTCTAAATTAAGGACTTTTAAAGTAAGTTTTAAAATCTCTTACCTTCATGAAGTGGTAGAGTTAGGAAGGTCACGGAGAAGAGGACTTGAATCAGAAACACCAGGACTCATAGAATAAGAATGTAATATTTTTTTCCCTTAGGTACTTTCTATGAGTTCTGCAAAGTTTTAGTTTCCAGCATAGATGAGTGTTAGTGGGCAGCCAAAGTCATTTTAATCAACCTGAATCAGACTTTACTGTTTATCCTTTAAAGAAAACAGTCACCAAAGCATGAAGAATTGAGCTAAAATAGGCAAACTGTGTTAAAATGGTAATATAATAATTGCATTTTAGTACAAAAGGCTATTTCCTTATACAGGTTTGTTCCTGTTTCCTTATGCAGGTGTGTTCTGTGGACTTACCGTAAACCTGATAGCAATACCCTGAAAAAGAGAGAGCTTTTCAGCAGGTTTGCACAGACTTTGGATCAAACCCCTTCTTTGCATCATGTGGTGAAGCCATGAAACTTGGCACATTTATAGCATTGTAACATAAAGCCATCTGTGTACAAGTACAAACTTTTCCTTATTGCCAAAGTGCTTAATGTAATTACAATCAGGCTTGCTTCTCCTCTGCTCACTTCATCCATATGCTGAGATGGATGAAAACTTGCACTGGTAAGGATCCCACAGCATCTGAGTTTGTGTGCTGCTTACAGCAGTGTGCATTGCTAACCTTGTAAATCTGAGGCACTTTTGCATTTTAGGAACACACATAAACCTACAGGATGTCTTACAGGAAAAATGCTAACAGAAATATGCAAAAAAAATCAGCCTGGATTTTTTTCTTGCTAGCAACACAAGACACCTGGCTTAGGAGCTCAGTTGTTCTTGCTTCCCTGTATAGTCCATTTGAAGTCAAGAGGTGTCACACAGTTTGGATGCCTAAGATGGGAATTGCTTTCAGGAGACAACTTTTACTCTTTGCTGGATGGAAAAAAAGTGCAGAGTTCCTGCTCATCTTCTTCACCATCTAGAGAATATTGTACTATTCCTGAGTGTTGGCAAGCAGCTGCAAAGTAGTTGCTTCATATTAAAATTCAATCTATGTTGACTTCAACTGTGTTCAAATACAGTGTTATCCCATGCCATTTATTGTATCCTTGCATTTCCTGTGTCATGGTATTTGCATGCAGTTTCTTTAATCTGGATGTAATATTGGTCAGTGTAAGTTAAATACCAAGGTTGGTTATAGGTTAATGAATGCACTGTGCTTGCTGCTGACTGACATAATTACTGATAGGAGGTACACTGAACTTGACCCTACAGCCCACAGACATGTACTTGACTTTATCAGTGGAAATAGTATATCCAAAAGGAATACTAACGTTAAAAAGAAACATATGCAGTGCATGCATTTGCAGCACAGGGAGTATGTTTTCAGGAAAAAAAATTGCTGAAGGCAAAAGGTGGTTATGCCAGGAAAGTCCATAAATTTCTCATCCTGAAGGAAAACAATGATAAGCCACTTGATCTTGACCAATTTTAGGAAAACAGTTTAGTTTATTACCTAAAATGAAGATGTGAAATGATTGCCAAACTTACGCAAGTTACCTCTACTCAAAGTCCTTTATAAACTCAGCTGCTATGAATATAGGAAAAACTTTTTTTCTTCCATAAGTCTCAGAATGGCTTAATCATGTATAGTGGCACAGATACATTGGCTCAAGCCAAATTTATTTTGATTCTTATAAAGCAACTGCACTTTGCAGGTGCCAAATAACCAGTTTCTGCACTTAAAGAAGGTTTTACTGGCTCTCCATTAGGATCTGTAAATATATGCTTTTGGTTGAAAATGTAGTCCTCTGTATGGACACCATAACTCCATCTCAGATCCAGTAGGGATTTGCTTTTCTAAACTGAGATGTAAGAAAGGGACAAGATTTTAACTAGTCAAAAATTGTATGTCATGTACTCATGATCAACTAATCTGCTTAATGGAAGAAGGTGGGCCCGATCCTCTGCAGTGTCAGGGGGATGAGCTTGTAGGATCACCTAGTGAAACACTGGAATTGAGGGAAGATCTGTGTTGGTATCTGTAGTCTGCTGATAATTATTAAATTTCTTAATCTTGTGATGCTGAAAGAAAGGACTTCTGACCCATGCTGCAATTGTTAAGAGGCAAGTAAGTCTTTCATTTGAAGATTTCAATGGCATATTGTCACATATGCTACAAATTAGAAGTTGAAGTGACTTTGGTGTGTAGATGTTGGAGTTGTAAGGGGTATGCCCAAACTCCTGCCCCTCTGCGAGCAGGGTTTCACTCAAAATTAGTGTTAGTAGTGGTGGTTGCTCAGATCACCAGTTAAAACAATCTTAGGTCAGTACATTTTAAAGGAGGTAAAATATCTTGGAGAGACCATATGAAATCTATCATGGAAAACCACTGATAACTCCACATCTTATTAGCTTCAATTAAGTATTTCCATAGGGAACCATGGAACTGTTTAAAGTCATGATGATACACACACACGTTGTTCCATCCAAAGAAATAATCTGTTTTCCAGATTTCCCAATAGCCAAGCTATTTTGTTATTGTTTTTTCTTTTCCTCCTTTTAAGAGAAATAATTTATAAGAATTTATCTAGGGCTTGCTACAGATTTAAAAGGAGAAAAAAGGTTTCTTCTGTCCGAGTTTTAAATTATACGCATGACCAAAGATAAATATGTTTTTTATTTATAACTGTGGATAGATGCCAAACAAAGCCTTTCATATGACACACCGCTGCTGTAGTAGAGGAGCACTTAAAACAGTTCCAGTGAAGTTAGGCCCCAAGACTTTCATGCAACTTCACGCAAAATGGTTAAGACCTTTCATTTATTTCTTTTCTTTTTTTCTTTTCTTTTCTTTTTTCTTTTCTTTTCTTTTCTCTTCTTTTCTTTTCTTTTCTTTTTTCTTTTCTTTTCTTTTCTTTTCTTTTTTCTTTTCTTTTCTTTTCTTTTGAACATCTTCAAAGGTTACAAGTGCAACATGCTTAGAGGATGCTAGGCTTCCTCCTGTCAAGCTGAGATGGTCTGAAAACCACATCGAAACATGGGAGAACTGCAGCTACCACATATTGCAGATGAGGGGTTTTTCTTCACAGGCTGTAGATCTCTCCTGCCCTTCCCTGCTTGGTTGGTAACAGTTAGATGTTAGATGAAGGTTATGAATGGAGGCTGACAAAGCAAAGGATTGGTGTGCTGGTTTGAGACTGGGATGGATGGGCTTTGACAATACTGCTGGATAGGAACACTTGTGTAGCTAATACAAACAATTTGTAATTGTCAGAGCTGGAAAGTAAAAACATGATTATAAACCATGCCTAGGATCAACTTACTTCAGCTTTAAATGATTTAAAAGTCTAGTGTCTGGAGCTGCATCTTACTTGCCTGTAAAACCCCTCAAAGAAGACTTACAGAATGGTATAAGCATGTGTCTCTTTTCTTGTGCATTTATTGTGAAAAGTAACCCTTTGTCTAGCTGACAGGAGACAGGTTTTTAGGACAGATGTGAAGCAAAGACATCCAGATAAGTCAAAAAAGATGGAATTTTCCATTTTTAATAGAATGAGACAATTGCCTGGTAACTATAAGTCTTAGAAACTACTATTTGTTCTTGTTTTATGCAGGGAGAGGCTCTGAATAGTTAGGTGCTGATGCATCTTGGGCACCTGGTGGCTTTTGCTGTGCCAGCTTTGGAAGTTGTTTTTCTGTGGATGTGAAGAAAGGCTGTAAAGGATGCAAACTTCTCTGAAAGAAGGGAAGTAGCAAAAGAAAGCATCCTCTGTTACCTAGAGCCTGCCATCATTACGCCTGACCCTATCTCATTATCCCCTGATATCTGTAGCAGACGATGACCTTTGATGACATGGCACAACAGTACTCAAAAGAGATGCCTTCCTTTTAATTTTGGCTCCTGAATTCTAAATGTAGGGACTTCTTCCCCATGCTGTATCCAGCCTTCTTTTACTCAAACACATGTACACAAATTAAAATGGTACTAAATACTGCTCAGCAACGCTGTTTAGGTATGAGGTTGCCTTTCTAACTTTGCTAGAAGAACCTCTGTCTTCCCATCACTTGTGAGTGTGGAGTAGGCTGGAAGCAACTAATTTACCATGTAATAAGATAGGTTCCTGTTGACACAATTCAAGGGCAAAACTATTAAGTCATTAGGGCTAATGTTGTAACATTCTGATACAAAGGCATGGCCAGGGCCTTTCAGATGTACCTCTGACCTTTTGAGGATTAAGTTTCTTCGCAGTTTATTTTTGGTATTTGGAATCTGTCTTTTTTTTTTTCCTTCTGCTTCACATGCATTGATCTTTGGTCTTGTGCAAAGTACAGCTTGGAGAGCAGCTCCTGCAGTCCTGATTTATCCCAGTTTTATCAAAGATAAGAATTTATCAAAGAAGATAAGAATTCATCACATTCTTAATCCTGCAATACTAAAACTACATCACGTATTCCTTTGCTCGGCCCTGCCCATGTCACAGCTTGACTCATGGGACTGCTGGTAGGGAGGGAGTCAGGGAAATAGACGTGGCTCTCGGGATTCTTCCACCAAATAAGAAGGTGAGAATTGCTCAAAACAGTCTATCTAGATGTCATTTAAATAAACAGAATATAAAAGTGTCTTGCTATAGCCCTCTGATATGTTGACAAAGTAACTTTTCTCAAATTTAGTAGTATTGCTAATAACCAGATGATTATTTCAACCGTTGTAGTCTCCAGCTAGGCAGAAGCTCTGCACTTGCTTCACTTTCATTGTGAAGGCTGTTGAGTAAGTCCTATGTCTGGAACTTATGACCAAAATGTTTTAGAGCATATAGACAGGCCAGTAACTTATATCAAGGCCTGAGTATTATTACCAAAGCTACTCAAAATAACGCATTTTTAAGACATTATTTAACAAGGAAGGCTCTTTTTGCGTGATGCTTTTGTTAGTTGTATAGAAATGTATTCAATGATGTGGAGAATTCAACAAAAAAAATCTGAAAATGTTTTTATTTATAATTTGATTTTTAAGTCTATCTTTCTTATGCATTTAGCTTGCCCTTTCAAATTGCTGGAAAGGGTTCTCTCTTGAGGAAGAATTAGCACCATTCTCTAGAAGAACATTTGGGAAGCAAGGCATCCAAGGAGTTTGTGGCAGGAAGCTGTGGAATGTTATATTTCATTAATTTCTGACATATTTTAGTTCTGCGTTCAGTCTTTTAAAATGCGATGATGCTGAGGAGATGTATTTCATGAAGTTTTGTTCAATTTTGTTTTATTTTTGCTTTCAATGACTTAAAATACAACAGTGATGGAAAAAAGGAAGTTGAAGTAAAAAAAAATCTGCTCTTAAAACTGTACATGCCAGCATAGGTCTGGAAAGGATGCTCATGGCTGAATTAATAAACTCTGACTGTGGAGGTTTCAAACATGAATTCTGACAGACCCTTCACTATGACAATACTAGTGGGAGTCACAATAATATCATCTGCTGCTGAACATTGCTAGTATGTGAGTACTGTTGTGCCAAAGGTTAATATGCCAGTTTTATTTCCTTCTCTCTACAGCTATAATTTAAATGAGTTGCACACATAAGTGATGTTATATGCATAGGGTTTTGCATTAAGTTTGCTATGTCAGATTTGTTTATAAAAATCATATTTTGAACCACTTGCCCAGGGGCTCCGTTCTGGGAAGCTGCAAGCTGATTTCTTTTAAAGAGGCAGTTTTCATTTTCCATGGATTTTCAATAGAGGTTTTTGAGCTCAGTTTTAAATTCAGCACTTGCCCAGGTTTACAATTATGTTTAATTACTTAGCAACAGAGAGTCTAATCTAGTTTTACATGTGTGCCACATGACCCTTTCCATACCTTACTGGGATTGGAAGGGCCGCCTTCCTCTCTTGGGGAAAATTGCTTCCAACATTTTGGAGACCATTTACAATGTTTTTATTCCTATACTGCGAAGTTAACGTTGCCCATAAACCTAATAGTCACACAGTAGTTAATAAGGGGCAGAAAGTTTTATAGTCTTTTCCACAGTTGTTAAAATCTTGCTACTGTAGTTTAGTCCTAGCCACACAAAACCTATCAGTTGTGAAAAACAAGATGCTCTATGTTGGTTTATTCTTGGAAACCAATGGAAGAGAGGACCTTTCTTGAGAGTCTAGCTGAACGTAATGAACTTGGGGATTATTTAAATTGCTTGGCTTGTAATATAAACACTCGAGGGCTTGCCAGCAGTGTACCTTCAGGATGTGTGACTTTTCTAAAAAAAAAACATTCGGGATTTTTTTTTCAGAATCCATTGCAATTAGTGGCACTATGGCAAAGGATGATATATTAAATTGCCTTTCAGTGAGAGGAAGTAGAATCCATTAATGATGTCGCACACATATTTTTAGTCAGGTTCAGCAAAAATAATTTTCTATCTGTCTTTCTATGTTATGTAAACTAAGAACATTCCCAGGGTACCAGCTGGATTGTCCTTTAGGCCTTGTAGACCTTCAGAATGGTTTTGACCTTCTTCTGATAGAGGAGATGCTGATGTTCTCAACTGCACCAGCGGAAATGAGGTACTACTTAGAGTTGCTGAGATTTCTAGACTCAAACCTGAACTGAAATGGCTCAAATACAATTAGGGATTGGCTACTAGTACCTCCTGGGTACATACTTATTCTTGTTCCTTTTACTACAGTGACAGGGAACAGGAAAGGCTAGAGCTGGGACAGAATAGTCACTGAAGGAGTGTCAGACAGGAGCCACTCTGAGAAGGAACAGTTCACAAATTTCTCTAAAAGGGAATTTCCTTTGCATCTGTTAATAACTAAACAGTTACATTAAAAAAAAAAAAAAAATCCAGCCATTAATAACCCAAAATATCTTCTTAGAAGGTACTTGTTCTGCTAGGATGTGGAAAATGGGTATAGAGATTAGTACACAGTAGTGAAGAGTGGGGGCAGAGAGGAATAAACAACAGTTTATTTGTTTCAAAATTGAAATGCTATGGACACTGTGAGCTTTTAAGAACAATGATACTGTCAAAAAGTATGCTGTCTAAAAGAGCAGAGTTCTAATTACTTGGCTCCTGTAACTGTACTTCAGTGCTTAAAATGTGATTTCCTTTAGATTTCATCTTCCACCTGTGTTGCCTGGGATTGCAGATTGCTTTCTATTACATTTCTAAAATGCATTTCTCTACAGATTACCTGTGCATACTTCGTTGCTTACATCCTAACATTGTTCTCCCATGCAACCTCTGAGAAGAGGGTGGTGCATTATCTTGGATAAGTTTGGCACTACCAACACACTGGGTTTGCATCCTCTGATAACTGTGGGCAGTCAATGGAGTAGGATTCTGTGGATTTGGTGTTGAATTTAGTGGGACTTTTAAATGCAGGGAACAGATATTTTAACAATGATAGAAATGACAGTTATGCTGTGTTAGTGGTGGGCAGGTGCTTTAAGGGGAAGAGTCTGTGCATGGGGATAGAGCTCTACTCTTACTTCCCTGGGCACTGTGCCAAAGTATTACCCAAATACCATGCTACAACCAAAGTCTAAAAAGGAAATGGTACTATTCACTCAGTATTCACTCAGTCATTTCTGACCTGTTGCATGACCACACTACTGGATTAATTTTGAAGTACATATATGGGAGTACCCATGTAATTATCTGTCTAAAAATACAGCACTGCCATTTCTGGGTTATTTTTTAAAGAGTGGTTGCATAAAACTTAATCAAGAGGCTTAATACACTGTGCCGTGCTCTTCTTTGGCTGGATTGTTACTGGGAAAATAAACTTAGCATTGCAGTGGTTGCAATGCCTTCAAAGTCTGGCCAACTCAGTGCTCTGGATGTGATTCTGCGCAACGGGAATTCCTGTAGGCGGCAGGCTGCATGCTAATGGAATGGGAATGGGTAGGAAATAGAAGCAGGTCCTTGTGCCTAACCCTTCCCACACAGCCTGATTTCCTTTCTCCCTGGGAATCTGCACACCTGGTCTGGTGCCAAATGCTTTCTGCTTAACCATAGGAGTAAGCCAGAACATCCTTCTTGGTGCCTTGGAGAAGCTGTGGGAGACAGAGGGAGAACTCCTTCCCTCAGATGCTCCTGGACACCCTAGAGCTATGTAGAGCCTTCAGCATGGGTCTGCCCCAAAGGTGCAGTCTGCTGCTGTCTGACAGGCTGCTCCTATCAAGAAGCATTGCTCTGGAAAGCAGACTTGTCTTTGTGCAGTAAGTTTGTTCTCCTTGATCCCAAAACCATTGAAATCAACAGTGTTTTAAAGTCAATTTCCACTGATTTCTATGGTCTGGAGATTAGATTTCACTGCCTTTTCAACTCTGAATCTCAACAATTCCTTACTGCCTCACTCTGGATATTTTTTCCCTACTGCAGGATAAAAAGATGCTATTTAATATGACGAAATCTAAATAACTGGGCACTGTGCATGGAAACTACAGCTCTACTGTCAGCCCCATTTCACGGACAAGGAAGCTGTATCTGAAATCATACCTCCAAATTTCAGCAAAGCTGAGAACAGATCCAACTTTCATTCTGTAGATATCCTAATATAAAGAAATTTTTCCGCTTCATTTTAATTTGCAAATATTTCCAAACATCTTCCCTTATGCACAGTCTCTTCCAAATACAGCTGTGAACTGTTGCATTGCTGTTTTGGTATTTTTTAAAATTTTCTTTTCTTTGTTAGTTGCAGTTATTAAGAGTTTGTGAGTAAATCGATTATGGGTAAAAATATACTTATAGATAATTGAGCCTTTTTATTCTTGTTTTGATTGAGATAGAATAGTACAGGGAAAATGCACTGCTATTTCTAAATCTGAAACGAGGAATTTTTTTTCAAAACTGTGCTGACTTACAAGCTTCAACACTCATAATTTTAACTAAGAATTAGTCTCCTTAAAAAACAGACTGAGACCCTTTTCAGATTTTCCATTACCTGAGAAGTATCCTTAGCTCACCAACCAGTCAGGGAAGGCAGTTGGAGAACAATATTGTAAGTGACATTTTAGAATTGCGGTTTTTCGGTATTTATCAACCACTGTATTTTCAGCTTGAAGGTACCAATGTTTTTGTGTCACATAATAAATTACAGAATGTTTACATGCAATTAGGTATGTGCCTAAGGAGGAGAAAACACTGGGAAACAGGATTTTCCAGAGGCAGTAGCTAGTTCAGAGGCCCAGAGCCACTGCAGTAGCTGTTGTCAGGGAGGACTGAGTGGCAGTTCTAATTACCATTGTCTACACAGGTTTCTCATAGGAAGATACAAGCTGTCATGATCCCTTGCCAATCACATGAGAACTGACCTAGGGAGAACATCAACTGAAGGTGAGTGTACATATCCAATGAATCCAGTCCCCATTGCATTAGCTTATTTTTAGGATTGTCCTGAAAAGACATTCAGCCTGTATCATAAAACCTTCAACTGAGCAAAAAATACACAGAATGATGATGACTTTAAATTTGGGTTCTTGCCCTCTGGGGCATGAATTCATAGTGCTTCAGATACGGTTTGATAATGTACTGGATGCTGAAAGAACAGAGAATCTCTAGATGGGTTCATAAAGGCAAAGCATTTCTGCAATGTCGGCACTCTCCTAATCAAAGGAAGCAAAATAAATTTTATTCTTAATTTTACTGCAAATGTTATACTTAATTTGCAGTGAAACCATGCTCTCTTTTAAAGATATTTCTCAGAAGCAGAACATTTAAAGTTAGCATGTAAATTTATTCTTGCATCTCATACACCTTTTTCTGATTTTTTCACCTTCTTCCATTGAATATATTAAGAGTCTTGTTCTTGAACATAGTTTAGACAATACATGTGTCACAAGCAATGATGAATCAAAGAAAGAAAGCATCCAGAAAGGGGTTAACTAGACAGGTAGGCCCTCATCAGCATCACACTCTGTTCCATAGCTACAATAACAGTAATTGAGTCAGACACATGGATTTTAAGTGCCTCTTAAAGAGGAAAGTTAGGGAGAGACACTGTGGAAAGAAAATTATATACTGAAATGTGGCATCTCCGTTTTGCAGCTGCCGACCTTCCTCTGTCAGTGGCCGCAGCTGTTGCCTTTTCTACTAAACTTAGCAGGGGATGGGTGAAACTAAAGAAAAGCAGGGCAGGCACTTCAGCTGATAAGGGGGTGTGGGTCCAAGTCCCCCTGTGTAATCAAAAGAAACCTTTGGTAAGCTTGAACTCTTGAGAGACAGGGGTTTTTTTATGAGTGGATAGAAACTCATGCTGGGGAGATGTGTGCCTGCCTTGTGGGTGGATGCACTCTCAGGATGCTCCTCGAGGCCCTTTGTGCACTAGTTAGGTTTTCTCCAGTTCTACTGTTTTGCCACTTGTGTTTTGTCCATCTTGGGCAGCACACTAGCTCAGCATCATCTTTCCCAGTGAGTGAAGGAGAATATTTGTCCAAAAAAGGAGGAAAACTAGTCTCCCCTTCTGCTGCTCGTTGAATATGGTCTTTTAGCATTTGGTCCTCAACTCCAAAGCCAAACCTGGTGGATTCCAAAACAGGAGTGATGAAAAGTACAGGCTTGTTATATCAGAGCTTGATGTCACTCATACCAGCTTTTAGTCAGAGTCTTTCTATACTCTCACTGAATTTGTGTGGTTGTTTTGGTTGTTTTGGCAGTTTTTTTTGAGTGTCAGCTTTAGACAGGATGAGACTAAGTAGGAATATTAACTTTTTTTTCCCTTCCTTTGGGTTGTAGAAGAAAATGTGGAGACATGACGTGACATTAAAAACAAATGCAAAGACTGAAACAAATAATCCATCATTTGTGATTTACTTTTTCAGCATTTTTTTTAAAATGAAGTCTTAAGCTTAAAAGCCAGTTCTCTGCTCTTTCATCTGCTGCCTTGGGATTTTTGAGTGCTTTTTCTTTCCATGTGACAGTCCCCTGCCAGTGATGATTTGGGGAGGTGAACAAAATGCAGATGTAGATAATTTAAGACATGTTCCTGCCTCTGTTCACATAGTCTGAAGTAATCTGGGCCTTGGTCATGAAGGGTGTTTATGGTGCAAGGGTCTGTTGTGTAGCATGGGAGGACTCCTTAAGGTCACAAAATCTGGTGTGGTTTTGCCCTATAAGAAACAGTCCTGGGACAGAGTTACCTGCTGAATGTCTTTCTCCTCAAAGGCAAGCAGTTGGTTCCAACACAGAAGTTGGGGGTGATTTAATGTGAGATGTGGATAATCAGGAGAGAAATGAGAATATAATGGCCTGACAATAGACATACAGCCCTGTACTTATGGACGAGCTTCACTCTGCACCAGGCACGATAAAGCTTGCTGATAGTGAACTATTGTATGAGCCACTGACTGCAAAGAGAAGGTCCTATGGAAACAGGAAATGTGGATGTTTGTGTCATATACAGAAAATTTGGCCTGGCCTGCATGCCAGATGATGTCCTTCCATCTGGTGAAGCTGAAGATGCTGAGAACAAGGAGAGGAGGAAGGGGACCATACCCAAGTTAGATCTAGGCACAATGTGTAGTTGAATGAAATAAAATATTTCTTGAAAAATGATTGATGAAGGCTAGAGCTCATAACTCCTGCGGTAATTTTGTCACTTTTATCTTCAGGGTGGAGATCACTACATGCCAGGCTGCATTCCTTCATAGCATCTGAATCATTCTTATTGTCTCCACAAGCTGAAAATGAGAAACAGACTGGCAGGAAAGTTAAAATTTTCAAGGTGGAAAGAGCAAGGAATAGTCTGATTTGATTTTGTTTTGGTTCCTTTTTTTAAGATTAAATGTTCCTGTTGCCTTTTTGCAGATAATACGCTGTATTTTATGATCCCTTTGTTTAAAACAAAACTATAGTTTCCTAGATTTTGAAGATTAGCTAGAGCACCTGAATTAAAGGGCTTTCTTCAGTGCTGTCTATATCCAGCCTGGCTTTCCGTGAGCTGCACGAAGGAGAAATATTTCCAAGGCACCAGTGGTTGCCATATCCTGTATGCAAAAAGATTCCATAAATGTCTGAAAACAGATGGAATGCAACTTTGGAGGAATAAATGGATTTTTAATTTTCTGAACATTTTGGATTCCATCTGGTTGAAGTAACTAAGTGACCTACTAGAATACTTTTACCTTTCTTGTATAATAGATAGAAATACAGCTTGCATTGCTATTGACTGACACATTCCCCAATAGTTCATGGGATTTACTTGCTCATACATTTGCTTATTTGTAATTCTTTTGCCTGTATGTCAGGGGATGCCTGATGCAGCTCTTCCCACATGACAAATCTAAATGTTGGCCCTCTCTTGGATCATGATTTATCCTTGCAGCTGGTAAGGCGAAGCTCTGAACCACCTGCCTAAGCCCACCTGACAGTAGTGGGAGTCAAAAGAGCTAGAATACCTTAGACTTATCTCCTTATTTTTTTTTGCTTCAAGCATTGGCACATGGCAAAAAGAAAAATAAAATGCTCTTAGTTTTCTGTCTTGCTTAAAGACAAAGAATGAGTAAAGGCTTTGT
This sequence comes from Corvus moneduloides, assembly GCF_009650955.1. Classification (NCBI taxonomy): domain Eukaryota; kingdom Metazoa; phylum Chordata; class Aves; order Passeriformes; family Corvidae; genus Corvus; species Corvus moneduloides. Next base: position 112,501,447 of record NC_045478.1, on the reverse strand, counting down.
GTACAGGCACTAATTAGGTGGATTATTTCTGTTTATTGTTTTTTGTTACTGCCATTTAGAATGTTGTTAAATGAATAAGAGTAAATACATGTGTTTTTTTAAACAGGAAATGAGCACTTCTCTATGAATAGGAAATACAGGCAACTTGAACTCACAAGAAAGAAGTCATAAAATATACTAGTCGATATAAAAAATTGATGACCTAGGTTTATGGAAAAGACCAATTTTGTGCCTTTCACCTCACTGAAAGGTAGAAACCAAATCTATTCACCCTCCTTGAGAGAGAAGATGGGTCTTTTAAATCACTAATTTTAAGCTTGTACTTAAAGTTGCACTACTTATGAAGTTGATTATTTATGATTGCCATGTTGCCATTCAGAAAATTCTACTGAGAATAAGTATTTCCATGCTGATAAGTTCATGACTAATAGTTAGTAGGATATTGACAATGTGTTTGGTATTAGTTTTCATACTTTTTGGCGCTTGGGAACATTGCTCAGGGTTCTTTCTATGAATATGGATAAAACATTCCAAGGAATGAGGAATAACAGCTTTTTTTTTTTTTTTTTTTTTTTTAAGGGTTGTTAACGAGACTCTTTTCCACTTCTGGAACCAAGTATATTTGTGTTTCATTAAAAGCTGTTACATTTTAGGATCACAAGTTTCAGTCTAGCTCAAAGCCTGAAATCATTGAAAGTTTTCCCTTTTGCCTGACACATTACTGCTGTGTAAAAAGTGTGTTTGCTCAGTCCTTAACAGGACAAAATATAGCATTTCCACTGCAAACAACGTTTATATAAAACTCTGGTCACCATAACCCCATAATTCAAAGTAGGCTTGTTTCTTCTCCCTGAATTTTGTGATTATGAACTTTCTGAGGGCTGGCAGGAGCACACATGGGTTCAGCCAGCAAAACTCTGGACACGGTGCAGTCATGTTTTGAGTGTCTTTTGCTGGGGTCCAGGAATAAGCTTACCTTGTATGGCATTGAGAAAATTGAATTCTCTTTTGCATTATACACTTATGTAATTGCATTACTGTCTCTGAAGCCTTCTTGCCCCTATAAATGATTAAAACTGTTCTTACACAAATTTGGACTTGGGAGACACTTGTAAACCTTACACAGAATGTAAGTGGCTGAAAGACTCGTAGCTGCCAGCATCAAGGATTTGCTGTTTTGTGATTTTCTAAGAGTTTAGAGTTTTCTAAAGAGAAGTCTGTATCCTGCTAATAGAACTCATCACATGCTCTCTCATTTGTATAATTGAGAAAATTACGAATATAATGAAAACAGCTCCATCTAAATAAGTTCTCTATCCACAGTTAATAAAATAGTATCTGCCCTCAGAGACCTGGAATTTCTCTGCAAATGCTTTTAGTTAAACAAAGCATTTTGTGTACCTACAGTAAATCTATTTTTTCATTATTCATGAAACAACTTTAATGTCACTGCTGATTTTCCTGGTAGGATGTTCAACTCCAGCATACCAGAAGCTCATGCTGAGTTGTAGCTGAAGATGTCATTCACAATAAACATGAGCTGCTGTGACAATATGATGGCAGAAGGTGAAGAATCTCTTTTCTTGTGCAAGGGCATGCATGTGTCTCTGTGTATGAGAGAGAAGGAAAGAGATTTGATTGTGTTTACAAGATTCATTCATGGCACAGCAGGTAGTAGTCACATTGTAATATTCACCTTAACATAGCTAATTTGATTTTCAACCTGGTTATCATGCATTTAGACATAACGATACATGAAAATATATGCTCTAGCAGTGCATTTTAAATAAGGTTGCACACTTTAAGTTGGAATATATTAGAGGTAAGCATTGATTTTTGCAATTGCAGGAGTCCTGGACAGCACTACTCAGTGTATGTTACAAAATTACCAAGAGGAAAGTGAATTCCAATGGATAAGTCTCAGGCATTGTTACCATTTCTGGGCTGAGCTCAACAGGATGGGTGTCCCCATATTTGACATCTCTAAAGATATACAAGTTTTTCCATTTTAGAGCTTCACATACTAATGGAATTTCATTTCTGAGTTTCAGGTTGTCTTCTAACTGGAAAATGAAGAGTCAAAAAGTCCTGAGGCCTTTCTGCCCTTCTCACTGAAAGGAAAATGAACAGCCTGGTCATAGGATGAATGTTGTCTTGTGTCACCATCAAGATCCTGACCTGCCTAAATGATGTCACACAAGGAAAGAGGTATGATGATGTTTGTGAAGAGCAGAGCCTCATTACTGCATCCTGGAGTAGCCTGAGAGATAAGGGCATCTATCAGCAATTTAATTATAGTCGTAACACACTAGCCTTCATGTGAGACAAAAAGGAATCTGCTGTTTGCACTGTGAGATTTCAAGCTCAATTTAAATCTAAAGAGAGCGGACGTGGTTGGGCATGATTTTGTGAATCACCTTCAGCATGTTTGCACAAACAAAAGCAGGTATAGTTCTCCTGAAGTCAATAGAGTTGAGCATGTTTATATGAATGGGGCATTTGGCCCAAATCCAGTTGGAGTCTTTGCACTATAACACCTCTGAATCTTCAGAGGTTTTCTTAGAGTCGTTAATATTGAGTCTGTATGTACCCAAGGTAATTATCCATTATTGCTTGAGCCTGGCCCAGGAATTGTTTCTCAACATGTTGCCTCATTAGTAAAATATAATGGAAAAAAACCCAGAAAAAACCTGGAAACTAGGAAAGTAAGGGTGCTAAAAGGAGAAGAGTGTGAAGGAAACAAAGACAGTGGGGTGAGATCCTCTGATGGTGTAAATCAGTATCACCTTCTGTGAGGCTCTGCCAATTTACACCCTGTGATGCTCTGGCCCATGATTATTAGGAAAGTATGTTGTTGATATGCTCTATAATGGCTTCCATTACCAGCCCATGCTAAAAGAAGCAGCTGGTGAAAGTTATGTTTATGTTCCACAGATGGATTGGCAATGGCAGACGCATAGCTCTGTGTCTGGTAAACAGGTGTTTTACTTTATGTTTGCTAGCTAGCCATAAGAAGTCAGATGCTTGGTGAGGGGTGTAGGCAAAGAAGATCAGTTCAGTTGTTGAAAAGGAAGAAGCAATGCTTTTTGGTTGCATTTTATTTTCTTTTTAAATGGCAAGTAGTGTCCTGAAACCCATCCTGTCTTTTATCAGCGTAATCTAAATGACTGGGAAGAAAAATTAACAGAGGAACAAAAACCCCCAAACTGGTATTGAAGCGATACTATCTCATCTCCTTCCTTTCTTGCCCATTTTCATCAGGAGAAGGAAGCACTTTGGCTTCAGATGAAGTAAAAACTGCTTATAATACAGTCAAATATTCCGGTGCCAGAGGAGAAACTTTGCCAGTTAGTACAGTGCAGAACAGGATGAGCTGAAATTACAGCAGAGTTTATCTATGCCTTTGGTGGGAGGTGGAAATATAATCCTCATTTTAATAAGTAACAATTTGCAAACCAATTCTGATGCCTGTAAATTTAATACTTACATGCCCAATGCAGGAGAACAATTGCTTTTCATTATTCAAAAAAAAGCATTTATTTTGACTGTGTTTATTCACTTCTGATTGCCCAGAAAACTAAAAAATGGCTGGTATTTTTTCTGATCTCTGAATGACAAACACTTCTAGATGGCAGAATGACAACATGTAAATTCCTTGGTGAATATCATTCAGGCTAAAATCCTTTAAACCCTGAGAGTTTAAGAGTGTTTTCACAAATACGCAGTAGTAGATTGAATATTCATTAATAATGAATCATAGTGGTATAGATTAAGAACTTCTAGTTGCAAATCAGATTATTATCTTATTCTCTATACAGCTCTAGGGAAAGCTCCTTAGTATGTAGTGCAAGGAAGTAGCCTAAGGGAATAGAGCAGTCTGGTATCATTTACTCAAAACTTGCCCACACTGCTATTGGGTGTTGATCCTCCTGGCAGAAGGTTAAATGCATCCTGCTGAGTCCTTGGAACCAGTGGCCAAGGCAGGGATGAGTGGTTCTCCAAGACAAGAGATGACCTGCGGAGTGCAAAGAGTAGCTGGGACGGCTGAAGAACCTGGGATAGGTCTGAAGAGATGTTCACCCTCAGCATTGTTAACTCGTTATCACGCCTGTTTTATTGAAACCAAACCAAAAGGGGCAGCTTTGGAATCAGCGCGTTACGTCGGGGAGGTGGCTGTTTAAATGAAGTGCAAGCAGCGCCTGGTTTTGAGCTTCTGTTGTGGATATAATATATGAAGGAATAGCGAGAGCAGCAGGTGTTGTCAAAATTTATGTGCAAGCAGCAAGCCCAGGCGGCAGCCCCGCAGGAAGAGCAGTGACAGTTACTGCAGCAGATGGTCTCAAGAATTATGAATGTGGGACCCATCCCCAGCTGCCCCTATAAGTTGGTCCTTCTCGAGCACGAGCCAACAAGGCGTTGACTCCAGAACCTACACAGTCAAGTTGAGCAGCAAGACTGGTGGTGGTCAGGGCAACCAGCCAGTCCAGCTCCACACTGAACCAGCCTGACCCAAGCTGTACATATTGATCTCTCAGCAGCACTGCCGGCTAGGAGAGATACATCTTGAACCAGTTGGGAATCCCAGAATAGAAGTACTGATAAAGGCTCATGAAGGAATTTAACTACCCAGACATCTGTTGAGTAACAAATACAGCTGAACATGCATCATCGCAGAGGTTCCTAAATTATAGTGAAGACAACTTTATGATCCAGAAAGTAGAGACTCCTGAGGAGAAGCCATCCTAGATCTACAGGAGTACATTAATGAAATTTGCAGATGAAACTTTGCAAGTGCATTAAAAATACAGCAGCATTGTGTTTTAGGATTAACTTTAGCAGAGTATCGTATGTGTTTAGAACAGATTGTTTTCCTCATCCATTTATTAATTTTTACTGTTTCACGAGTAAATGAAAGTTCAAGCCCACCTTCTCCTGTCTCTAAGGCTGTTTGCATCATCCATGCATGCCAGATATTTGAGATCTACAGACTCTCAACTAATATACTTTGCAAACATCTCTCTTGGATAACACACAGCTCATGAGAAAGACCAAGAGAATTACAAAACTTGATAGATAATAGCACTATGCCACTTGCCTTCAAAAAGGCATATATGCAAGTGCATAACTTTGCAGAAAGTAAATCATTTGAAACAAATGTTAAAGAGGATGAGGAATCTTAAGAAGCAGAAATATTGAAAAGATAATAATGAACAGCAAATAAAGCATGAGTTTTCAATAAGGCACAATACCACGGAAGACCTATAAAATTTTGGAGTACAAACAAAGAAATATTGCATCACAGGGTGAAGTTCAAATAGGGCTCTTTTCATTTTCCTTTCTAATTTTAAAAAAAAATATGGAGATAAAATGGGCTAATACACTGATATAAGCAGCAAAGAGGTTACACTGATTATAATGATGAACTGACAGACTTCTGAATTTTTTAGAATATCCTCTAGAAGTTTGATTTTATAATGCCACTTAATGGAATAAGAAAAGAAAACCAAAGAAAAAGCCCACAAAACATGGTTTATCCTGAAACAAGGGAATCTGGTGAAATCTTAGGGGAAGAAAATCTCTTAAAATTTCTCACATAAATCAGCTAATCTTTGCCATCCTCAAAGAAAAAGCAGCCCCGAATGAATCCTGCTTCATTCTTCAGATTCAATACAGGGATAATGTCAGGTTTACTCTCTAATGATTCATTTCCTTACATGTGGAGAATGTGTCTTTCAAAAATTTAGAGAAAAAAACCATTTTTTTTCTATCTTGCCAAGTTTTAATTTTATTCATCCATTTCTTCATTACTTTTCTGTCCCAACATTTGTTGTCTCAAACACTACTCAGCAAAACCTTTTTCTCATCTATCCTGGAAGGCAAAGTTTCAATTTACATTTGTAATAACAAAGTATGATCATGTCAGCAGGATGGCAGCCTTAGTAATCTTCCTGCTAAAAACCTGTTAATTAGCTTTTAGATAAAATGTCCGTGTTATAAATATTTCCAGAAAAGAGCAAAACTTTGCACTTGTCTACATTAATCCTGACATCTGCTATAGGTCACATAGAGAAAAATCTGCCTGAAAAGTTATTCCAATTCATAATTGTATTAAAACTGTTATCAAATAATTCCACTCCACCCCATCATGGGCTTTCTCAGCATCTAATGCTATTAACATCCATCATCTTGAGCCTTGGCTTGGTCAAAGATTTTAGACTCTCCAAAGCATCACCTAAAAGGTCGCTGAGGGTTCAGGGAATGTTCAACTCTTTGATGAGAAATAACCAAAAGCTCTTTTATCTTTAATATTCAACTTCAATACACACACACACAAAAGAATATTCTCGGGAAGACTGATCTCAGTCCAGGCACAAGCAATAGTGAAAACTTTTGTCAAAGGTGTGATCTGGTGTGATCTATGAACTACCTTTGCAAGCAAGGAATTTGGAAGGAGATGAAAAAATGAAAGAGAATCCCTCTGTGGTTATTACTTCTGTCTGAATTCCAGTTCGAATTGGACTCGGACAAAGAAGATAGAAGACAAGCATGCTATCAACAGGATAGCAGCAGTGATACACAATTCACCACTAATGACCTCTGTTTATGTGTCCAGGGAGCGCTTCTAAAGAAAGCCCACAAACACTTGCCTGAAGGCTCTGCTTGCTTCAGGTTGGATGGATTTTCTTGCTGTTCTTGCTCAAAGTTAATTTGTAATCTACAAAACCATTCCTCTATTAAGGCACACAAAAAAACCACCTAAAGGTAAAAAAAAAAAATGGTGGCAGAATCTCAATCAACCTGAAACTTCAATTTTTGTTTGCTGCACCTGAACTGACATACACAGTCACTGATCTGAGTCTCTTCAAGGTTTCAGCACCACAGTAGAAGTGAAGAACAGTAAGAGAATTTACTCATGGATCCCAGTGTCAATGAGGGAAGGTAGAAAAGGATATGAACTGTCCCTGAGCAAGGTTATTAGCTTGAAAAGTACTTAGCTAAAACTCTTTCCTGGTGCATTGACTCATGCCCTCCACTTCAGCAAAGCCAGATTACAGTGATTTGCCAATGATTTTGTGGCTGCAAAATGCAGGAAGGTATTTTAATTGCATTTTCCCTGTGATCAGTTCTGTTTCCATATTCTGTGGTTGAAAACTTACTGGAATGTTTTAAATAGAACAAAGAGCTGGTCAGCTATTCTGCACCATTGCCCTTCCCCTTTTTCACTCAAACTGGTCCAGGTTGTTTGGATGGAAATGCTACTTTAATCTGAAAGGCTTTTCACCTAGAAAGTGACTACAGATGAGCAGTGCCGACAGGAACTCTACATAATCACTGGCTGGGTTTTCTCACTAGATGTACATTTTCCAAGGGAAGTATACTGAAATATTTGTTTCAAGTTTTGAAATGGAGTGGTGTGAACTGACTCAGTGCCATCAGTATGCTGATTTACCCCAGCTGAAGTTCCTGAGCTGCACAAAAACCCCCAACCTTTAATATTATATGTGAATCAGCTGTTTAGTAATCAGTAGGATCCAGATTCTGGTGGTTTTACTCCCACAAAAGGCAGGAAAAAGGTTTTTATCATATTTTTCCTAGTGATCAGCTTTGAAGGCTTACCAGTGGATGAAATTCCAGCACAGTCTTATTTGCATTAATACAGAGAGGGTTAGACCAGTTGCTCTCTTCTTGCTCTTCACTCATATATATTCTCCTTGATTAATAAAAGTATCTATAATTTGCCTCATTCACCTTAATGGCCCATCCGGTGGAGGTGCAGAAATGGTGATCCTCAGGTCCAGAAAAGCCTCAGAAATACATGCCCTCTTCATTCATCTCCTGAATTGCCTGGTACAGCAGCTTACCTACTTCTGTCATTAAGACCAGCACTTCTGTTACTTCTGCCTGAGGTCGACACCACTCCAGCAAAGTCACAAAATATCAAACAGCACTTCCCGTGAAATGTTTGTGTGTAAGCAGGACCTGGATTTATGCAGAGGATGAGGAGCGGGGGTGGAAGCATGGGTTGATTACATCCCTTGGTTAGATGGATCTAGTTTCCTATCTTGAGCTAATCCACCCCAGACTCCTGGCGGTAAGATCCAAAGCAAGCATAAAGCAGATAACAGGAGAAGGCAGGGGGGGCTGGTCAGGGGTGTTTGTAAATAAATCTGGAACCTGGGATCTGCAGCCTGCTTGGTTATGGTTTTGTGAAAACAGAATTACAGCATAAAATGAAAGCAGGCTGTGCAATGAAAACAAGAGGAATGCCATCGCCCAGGTTGGCTTGTACTGCAAACCACGCTGGTCAATCATCTGAGATGAATGGATGTATCCGCTGAATAACCTCACTTTGCAACTTTTATGTGAAGGTTTGATAAATGAAGTCAGGGAGAGGTACAAGAAAGTGATTAAAACCAGCCTGTGCAAAAGGCAATGATAACCTCCCTGGGCTTTAAACTTTTTTCTCCTTCTGCCTGAGTTTGTTGGATAATTAACCCTTTCATCCTTCAGTCTCTGTACACAAACAATTGTATATTCCTACAAAGCAGCTGCTTTTTGAAAGGCAATTTGTCACTGGTAATAAATTGAACACAGCATCAAGGCCAGCCACTTCCGGGAATGTGTACAGCCAGGTACCATGATCTGGAATTTCCTACTGGCCTCACTGTAGCAGAAAACCTTTTCCAAAGTTTAGTGCCCTCATTTCATGTCTCTGGATTCACTGAGATGCCCAGCAACTTGCTTAGGCAGCTCCTTTTAGGCACCTTCTTGAAACATGCCTCAGCCCATGTTGGCCAAATAATTTTAGGGATCTTAGTCTGTTGCTGTAGAGCTTGAATGGGATATTATTGTCACCAAAACAAAAAGGAATTCCGGCATTTTTGATAAGCATGGGTCAGAGTTTTTCTTTGTGGACCTGGAACCATCATCACAAACCACCATGGTTTGTGGTAAAATTCGTTACTGGCTTGGAGGACAGCTTGAGCGTGCAGAAAAGCATTTTGCCCACACATGGCATAGCTGGAGTTTAACGGAGTTCCCATGCCTAGGTATAGCCCATTGTGCTCCTAGGTGCCTGCTGGGGTTAAAAAGAAAGTGTCTGGGAAAAGGGTCATACAAGCACACCCTTGCCCAAATAGGGTTGGAGGCTTACAGTTTGTTTGCTTAATTTTTGGTCTCCCCAGCTGCATCAGGATACTGAATCAGGTGCTTATGGAAAAGCAGCTGTCAAGAGATGGGCTCTCAGGTGAAGATTTAGAAGTCAGCATTGACAAAATGCACAGAAGCTTACTTGCATGTCAGAGAAATGAGCTTTTCTAGGGGGAAACCCCTTAGACCTAGCCCAAAGAAAGGCAGCAGCACCACAGCCTCTATTGAACAAAGCTCTTTAAACCCTTACTGAGAAGCAAAATATCTGCTGAGAAATGTCAACAGAGCTTTTACAACAGCCTGAAAATTAATTGCCTCCTGAAATGGCAGTCCTCATTAGGCTTAATCTCTCTTGCATTACTCAGGTAGCTATTGTGAAGTATCACCCCACTTTGCTGCTCTTGCTGACAGTTTCTATATCCCTCACCACACCCACTGGAAGGAAAACAATCACATAAATCCCTTCTTACAGGGCATGCTCAGCTTGTTTCTTATTGTGGGGCAAATTGTATGTCACATTACTATGTAATCTTCTTAAAGGGGACTGGCTGGTGGTGAAGGTCTAAAATTACAGATGACCGTGTGTAAGCAAAACTGGATTTGTTAAAAAGTCTGTATTTAAGGGAGAGGAGAAGGGGGTGATGAGAGGAGAGCTAGATGTTCTCTGTGCAGTTTTATGACCTTCCTAAAAAAACCCAAACCTTCAAGAAAGTGATTAGAAAAGCAATTTTCATTCTGTGGCTCTAAATATGTGTTTATCCCAGTGCCATGATGTGAGCATGCCCAGTTGGGATGATTTAGCACTCTGCTGATGACTACCAACGGAAGGACTTCATGTGAAAACGTAGTCTGCCACGGCTAATGGGCTCTTGTTTCAAAGGGATGCTGTGTGTACATTACTAGTGTATGGAGAAGGTGCAGAAAGGCCTCAGCAGACATTAGGAATGGAGTGTTGTTGATGATGAAAAGGCACTTTGCTGTTGAGGGAATGGTGGGAGAGAAAAGGCGTATCTGTCTTTTTGATTAGAAATGCATGCTTCCTTTCATCATCTGAGCTGAAAAATTGGCTTCTGCTCTTGGTTTATGAAACCATTTTTCTTTCCCTTCCTTCCCAGGTTTGCAAACTCTTTAATAAATTAGTTACTGTGAGGTGCATGGGTGCAACAATCACCTTAGAGGCTTTTCCCAAATGCATCTTTAATATTTTATAAGTATTTAAATAGATTTATTCAATGTGAACAGCCTGATTTATTAACACTGGCACTCTGGCATGGAAAGGGGGTTCAATACAAATTATGTTGTGTCAGAAATTTTTAGCAGCTAGATCTCAATTTTACCAATGGATCTTGGAAGTCAGGAAATAATAGGACCCCACCCCATGTTAATATTTAATCAGGCTTTGGTGCCAGATAGGAGAAGCTGTCGAATGAAGGAGATGCAATGAGGGCGAGCCCTGTATTACATTAAACATACATCATGTGTCACTTATTAGATGAGGAGGGGAAGAAGAGGGTCATTTATTATGGTGAGAGGTTCAGACCTGCCACAGAATAAAGATGCTTTGTCAGGCTCTTCAGAGCTCACCACATGAAGTTAAAGTCCTCACCGCAGACATGTGAGGGAAGCCTGAGTGACCTTTTGGCGTCCCAGGGTGCACAAGGATGCACACCTTTCCTTGTGCATATTCAGCAAGGAATGTATGACAACAGAAATGCTGAACCTGGCACAATAGCAGAGGTGACTTGTAAAGCACTTTGTAATGATGCGATGAGATGGGTGCTACCAAACCCACTACTGTCCTGCTTAATTTGTGTACCAAGGTGCAGGAGAGGGGTGGGTCCTCTGTAGGTCAGCACTCTGTAGGTAACTGTTTTGAATTACCCCAAGTTCACTTTCACTCTGAAGTGCCACATAGTATTATTTTTATTTAGCCTGGTACATCACCCTCATAGAAATGAATGGGTTTTATTTCTGTATGGAAACACCCAACTGCTTTCTCAACGAAGATTTTGGGCCTAAATTTAAAAAGCGAGAAAGCTCAGAAGCAAAACAGTGGTGTTCACTCACTTGAACACAGGAGATGAGCATAAGGGTGCAATTGCAAAATAACTGCATAACAGCAAGTCTTTCCTAAATCACTGCACCCAGTGTGGAGCGATTCCAAAACTGGCAGTATCTCTTTTCTGCTGAGTACCAGTGACACAGCCTCCCCTGTTAATCCCCTAAGGCAGGGGCTCAACAGGTGAATTAAGAGGAAACAAAGTTTCAGCCAGCCACAGTGGGATCAACACTAGACAAGGAGGAGAAAAGAGGGGATCTCAGATGCCAGAAATACTTTCCTGGAATATTTCAGGATGACCCAATGGTCATCCTGATGAGTAAGAAACCCTCCAGTCATCAAGAATGCCTACCCTTAATTGCAGGCTCCTGTGCAACAGTTGAGTTCCTAGGAGGGTGTGAACTAGAGCAGTGTGGTAGAAATGCCTGGAGTAACACTGGTGTATGCTAGCTGAAATATTGGCCTGTAGCTGAAGTCCTGTGGACAGTGAACTGGTCTTCTGGTAGGAATTTTATTCATTTCCTCTTCTCACTTAATTATGTATATTTCTATTCCTTTAAGAATGTAGTGTGTTTAGTTTCCTTATGTGCGTTCTTTATTTAAAGAGAGAAAGAAGAGTTCAACTGCTAGTCCTTTGTAATGTTAATATTACGAAAATTGGGAATTTGACTGAGTCAAGACAAGAGTCTACTCCATACATCTCATTCTGCCAAAGTTTGGTTGGAATGGTTTATTGTAAGGTTGTATTACCAGGGAAAATACCTTCCTTTGTGCTGTGGTAGTTGCCTGTTCCTGTTGGTATCTTTAAGATGACTATTTGGAGGGGGGAGGTAAATGGAGGACTGGAGCAGAATACTATGTTAGATTTCTTTATGCAGTTTATGGTTAACTTGAATTTATTTTTGTGGGGTGTATATCTGAGAATATTTGGTTGACATGGTGATAGATCCAGAGCAAGGTCAATTCTATGTCACTGCTTACAGATCTCCACCTAATCTGCCACAAGGCAGCCTGGCTGCTTAGAGTGGGATTATTAGTCTCTTCCACATGGTAAATTTTTAGCTATTTTTAACACATACTTATGCAGCTCCTTAAGAGTAAGGAGAGATGTTGTGATGTACTTTACATAAAAGAGTAACATGTGGAGTTGCACCTGTATCAGCTGTGAGAATGATCATAGATTAAACCTCTTTCCATTCCAGGGAAGGAGTGTGTCCTGTGGCTTGCAGGATTACAGTTCCAGGTTTTGGTAACAAGAGGTCCAGGTTTCTAATGAAGGATCTAGGCACAGCTAATTAGGACCTGCTTTGCTCTGATGGGTAAAAAGGCATGTCTTTCTGCATTATTTTATGAGTCTGCAGCTGATCTACAGTTTAAGTTATCATTTGCTCCTTATGTGGTGCAAAAACCGAAACCCATGCCGCAAATTAACTTCTAAATTTACTATTTTGGTTTTTTAAACCACTGCAATTTTTAACATGTAATCTCAATGTTCTTGGTAATGACTTATTAAGTCTTCACTGTGCCACATTATGCCCAAGCAAGGTGATCTCTTTGGTCAGCAATCTGATAAAGTCACAAGAAAAGAAGGTTTTATCACTTTTATCTGAATCCCATCATCTGCTCCAAACTCAAATATGTATGAATAGATTTTACCAAAAGTTTTTTCAAGTTGGGGATAGATGGGAGAAAAAATAAAAAGAACATCAGAAGGAATAGAGCAAGTCTCAAAATTCATACAACCATTGGGGCTTATTAATAATAAAATATTGTTATATAATTTAAATATTATTATATTACAATAATTGCTATAGAATAATAAAATATTAAGGGGTTGGAATGGACCTTAAAGATCATCCAGTCCCAACTCTCCTGACATGTGCAGAGATACCTCCCACTGGAGAAGATTGCTCAAGGCTTATCTAACCCGGCTTTGAACACTGCCAGGGTTGGGACACTCACAACCTCCCTAGGCTACCTGTATATATACGTATTTTATCCTCTTCAAAGTTCATTTCATAACTATTGATATTAGGAAAAATATTAGAAAAAATATTGTTATAAAACATTTCAGGAAGTTAAAAAAAAAAAAAGTGGAATAGGTTTTTCAGTTAAGTGTCTCTATTAAGAAGCTCATCTGGATTTATGAAGAATTTGACCAACTAGAAATATGCCTGAAAGCACTGAAAGTCCAGTCCCCTACTTCCCAAAGGAGACAGCAATTAAAACAGATGAACAGTTCTGCAGTCTTTCGATCAGAAATGGTCTTGCTCTGGTCCTTAGGACAGTTACAAAGTCCTACTTTCTCTGTGAGTGGGGCCAAAGGGGTTATCTTGGAAATCTGAATGTGATTTGAATTATAGCTTTTATTATTGGAGCAGCTGTAACCAAGATTTTAATGGTCAATTATATATGGAGCTTTATTGGCAAAGGGTGTTTAATATTAAGCAATCATTGCTAACCATGAACATACCTGATATAATAATGAACTTTATTTGAAAGATCAGCAAGAGATAAACAAGTTAAATTTAGCTGTACAGTCTGTAACAATAGCATGAGGGAATACCATGAATTCATTTTATTTGGAAACAGAAAACTCTGGATGTTGTTAGATTATCTTTTTGAGAGCATAAAGTAAATGTTTGGTAACCAGAGATTTGTATTGCTAGAGCGAATCACTTTCACTAAAGCTACAGTAACCAAATGTTTAAATGTGCAGGGCTGAACTGTCAAAGCACGTAACAACATCTTTAAATAAAATGGAAGCGGCTAGAGCTGCCTTTATCTGTGTCCTCCTCTGACAACTGCTTAAGGTTCAATTCTGTTCTGATTGAAGTCAGGGAAGGAACTCCTGGTAACCTGAAATGATTCCTGGCATGGACCATACCAGGGAAAAAAGGGGAAGTCTCGAAGCACCAGAAAGGTGTGCTGCTGTCCCCCAGCATGTGAGTTATTTCTACTTGTGCTGAGCAACACTGCCAGCCCATAGCATTCATAATTGTGCCTTGAGCCCCTTGCAAGGGCCATGTCAAAGACAAAAGCCTTAATCTCTCCTCAGGAGATTTTTGTTTTCAATCTTCATGTTCTAAGTCACTGGACATCTTTGGCAGCTATAATACTTAGGTTTTCAGCTTAATTAAAGGCTCAGAAAACCTCTTACACTATTTTTAGTTTATTTTAATTAAAGCCGACAATCTCTGATAACCAATGTTAGGCTTACAAAGCAAAAGGGCTTGTGTGGCAAAATCTGCCCCAACCCCACAGCTGTGAAGCACTGAGAAAATAAGTGCTGGCTGGGCCATATGCCTGGCTATAGCAGGGTTTGTTTGCTGGTTGGGATTTTTTAATTTTAAATTTATATTTGTGGCAAGGGCCTGTTTGGCCTAAAGCAGGAGTCCTGCTGCGAGCAAGGAGGCAGGATATAAAGTGGCTGTGAAATGCAGGGACAAGGCAGGCTGAACCATCCTGCAGACCACACTTCCACACTGGCAGGAGGACAAGCTATGTCTCCTCTTTTCAGTCCTAGTTTTTTTGATTCTCAGAGGCTAAACTAGGAGCCAGCATTTTTTATTTATATTTGGGCTAGAGTCTTTCTCCTCAGTCCCACTCTCCTTCTGATTGCCTCTGTTTGGGCCTGATGGACCAATATTCTGCAAACAGACAGTGTTTTTGTCAGTGTGTAGACTGAAATACTCCAACCAGAGCTCCCTCCCTCTTCTCCGCTTCCAAAATGCAGCTCAAATTCTTAATTGGGTAACCTGAACTTCTCTCTAATCTGCGTGTCAGCGTGTATGGATGTAATGGACATGTCAGTGCTGTGTACACTAACACTTTTAAATCATATAATGAGCCTGTTCCCTAGAAGAATAAACACACAGTGCAATTTAACTGCAAACTGGGGGGATACCAAGAGGAATGTTGGCTGAAAGGTTATCTACAATGTAAAAGCAGTTCTTTCCTTTTGCAGATTTTGAGGGTGATCTGAAGCACTAGTATTCTACTTAATTTTGAGAACGGTTTGTCTAACTATTTGAGTGGTAGGGAGAGAGGAAAAGAAATTGAGAGAATTTCTTCTTGCAAGCACTTTTCAGTTCTTAAGAGGCTTTTGTGCTGCCTGTGCAAGCCTACAATTGGATATTGCAGAATACAGTGCTTTTATGCAGAGAAAAGTATCATGAAAAAACCTGAAAGGTGTGAAATATAACAAAAGGCAATGTTTGGAATTGCACTGTTAGGAGAGACAGCTGAAGTCAATGGGAGCTTGATCCATGAAAGCACAGCGGGACCATACCATATATAGGAAAGCACAATCTGTCAAAATTAAGTATGTAGTTTATGGTATGCTTTTTGTTTGAAATAACATATTACCTCCTATTTATAGTAAAGCAGACTAAACAGTTCTATATGTCTGCATTTAAGATTTTCAGACAGAGAGTAAGGATACCTTTTACCTGGAAATTGTAGAGTCAGGGCTCAAAATTGTTAGCAGTGATAAATGAATACCTGTGATTTTACAGGCATATAAATCTCAAGCTTCTGCTTACATAGCCCCGCTCTGTCTGCAGTATTGGCTGCAGCTGAATCTCACTGCTGGAGGACTACTAGGAAACAAATGAACTTGCAATGCATAGTATCTTAAAGGAAACTATAAATGGGATAGGTCAAGGACTAGGCATGTAAGCGACAGGAAAAAAATCTTCCTTTTAGTTTATACAACTCCTGCTTCCATGTCTGTGCAGATTCCTAATAAGGAATAGTAACTTTTTGAGGCACTAGGCCTGTACATATTTCCTGACCTTATAATTCTCACAGTTCTAGACATTCCAAGGTAGGGGGTCATTCAGACAGAGTTGTAATTTCTTGTGCATATTTATTTCCAAAGTATCTTTTGCATAGTTTCCCAGTGAAATCATGTGCTAGGGCTGGGGAATGCTAAATAGGTTATTTTTCAAGCTTGCATATAAAGGGCCTGTCAAAGTGCACTGTTTTGGACTTATCAAGTAAAAGTGACAGAGCCAAAGCATGATGTTTGTAGCTTGTCCTTCCTAACCCCACTGTGCGTCGGGCTCCCAACCTTCCAACGGGAGATGATGTAAGAGGGTTAAGGAGCTCTGGTTTTGTTATCATTGAGGATTTTAATGATCCTAAAAGTCTTGAAAGTACACGTGGCTCAAGTGGAGTTTGATATGGGCCTTCCCCAAAACCTGTTAACCCTCTGCTGCTAGATTTGTGCTCCTTTCTCTTCTCATTGTAAATAAAAACACAACAAATTTTAGGGGGAAAATGGTTGCAGAAGCTCAGCCTCTCTGTAAATAACCTTAACTGGTTGTGAAAGGACATTTTGAATTCATTTTCCCAATCCTTCAGGACACATACTTCTTTTTTGAAGTAATTATATTTATCTGATCAAAGAATTAGATACACCAGGGACCAGCCAAGACCTCATGAATTTTGAATATTCTTTTCTCATAATCCATATGCCAAGCAGCAACTAGAAGTTATCTACTGTCTGAAAGAGGTTTACACAAACTATTTGTCTGGCCATTTTCAAAAACAAGAGTCTCTGCTAAAAGTCTTGCAGATAATGTATTTGTCAAGGAGAAGCTGAACTTGAGCCAGAAGAGTTTGCCCTTAGTGCTGTGTATACCCTGCTCAAAGCAGCTGTAAGGAAAGTTAGTCAGACCTCAGCTTTCATCTAGAGGTGTCTAGCTAATCTAAATTGAAATGTGGGTACTTTCCTTCTGGACTCAAAACGCGTGCAATACATTTGGGACTGAAGGTTTCAAACTTGTTGAAAAGAAGTGTAGACTAGATGCTTACAAAAATTCCTGGGAAAAAAAAAATAAAACCTTTTCCTAAGATTTTGAAAAGAATGACAAGGGGAAGATCCTGTGGAAATTGGGATTGTTCTCAAAGATTGCTGGTGACAGTAAGTAACATTGTATAAAGCTCCAGTTAGGCTGCAAATGACATATGGAGACAATTTCTGCCTCAGCTATATTTACCTTTCCCTTTGATCTAACGGGAACAGCACATGGATACTGAGACAGAGCTTGGTCTACAGTATCCTGTTTGGTTTTGTGTATGGGGAGAAGTTTGGAATAGCTAGGATGACACGTGCTGTTGTAACTGAGAGGGTAAGATGGTGCAATGAGCCTGATTTAGTCACGTGGAGGGACAGTTACAAGGTGATATGAGTGAAATGCATTAAGTGCTGCCTTTTGCATTTATCATCAGAGAATCACTGAAATGTAAGACTGGAAGGAAACTCCATAGGCCATATATTCTGTTCTCCTGCTCAAAGGCAAGATCAATTATACAGCCATCCCTGGCAGCCATTTAAGTAAAATATTACTGGAATGAAGAGATATTCTTTATATTTAGAAGGGGTAATACTGCCAGCACAGTGAGTTTCTTACCTTCTGGGAAAAAAAAAAAAAAGAAAAAAAAAAAAGAAGGAAAAAAAACATAAAAGAGAGGTTATTGCAGCTCTCTAAGAGTTATCATTCAAATTAGCTTGATGATTTGCTTGGGATCATTGGAGAAGCCTGACTAGAAGAGATAAGTGGAATGTAAGACTAAGTGGAAGTAAAAAATAAGGAGATATGATCATAGTAAGGCAAAGGAACAGGTTGAACAGGCTTCCAGTTGAGGTGGTGAGCTCCAAAGGCAATATTTAGGCAACAACTGAGTAAGCCTGTGGAATTCAAAAATACAAAGAGCTGTGCATTGTATCTCTGAGCTTTGAATTACCTGGTGACTCTTTCAAAGGTTAGAAGTGAAAGGCTTGCCCCCCTTTAATTACTATCAGTGATGTGTGTGTGTGTGTATGTGTGTGTGTGTGTGTGTTTGCTTACACAGCACTGGTTTTATTCCTCTTGAAAAAAAAGACACAATAATTTTAGTATTTTTTAAAAAAATAAGTTTTAAAGTGTCTAAAGGAGAGAGAGAACAAACAGCATTGCACCTCACATCTATAGGGATCCTGCTTGCCTCTGCTGTACTCGTATCACTCCCTGCCTGACTGTTGCAATTCATTTTTCAAAAGCTAGCCCATTTCATTTGACTTTTGTCAGAGCTGCAGTTTTCTCTGCTGTACTTTTAAGTGTAAACACTACAATTATTTTCAGAGTGTTATTGGTCATTTATTTTATCAATCTAATATTCTTATGTTATGAATCTTAAAACCACTATTAACTGTTTTGGGTCATTTCTTATTTGTACCCCAGAAAACTGCTCCCAGTGTTATTACTTATTGGTCATAATCAATTAGGGAAGTTTTCAGACTATGGCAGTCTTATATAAATACACTGGCAAAGTTCACCTCCTATGATTTCTGACAATTAAATTGTTCTGTCACTTTGGGACCTTCATTAATCTCAACTTGTCATCCTTGTTTATGCAGGTTATAATGGCCTGTGTGTGTAAGTGAAATGAGATGCTAAAAGCCCTTGGCTGTTTAACTCTTTGATGAAAGTCAAGCAGGAATATGATGCTGAAGGGAAAAGTTGGGGGCTTTTTTCATCCCCCAAAATAGCACTATGGAAATTATTGCATTGTTTAACAACTAGCTTTCAAATAAGTCAAGGAGGAGTTTCACAGACGGGTGAAGGAAACAGTTGAGAGTACTGTTATCACAGTCCTTTATGTGTCTGCAGGACTACACATAGAAATAAAGACATGGCAACGTAGATTACTTTCTCTTCCAGGAAAGTGATATCAAGACATCGTGTCCCAGCAGAGTAATGGCCAGAGATTTTCAGATAACCTTGCAGGATCAGTGTGGCTCAGGTCTCTAAAGTCTCTTGAAACTCAGAGATTTGAGTATTATTATTATTAGGTATTTTGTTTTGGGTAATTCTGGCAGACTGATTACTTGGGACTGCCACAGGCACAATTCTGAGGAAGTGAATTCCTGGGAAGCAAAAGTCCATTTAAAGAATTTAATTTACTAATTAAGTTCCTGGAGGAGTTAATAATTTTCTTCTTCCCTAAATTATCTCCTAGAATTTGAAGACCGGCTTTCTGATGACTCCGAATGCAGATGGTGGTTTACTGTCTTCTGCCCTTTTCTTCATCTTTTAAGAAGGTCTTAAAAGACTTTGTAGAATGGTCACTCTATGGCAGCAGCATTGTTACTTGTATCACTCTCAGACAGAATTCCTCTGTGAACCTTCCCTCTGGAATGGCCTCTCACTTTACAGCCATCTGAACCATCATCACATCCTCGCCTGGCACCATGCACCAAAGATGCAGGTACCTTTTATTCCATGGAGTTCATGAATAGTGTTTCCTCTTGGGCAAGTGCCTACTGAAATTGAAGCCCAGCCTTAACAGATCTTTATTCTCATTTGCAACTGAAAATGAGGGGCCAGGTCAAAGCAAGCAGCACAGTGTCCAGTGCTGGCAAAGCTGGAGATGGAGCACAGCTCTCCTGACCTGTTCTGAGCCTCCATCCATTCACAGCTGGCCAAGGTTAAAAAATAGAAATAGTCTGGGAGTTATCCATCTCAAATCTAAAAGGAGTGTAATGATATGCTATTCTCTGCACCCTGAGAAACATACGAGTACATCTTCTCTCAGAGCACTAATTACCATAATTCTTAGACCAGAGAGAGATCCAGAACACTGCACAAATTATCACCCAATATCTTTAATAAATGTGGATGGTAAGTTACTTGCAAAGGTGCTGGTTAATAATCTGGAACACATATTCCCAGACCTAATTCATTTCAGTCAGGTGGGATTTATTAAGAATTGTACTGTCATGCAGTAGTATGAGGCAACTCTTCAGTACAGTAACTTCACAGACCAGCAGAGAAGAAATACAAAACAGAGACAAACTATTTTTGAATTTTCTAAATGCTGGCCTATGAATAACTCTTTGACACTGGGCAGTAAAATCCAGTGGCACCCATCAATCTGTTATAAAAATGCCGATGCCGGTGGGTTAATGGCTAGGTTTCCTAATGGCTAACTTACAAAAAGGAGAAATGGTAAAGCTGCTCTCCCATTTCTATTTGATCCAGAGTTCACATCATAACTTTGTTTCTCTTTTCTTTCATGAGATTAATTTATAAAGAAAACCAAATCCCGTGTGCCTCAAGGATGTCCATTTTGGATGCCTTTCCTTCTTGCCTAGAGAGGAAACAAAGTGATGGGCTCCTACCAAAGATGCATCAGTGTGTGTGCCTAAAGTTCAGCAGGATAAATGCAAGTCTTAGAGGCAATCTGCCAGATGTTATTTGTCGAAGCTGCCTCTAGGCTGCTCTGAAGCATACCAACACGTATGTCAGGGCAGAATGAGAGTCAGGGCAACTTTCCAATTTTTCTTGCTCCCAGAGGCTCTCCAGGGGAAGCTAAGTTTAGGAATAGAGAAACAAAGATGATGAAAATGAGAGATTGGTGTATGTCAGGCTCTAATGCTGAGGCAACTATAAAGCATCATATACGTAATTTCAAAAATTTTGAACTCAAAACAATAAAGGTGTATCTCTAAATACTTCAGTGTGTGAAGAAGGGGCATAAATCAGATGAGAATACTAGTGACAGCATTAATACTTCTGCTTTGACAATGCCACCTGAGCATATACTTTGGGAACGAGGTAAGGCTTTAACAGGCCTTTTGAAATAGAATTTTTAAAAGGTACACTGGATTTTACTCAGGATCATTCTAAGAAAATCTAGAGTTTAGCCCATTCATTTCCACCCCTTGCCTTTGTACATACATGCAAAATAAACAGACCAAAACATACGTAGTATTGGTTGCAAAATAAGTGATTCATCCCACAAAAGTGAAAACACTTGCCCAAATAAACATAATATGGTGGTGAAACACTGTTCTTGAAGTAACAACCCACAAAGATGTTGTTACTTATATTCTTCTTACATTATCATCTTTCCATGAACAGACAGTTTACTTAGACTGCTATCTATGGGGAAAGTCTATTTTTAGCATTGGCTAGCATAGCCAGATGCTGATGCCTAATACTTGCCTGTTGAAAGTGAAAAGACAGAACTTACTGTGGTTTAAGAAGGGAACTCTCAAAAAAGTTTACTACACTATGCAAAGGGTGGATATTTGGTCCTTAACCTCCATTTCTTTGCAATAAGATATAGCATTAAAGAGATGACAGTGATGTATTTGTTATCCTGCCTGATAGTCATGCATTTTTTTTCACCTCCTCTTGCAGTTTTACCTTACTGACATTCTCCATCTTAATGTTTGCATCAGACACTTTTGGTAGTATGCAAATTACATTTAGTACATAATTATGCACAGCCGCAGGGTTGCATAAATAAATTTTCATCAGTTTTGCATGTCAACCCTGAAATGAGTACACCTGTACTAGCTCAAGACTTGGAAACTGATTAATTGCACCAGGACCACTTAGCTCAGGTGGGATTCTGCACTGAGCTCCTCCACTTCCAGAACCTGGTCAGTCGTGTCTGCACAATACTGTGTTGTCTTATAGATGTATAGGGAGTGCTGTCAGAAGACCATTACCACCCCTCCAAAAGTGGTGGCACAGAGTGGAGCTCAGTGGTGGTGCTCTCAGGAAGAGAAGTGGGGTCAGCTGAAAATGGACACTTGGGGCTTTGACCCAATTCACTCTTCCTTGTAAAACTCAGAAATTTACTTCATGACATTATTTTTAAAGCGTTTTTTAAAACTGTATTTGTACAAACAATGGCTTTGATGAAGAATGGGTATTTTCATGTTTAGTTTCTTCAGAAGTAGTTTTCCAGTTTTCATTCAGCACTTTTTAGTGAAAATTCCCACTTTTAAATTAATTTCTGAAACATTTAGTGGATTAACTTGGAGCAAAGAAGGATAAAATGCAACTCACAAGTCATTTATTTCTTGATTACAGCCATCTCATATGCTCTGTGTGTATAAATCAGTTCAGTTTAGTAATACCAATTAAACAAACTGTAGCTTTAAAACCTCAAAATATATTTAAATGAAATGAAATAATTAATTTTTTTTAATGAGCAATCTCACATAATTAATGAGTTTGAAGTTTTGCATAATAACTGAAATGCAGGGACATACAGAGGCTAGATATTCTGGACATCAAAGTGTTATGTGTGTGGGCACCCACATGTTTTTGTATACCCAGCACACACTTTTGCATCCCTACATGTGAAAACACACAAGCACGTATATGTATATTTAGACATGCATAAAATCACTGATGGAACTACTGGTGACTACCTCTCCAGGCAAATAAGGCTCATAAATTGACACATTTTGCTTAATCTGTATGTAAAGCATGTTACACATCACTGTTACAATGCAGACATCTTAACTTTAAATGAGACGAAAACAAACATAAAATTAGCACTTTAGGGAACCCCCTGCCACTCAATTTGTGTTGGGTTTAACACCTTCTTATTTTATATATCCTTCTACATAAACAGTTTTATACCAGCCCTTTATATGGTGCCTTCAAAGAATTAAATGTTGAGCTGTTTAAAAGCACTAATTAGCAGCTTTAATACAAAGGGGAGCATAGTTATTAGTAAAATCTTGTAAACCTAGAATACCCTTTGGGCCCCATAATTTGTGTGTGAAATAACTCAATAAAAATATTATATTGTTAATCACAAAAACCTTCGAGGGAAATACTAAATCTGGGAAGAAATATAAACTGTACCTTTCCAAACAAAGGAAGAAAAGTGACCGTCCACATTAAAGGAAAGCCATAAAACCCCAAAAAGAATATATTCACTGATAAAAAGCAGCTTGTTTCGTAGTAAAGGGTTTGCAATCTGTAGCCTTATGCACATACAACAACAAACATGCATTAATGGTGTTTAGTTTAAACACAGCTAGTGACATATTTATTAAATTAGCACTTCATTCCTTTCGGTAATGTGCAAAAATGGCAAGGCTTTTGCAAAAGGTAGCTTTTGATAGTGGTAAGATAATCTTTGAATCCATAGTCATTTTGGCACAATGCAAATTATACACACACACACATACATATATGTATATAGGAACTATTAGGGGTGTTAATAAAGACATTGGGATCAGTCTCACCCAGATTTTCTTTCTAGATAACTAAAAGTACCCTTAATTTTGTTTGATACATTAAAATTATGCTTGACAATGCTGAGTTCTACTTCTTTCAGTAC
The DNA here is from genome assembly GCF_009650955.1 of Corvus moneduloides. Classification (NCBI taxonomy): domain Eukaryota; kingdom Metazoa; phylum Chordata; class Aves; order Passeriformes; family Corvidae; genus Corvus; species Corvus moneduloides. The sequence continues at coordinate 112,478,097 of NC_045478.1, read as the reverse complement.
TTCACACATGGTTTATGTTAATAGTTAATATTTATGATGCAAGTAAATAATTACATTCTTAAATGTTTAAAAATTACGCTTATTCCAACATTATTAAAGAGGTAGTGTTTCTAATTTATACAATGTAATGGAGCTGAGTGGCACTAGATGAAAGAAGAAACCTCCACAAATATGGAGAAAATCTTTTGACTGACAACTAACTAGCATAAAACGTAAAATACTAAGAATGTCAGAATTTAGAGATGCTAAAAAAAATACATAGGACATTGCTTTTATAGCTTATAGGTTATTTCTTGAGATAGAGCTGAAGGCTTTCACCTTAAAAAACTCTTTGCCAGTGCTTCACTGAAAGGTGTTTGATCAGTACTTTGAATTTTAAATTTCAAGGGAAGAATTCTCAGGTATGTTACCCTTCTGAAATTATTATTATTATAGCAGTTTTATATGCCATCATGCAGTATCAATATTTTCATCTGGTATCATTCTTCCCCTCGCATTTCCTAGGAAAAAGACTGGGGAGGGGGGAGAGCTCGCCATGCATATTTTAACTGGTATTGTCATAATGACCATTTGCTGATCTAGTGCTAGTGGATTTTGTATTTTTTAATAGGAAAAGTAAATAAGCATGGTTTCTAATATTTGAGGACAATTTTAAGTAGAAATTTCTCCATAATGAGCAATGTCTATTTTTCCAACTATGGGCTACTATGAGAAACAGATTTATTCAAAACCACAGTATATTTGCTGTGAATATATTTTTAATCTATTTCTCTAACATGAAAGAGCTGGCCAGAGCTTAAACTTTTTTCTTTTGGTATGTCAAGCTTTGCTTTTTACGGTGTTTTATGTTACAACCTAATTAGTATCTTACAGTGCCCTTACATGTACTTAGGGTGTAGGGTTTCACTAAATACACTGAACGTTTTATTTTGGGGGACCTCCGTGACACACTCTAAGCAGTTTTAGGCAGGCTAAGAATATGTTTCCAGTCAATCAAGCCTCTAGAGATAGGTTATCCACCTCTGGCTAATGCACTGCTATAAAACCTTCACTGGTTCTGACTGCGTGATACAGTCTGTTATTAAACCCCTTAACTGTGCGTGGCCGCGGGATTCGGAAGGGGGGAGGGAGACAATTATTTCCAGTACTTCATAAAGCCTACTTCAACAAATTATGTGAAGATTAACTAATAGCAGCCTCAGCACTGGATGGCTGGCCAAATTAGGTATGACTTATCAGACAGGTGCTTCATCGGCTGCTCTTTAGAGCCTGCATTTGCAGAGAGGGTCTTTCAATAGATGATGAACCAGGTCTGCACCGCAACAAAAGAGAGATCAAGCAAACGGTGCTCTGAGCTCCTCTGCAGACTGAGCCAGTTTGGAAGGCCAGTGAGGTCTCTGAGTGTCGGCGGTTTTCCTGCTGAGGATTAAATGCGCCTGCACAAAGCCAGGATATCCCACAAATCAAAAGCAGTGGGCAAGGAGAAGGAGCAAGCGATGGGAAGCGCAGTCCAGAGCACCATGATGGATTAGGGAGAGGGCCTTGTGAATGCTCCCTTCTCTGAAGGGGAGATAATCCGTCAATCTCAACAGGGCAATCCTGTCAGACTACACCAAGCTGGAATCCCTGGCATCCTCTTTGGTTTTTTATCTGTCCTGTGGAGGGCACCAGCATTCAATGGCAGTTGCTACCCTAGGCATTTGATGAGGAGCTGAGGAGGGATAATGGGGCATGTTTGGGAAAGGAACTATCTTTTGGCCTCCCTGCAAAAAGGCTGTATTATCTTCTATCTTTGGAGGGCTGGGCAGAAACCAGTCCAAGATGTTTTGGAAAGGTTGACATCTCTAGCCTTGCAGTAATAAAATGCAAGATAAATTGTTCATGTTTAAAATATCTTAAGATTCAGACAGGGCAATCTTACTGCAGTACCATGCAGGTAGAGCACTTGATGGGCTAGAAGGGCTTCCCAGGAGGAAAACCTTGGAAGATCTAGACTTAAACAGAGTTTATATTTAAACATGAAGGGATCACTCTGCTCTCTCTACAAAGACGTTTCATTTCCATCTGGAATGAGTATACGATAACCTAGTCAGACCAGCCTCTCAGTCACCAATCAAAACACTGACTCTTGACATTTGCCTAATTATCTTTTCTCATCATCAGTCATCTCTTGAAGTCTTTGCTTCATTCAGATGCCAGGTATTTCCGAAATTAATCATGTCATTGAAAGCGGCATCTTTTCATGTAAATGGACTTTATTATCTGGATCGAAAAGCTCCCCCCCTCTCCTCCTTTGAGCTGCAAAAGCCCATTTGTAGCGAAAGTGTCTGAAAGCTGACATGCTGCCTTCTCAAGAAAGATTCGTAGTGGTGACCTCCCAGCAAGAGCTAAGCATCCGTCACCGGGAGTGTGTGTGTGTGCTGCTTGCACCCTTGGGCTGGATGCATGCTAATTTGCCCCATTGTTTCAGGGTGAGTGGCTTTCCAGCACTTCCAAACAAAGCCTTTTTGCATAAGCTTCTGTGTGTACAATTATTTTATGTTCACATCATTCCATCATCCTATGTCTATTCCTGATATAAGAGGGGATGGAAATGTCTTTGTTTTCTTGTTACACTGGGGATTACAGGCTGGATTTAGCATGTTAGCAAGGCCACTCCTCTTTCATTAAATCCCATTTGACAAATGTTGGGATCATAGGGTTGATCAGCCTATTGCACTGCTCATCCTAGCTTTAACTTTCAAAGGGGCACTATCTTCAAACCGTGTTGATTCAACAAGAAACCAACCCACAGTAATTGACTGTGCATGCAGAGTATTGCAGGGATGGATGAAGAAGTAGCAATGACAGGCATACTCTTAGGACTTACCAAAGCCTTGGTAGAAGAACGCATTCATTTTTCTCATTAGACTCATATTTTAATGAATTCTATGATGGGCGGGATTAAGAACAGGTCAGCACTGATAATGCGGTTCTTAATTTTGGAGATATTACATTTTAAGTTTGTGGTGATGCATTAAACAACTCCTTTCAAAAACACCCTGTTATTTTATACCCATTGAGCTTCCTCTGGGACCATCTGAGGACAGCATTATTAATTGTTGGCAAGCTCTAGGCTCAGATTTAAAAAGTGAAATTTGGGTATCATCTGACTAAAAGGTAGAAGTGGAAGCTTCTCACTGGCCTTCTGTGCTTACACTGTAAAGTACTAAAACCTTAAGGTCACTGGTTTTTATCATCGGCAATGATCTGAAAGGATCAGCAAATTTATTAGGAAGTTTTCAGCATTGTGTGCCACGTGAGAGTCATGTTCTGTATTCCCTGTATTTCCTGGCAACAGTTGAAAAGCATGAACAGACCAAAAGTTGGGATTTTTTAATTACAGGCACACTGTTACACATCATTAAGGATAGCTACAAGTGTTTAGATGTAATGTATAGATTTTTGATTTTTGGATGCTAAAGGCAAAAAGAAGCAAGACCATTATCTAGTTTGCTTCTCTGTCTAGTAAAGGCCAAAGGACTCCTTGAAGGTTTTTTATGATTCTGTATATTTCAGCAGACCTTCCAAAGGTAATGTTAAACTATCATGACAGCAAAGCCACCACAATATTCAGTAAATTGCTCCCATTGCTAAGCACTCTCATGGTTAAAAAATTCCCCTTAATTTCTGGCATGAATTCATCTAGCTTTGACCTCTAGATGTTAGATCTTGTTTTACGTACGTCCTTGTTAAACTGAAGAGCTCTCCATCAAATTCTGTTTCCTCTGAAGGTTCTTGTATACTGTGGTCAAGTCAATCCTTAACCTTTTCTCTATTAAGCTAAACAGTCTGAGCTTCTTGAGCCTCTCACAATTGTTTTCTAATCCTCACAGTGTTTTCGAGTCCTTTAGCCATTCTCTTGGCTCCTCTCTCTAATTTATCAAAAACCTCTTTAAACATAGGCACCAGAACTATTCCATTAGTGGTCACAACAGTGCCACAGAAAAAGATAATATAACCCGGGCTTCCCCCTGCTTACATATCCTAAGGACTGAAGTTACCCTCCCAGCTACAGAGCTAACATGTAGTTGACCAGCCACCATCCTGTCATGTTCCTTCTGGAGCCATCTCATTCCAGAAGAGAGTCATCCCCTTTTGTAACTATTCTCTGGACTCTGTTTACCCAAAGTTATCATTTTACACTTGCCCTGGCTCATTGTTGTCTTTGTGCATCAGTGTCCTGTCGTCGCTACTTACAGCCCTCCCAGTCTATGTCAGCAATGACTTCATGTTTTCTAACAGCTGTTAAAAATGTTGAACAGCACCCATCCACCAAAGAAACAATGCTTCATTCCCAAATTCTCAGTAAAGATTCCCCATATAGAGTGAAAGATTACCAGCTGCCCTCCCCCTCCTCCCTTGCTAAGAAAACTGTGCACTATAAAGCACAGAGAAGAGGCAATACCCTTATCTCTGCCTGGCACCTCACGTGTCATGCCCACTTTGGTGTGGGATTTTTCATTCTCTTCTTTTTTTTTCTACACTGTCCTGAGAAAGTTCATATACCCGGTCCAGAGACAAGAGACTGGGAAACTATCACCTCTACCAAGGAAGAGTTAAAACTCTTGTCTGCCTGATAAAAGGATGTGTGCTAAAGCCAAGATGCATTTCACCAAGTGAAGGCCATTTATAGAAGAGCAACACTTGTTTCTTCACATTTAGATTTGCTGTTTTGTGTAGGGTTGCTGCAGCTTTCTGAGATTGACAGGTTGCTTGGTGTTTATCGTTAATTATTAACGTTAATTTATTGTTAATTATCATGTCATTATTGCTGTGGTACTACGTTGGTACTAAAGTGATGGGCAGCATCCATTTGTATGAGTAAAAGTATAGGCTTGTCCTAAGGAACTGTAGGAAGGCTTTTTCAAAAAGTAAAAATAATAAAAATCCGTCACCAGTTTTAAATTATTTATCGCTATCAATGCATTTAAATGGATTTCCATGTACTAGCCATAACATTTATTTTTCTCCATAGTTTTCAATAGTTCTGGGAACTGTTTTTCACAGAAATGTCTAATTATTATCATTGGTAATTAAATTTATTTATTATGTTTTGCTGTTGCTGAAGGAGCTTCTCATGACTTTGACATACTTTCTTGTACACTCTCACCAAAGATGAATGGAGGTATAATCAAATTCCAAAATCAAATTGTCAATGTTGTCATTGTTTCTTTTTCATGGGGCAGTTTGTAACCATCTCTGATTTTTGTCCAGTTAAAAATTATATCATTTGTTTTCTATTTTTTAGTTTTTGAACATACTTTTTTTTTGCCTTGGGCTCCTCTACCCTCCCCTTTTTTTAAAATTCATTCCTATCCAGAAATTGTCATTTGTATTCTGATAACTTTTCAAGAAATCTTGCAAAGCATCAGCTCCAGACTTGTCCTTAGCTCTTTAGCCAAAATTTGTTATTTCCATGTTGCAATTTGAAAAAATGGGTGCAGTGGAAAAAGAGAAGGTGAAATGAACAAGTGGAAAAGAATTTTCCATCCCAAGTAAAACAATATTTTTGGTTGCAAAATATGAAGAGAACAAAAAAATAAAAATACGAGAGAGAAAGAGTGAAAGGAAATTTTAAAACTTTCAGTTCTAATGGAAAAAAAATTTGAAGTTTTGAACAAACAGAAGCATATTTGCAGAAAGGTGAGATTCTGAGATGGGTAGAAAAAGCAAAAGCAGAGGGAATTTTGAAGGAAAAAGAAAAGCTGTAAATGTCAATTCTTTTTCTTTAGTGCTTGCTTTCTGCCCTTCTTTTATAGAGCATTAGGACACACAAGGGGTTAAAGGTCCAGGAAGAGAGCTAGGGAAGAAAAATCCCTCTGTTAATTGATCTGCCTGTCTGGTGACGAGGGCCAGCTGAAGCTTGTCAGAAACTGTATGAGCTGAATCAAGCTTGGGGCCCTAAGTAAAATACAGACACCTGGAGTGAGGAGGGGCTGGCTCGCACTGTGAGCAGCTATTTAGTTGTTCTTTTAATGTAGGCAGAGAAGGGAAAGGGTCAAGCAGTGCTGAGCCTGGGCTTGAGAGATGTCAAATAGTTTTTCCACTGAAAAGAAACAAGGCTAAAGCCTGTTAATGGCATCTAATGCTATTATTGTGAAAGTCTGTGTGTACTTGTGGGCTTGCTGGTGTATGTTGGAGGCACGTTTTGGTAATTGAGGAGGCATTGTTGTTTGATAGTCTTACCCATAGGCATGTCACTGGACAAGCAGCAGTGGAAATTTGGAGTGAAATCTGCACAACTTGATTTCAATTCACGCTGCTCAAGGCAATGTGCTCAGAGGGGATCCTTTACCTCCTGCCCTGCTTCCCTTTCCAAAGGATGAAGTGATCCACAGTACATCCTAAAAAACATTTTTCTTTCTCCTTACTCTTGGTTCTGCCTCCAGACGCCTCCACCGAGGCAATCTGGCTAGGATTCTGCATGCCACTTTGTTTGACCCTGATGACATAAGTTGACGCATGTACTTTTGAACCTTCCCAAGAATGAATAATATCCCTGCAATAAAATGAAATCCTAGCATTTTTAACCCACCAAGCCCCTGTGATTGCTGGGGCTGGGCATGTCAAGTGGTGGCTCAGCCGATGGACGCCTGAAATGGAAGTGGATAGATTTCAACCCCCAAACAAACAAGGCATTGAGACCGGGCACTAGTCCACTTTTCTCCTGATACCTGTGATGAGCACATTTGAAACACTGAAAGCTTTTTTTCATGGTTAGTGGGAGGGGAGAGAGAGAGAGAGAGGACTAAAGAAGGTGAAAAAGAGCAGAGAGACTTGTGGCTTCAGATTTTAAAGGTAGCAAGTACCCTAGGAAATCTCAGGGGCTGGGGGAGGCTCGCTGGAACTAAAGCTGTGAACCATCAGGGTTGCTTTGATTCTCCTGTGTTAGGTATAACTTAAAATAGGTCTTTCCCTCCCCTTTGTCCTGCGTTCCCAAAATACTACACTTCAATTAGAGATGGGCCTCAAGGTTACACCAAGTTCAGACTTCCGCCGATTTTAGTGAGGTCAAACCCAGAACTTTATTTGGGGATTTCTATGCTTTTTGAAGACTTCCGTACACCTGGCTGAGCCCAGGCCATATAAAGGAGGACCAAGACACAAATGAACTGCATCATCATTATTAATGTAAGATCTTAAGCCTTAGTTATGCCATTCCTGCAGCTTTCGCATTTGGTGTCCAGACATGCCAAGAGCAGACCACAAAGAGACATGAGCAGAGCTCTTTTCTCCAAGAGAAGCTGCCAAGCTTCTCCTTAAAGTCCTTAAACCCTGTCAAGGTACTGTGAAATACTGAAATGGTCTTTTCTGGAGGAGGATTGTACTTAAATCAGGATGCAGGAGGTTGTATTTGGCTGAACCAGTGTGATAACTCTGCATGGCTGAAATAGAAACTGCCAGTATTTATTTGTGTGTATCATTTGTTGGATGCCAGGAATCCTTGTCCCTCAGGACTTCTAGTACTATTCACATCTATCAATGAAATAGAAGGTTTGCCTAAACATGGTAAATTTACATATTTATATTTAAATATTGCATTGAAAATGGCAAGGACAAATAAACAAACATGTTAGAAGGAGATTCGGTCTCTCCTTGATTAGGTCATTGTTTTAATTACATTAAAATCAGGTTTCATTTTTTTCATTCATTTAAAATGATAAGACTACCTTGAATCTGTCTTTCACACTTCAATTTTGTTTTGTTTCTTGAAGAGAGGCACTGAGGAGAACTGATTGCAGTTATTCTTGACATTTTAAATGGCCATCCTTTTCCTCTTGGATATGGTACCCAGATGTATAGTTAGAAAGTTAAAGTGGCTCAGCTAAAGATAAGGATGCTGTGAACTTCGGTTTTACAACTCCTGCCTTGGCCTCCCAGCCCAGCTGATTTAGTAGGAATGAGCTTGCCCAGCTCACAGAAATTCAGCCCAGGGGGAAAAGGAGGGGGGGGGAAATAACAGTACTCCACAGACCTCTGCTCCAAATGCATGTAGAAAACTGCTTGACCAGAATGTCGAGAGCAATCTTGGCTCTGCAGCCTCCCCTAAACGAGGGGCCTGGGGGAGCTGCCCACAGTAGGGAGGCTGAGCCTGAGGAGTGGTATGGGCAGGAGCTGGGGTTGCCTGGCTGGAGAAATACAGGAGATGGAAAGATAATAAAAGGAAAGCATGGGGAACAGATTGCTTGAGCAGAATATTTTAGCTTAATAAAAAAAAAAAAAAATCCACAGACATCCCACTCCTCTAAGATTACAGTCCTCTGTATGAGACTGATGAAATTTATACAAGAGAGAGAGACATAACGAAAGAAATTGTTTATTTGTTTGTTTGCCTTTATAAAACCCATTTGGGAGGAACATCAACAAATACACCATACATCAGTTATCTGCCTTATACCAGTTACACTGATGCTGGAGACATCTTTTGTTAGAAATTAATGTATGTAATAAAGTTTTACATTTTTCATATGTTTTGAAGTATGTGGGTCATAATTCTTTTGACTGCATAATTACTTTTTCTACACAAGAAAAATGAGGTGCTTAGTCCTAAGTAAATAACCTCAAAACAAACCAAGAAAAACAGTTGCATCTTTTTTATCTTCTGGGTCTTGCACAATAAATATTTTGTTAGAAACTTTAAAAAAAAAAAAGTTATATATTCTCAATATAATTTCACTTAAAAAAAAAAAAGACCCTCTAGAATCACACTGAAAAATACACTGAAGTTAGAGAGGAAAAGAAATGCATTATTTGTGACATTTTTAGGTGCAGATGAAAATAATACTTACTGGAAGGGTTTGCCTGGTTAATAATTTTAGGTTTTCCTCTCTTCAATTCTGGACCATCAAAAAGCTCCAGTAAATTAATTTCACTAGATCCAAGAACATTTAGTGCTCTTGCTTCTCTGCTTCCATTCCCTTTAACTGAGCCTGAAGCCATGACTAAAGAGCCAGTGTGATATGCAGACACATGAGAAGGACAGTCCAGTTGAACCAGCAGGCAATGGAAAAACTCCCTCTGCAGATCAAACTGCCTTAATTTTGATTGCTAATGGCAGACATTGGAAAATGGTGTGATAACCTCCAAAATATAAGAGTCTTGCTTATATATAATGCCAATATAAAAGAAGGGGTTGTGCTCTGTTTTTTTGCCTAATTCAGGACTCTTTTTGTTTGTCAACATGGTTTTCTGAGATTTCTGGATGTTGTTACATTGGGTTTGTGAACCTCTCTCTTTTTTTATCTTGAGCACCAGAAACTTTTTAGAAGACTTTTAAAGCAAATAGGACTTGCAGAGATGGCAGCAGCAGCTTAGGTTCCCCAACCAGTAAACAACTGTATATATGGGGTGCAAGTGGATGCTCTGGCCATGTACCACTGGCAGCAATTCAGTCCCTGAAGGAAAGGAGCCCTGGAAAAGGTCAAAACCAGTTTGCCATTTCTAATCCTTAAGCACTGAAATAATGTCAAGTCAGGGTCATGTAAATACAGATAGGAAAAGGGGAGGAAGGAATGTTTTAGGGGAAAAAAGAAGAGATACAGGGGTTTTTAAACTAAACTGAAATAAGGAACTCTTCATCAGAAATCAGGGAGTCACACCAGGTTTGGCACTGGCTTAAATAAATCAGTTAAAGTACTGATTTAAGTTAAACCAATATTCTAGCAAGGCCTTAGGTTTTCATCTTCTGAAGACTTATGTGCATGCTTGGCTGAACAGTGGGAGTGATTATCTATATAATTCATGGTAGGAATACAGCCCTATTATTTAAGGATTCAGCTTTATAATGTACTCTGTATTTGCAGATTGCTGCCTCTGTACAGGGCTTCTGTGGATCTGGAGCCACTTGCTCTGGGTAAAATGTATTTCCAACTCCTCCACCCACCCCTTTATTACGCTCTCATGGTTGTGACTGTTGTCTCTCCCACCTCATCTGCATGAATTGCACTGATGGTGCTGGTGAGGAACGTGCCACTTCTGCGGAGCCAGGACATTTTTTATAAATATGTAAATAAAATTTACCTTCTTTTGCTGACCCCTCGAAGGGCCATTTTTGGCCTGCAGCAAATATTTATGTGTGAGCTGTAAACCCCTGAAACTGAGGGGTTATAGTGGAAATGCTGACAGAGTATTAAGAGACCTTTAACCCTTGGTTTAGCTGGCCCTGCTATAATTACAGGTCTGTCTGTTATTTTCAATAGCACTCGTCATGACCTTGCCTCTATTTTTTAATTATAGTAGAAGTTGTGAAGGGAATTATTACTAAGTTGGGGGTTCCCCCTCTCTCTGAATTCAATCTTTATTAAACATGTAAAGCGCTGAAGAGGCAGGATTGGGCTAATAGCCTTTTCCCTCCCTTTCCCTCCCTCCTTTCTGGACTGTGGTTCAAGTTGTACATAAGCCCTGAGTAAAAGCCCTGTGATTTGAGCCTCCCAAATCCCCTGTGAGCACTGAAACTGACTGTACAATAAGCATCAAAGGTTAATGAACAAGGGAAAAAAAGTTGACATTTTATTTGGTAATGATTCTGGTGCTTGAAATCCGGATGGAAAAGATGAGATCCAGGAGAAGGTCGCTTTTTCTTTTGTCCTTCCCTCCCTTTCTTTTCCAAAACCTCTGTGTCTGGAAGAGGCAGGTCCTATCAAACCCCAGAAATGTCTGTTTAGGAACGTTTGTGATCACAAACAACTGGGCCGTAGCTTGCAGCTTAAGGAAACCAGCTGGAATACATTTTTCAAGCAGCACTGTCAGTCCCTGCTCTGGCTCCCCTGTACTTTAGGGAGGGAGGGAACTCACTTGGCCAATAATATCCAGCCCCTTTCACTGCTGACCCATAGCAGTTCAGTGAGCTGCTGGCACTCAAGGTGGAAAAATGCCCCATTCTCATCGGCTGTGCAATGTCCCATTGGGTTTTCACATTTGGCCCCTGCAGAAGTTCCCTCAGCCTCGGTTGCCCAAACTCAATGAGGCTGAAGTTGCCCAGCAAGTCTGCACTGTGCAGGGAATCCCCAAGGAATAGGGACATTTTACAGCTTAGTGTACCATTGCTAAAGGGATGATAGAGTGATGTATGTTTCCCTGGCTGGTGAACAATTCCCAGCAACCCAGCAGTAGCCTGGAAACCTCCACAGAGGCAACAGCAGCACCCATCCCCAGTATCATCATGGGACTTTCCCGAGCCATGCATGTCAGCATGGTTAGAGCAGTGGAGGGGCCACATATAGCCTGGAAAAAGGGAGATCCTCCATCCTAACGTTGTAGTCTTTTGGGATGAGCACTGGCTTTTCTTATCATGGGACTGACCTAAACTCTGTATTCGCAAACCCCCTGACACTGAAAGGAGGCAAGCGGAGAGAAAAGTCATGATGTAGGAAGAGCACAACAGATGCATTGCAGCACAGGCATGTTAAAAACAAGAGGGTGACAAGAGATGTACTTCAAGGCAGGAATTTTCCTGGGACCCCTGGCTTCTCGCTCATATCCTCAAAATGAGCCCCAGGAAGGGTACAGGCTTTGTGTTGGCCCTCATCCCCTGGGTAAAGGGACCTTGGCTGTTCTTTCAGTATCTCCCCATCAGATCCACAAATTGAACCTGTGGAGCAGTTTAGGTATTTTCTTTTTTAATAGGAGTGATGGATTGGCCTTCAGTGGCTGAATGACCTTTCTGTTCCAGTCTAGGCAGCTGCAGAGGGTTTGAGAAACATGACTGGATCAGGCCCTTAGGAAATGCTTTCACTAAAGCACTTTATGTACATTCGGGGAGCTCATGAATCACTGGGCTTTGCAGATAACTTTACCCTTAAAATATAGGCGATTATATTCATTTTAATATTTACCCAGGTAGGATACAAAGCGTGTGGCCGTGAGGCGTAGAGCAGCGGTGAGCGATGGCTTGTCTGCATTGTTTATAGATGAGTAATTAGAGCTGCTGTGCTGAGGCTGTGGGATGGGGACCAAACTGGCAGGATATTTATTTACATGACTCAGTGAATGAAACTGAGTTGGAAACATAACTTATAGGTGTTATTCTTTCTCTCCCCACTCCAGCCCCCCTGCCCCAAAAAAAGCAGTTTTGGAGTATCCATGGCTACTTAATGCTGTATCTTCACACTACTTGTTTTGAACACCATGTTCCTTTATTGAGGTGAAAGGAAAATGAATTAGCAAAAGCTGGCACAGGTAATTAATATTGTGTGGGCGAGAGAGGGAGAACACTTTTTAAATGGCTTGCATTACATTTATAAATCTGTTCTGTGGTGTTCACTGCTTGTAGTTACGGCTAAGGATGCTCATCTGCCCCTCATCTTCCACCGCATACCAACTGACTGCCTTCTCCACTTTGATGATGTTGAGTATTTTATCTTGAATAATTTAGACCTTAAATTAAGTATTTGCACTTAAGTATTGCTGATATGCAATTATCAATAAAAGAAGCAGCTTCTTGTTGATCAAATGAGTGAGCTTTTTTCTGGGAAAGGTGAGAATGTTGAGAGACAAAATTTTACAGTGAAGTCACCTCTTCAGGTTTAACCAATCTTATCAGTGCTTTCCCAGAATATTTTCTCCTGCTTTAAAGTATACATTGACATCAAAATTATTGTTGAAAACAGGACTGAAAGTAAGGCATTATTCTAAGAAATAAAACCCCACCTATTTTTTCCATAGGCCTTTAGATTTTAGACTACTGAAAAATGTGTAAAATGTATGAAAATGGAGACCCTTGGCTCCAAAATGAAAATAGCACTCCTATTCCCAAATCGGTTATGAGAGTGGGTTTCCACTTTTCCACCTGCTTCAATTAAATCAATAACCCATCTGTACACTATCATTTTAGCTTTTAAGGTGGAAAGAATTGTAAGGGAAGTGTGGTATAGAAAGGTTAAGCTTACACATGGTGGCACGAAAAGGAAACATGAACTGGGACTGGAGTCTCACCAAGCATTGGGTTGTTTTGGTTTATGTGCTTCTTTATACCTAGCTCTTCGTTTGCAGCATTTGTTAAAATGCTGGTTGCTATTTTCATATACCTGTCCAAAACACATGGACTTATGTTTACAAGTTAATCACAAGTATGTCCATGCCAGTGTTAATTTCCTTGTTTTCTGGAATGTTGACAGTTGGATAGGTAGGCTCCATTGCTACATACTATGAATATTCACTGTATCTTTCCTTTTAAAAGGTATTTTGGCTTTATCATAAATATCTTCACAAATCTGGAGAACTAGGCAGGGGAAAGCATGAGCTGGCCAGAACTCTTCTCTATGTGTCTCTTAGGTAGCTGCCCTGTGGGGGGGTGACCAGGGGATAACTTAGCCAGGTCACTTGCTCTCCATATCCTACTGCTTTTTTTGATCTAAGTGCTTCTTTTGCCCTTTCCACTTCCCATAGCATACCAGGACTGGCGTGGATATACATAGACATAGAAGCAATACTGGACCAAATTCCTCCTTTGTAAGTCTATTAAACCCTAAATCAAGACCACTCATACTTGACAGTGGGATCTGCCTGTCTTTCTTTCTTTCTTTCTTTCTTTCTTTCTTTCTTTCTTTCTTGTGGTATCTGTTGCTACTAAACGTGGTACTTGTTGTTGGAGGCAGTTTGTTTTGGTTTTTTTTAATATATAAAATTTTCAGAAAGACAGTCGTTTACTCTTCTGTAATAATTTGTATATTCCCTAAATGCTATAGGGATATTCTTCTTGGTAACTCTGGCTAAAATAAAATATAACGAAGGAAACCACTGGCTGTATGTTAGAGCAGGTCAGGAAGGGGGCAAGTTGATTTATGCTTCCAAATGATCCAATGCCATGAAGCATTTAAAGGCACACTGGCTTGCAAGGATGTGAGGGGTCCTCAGCTGCCACTGGCAGGCACAGCAGAGCAGCAGCCCCCACACTGGCCTTGGGAGGAGGCTACAATCCACTGCCCACAGCATCCTGTACAGAGAGATGCTGCTGGTCCCAATGCAAAAGCCAAGACTCAGGGGAACTCATGCTTTCAAGTCATTTATCTGCTTCCTGAAATCCTACATGATCTATCCAAGTGCCAAAGTAAATGAACAAATCACATTTTTAATGTTTTGCTCATTTCGTTTGATAGATTGCCAAGAGAGAAATTTCAAGGGGTCTACAAGTCTTTCAGGTGAAAGAGTGACTTTCTGCTGTGTTTTTCATGTGAGTAAAATGCAGATCTATAAAGGATTAGGAGTCTTTATTCAGAACTTGAACTTTAACATTCCTCAAGCCTCAAATTTTTAATCTTCAAAAGAAAGTAGTCATTTCATGGTGAGTTATGAAACGTGAATTATTTATTCCACCAGTAAATATGTAATTAGGCATATTTTGAAAATCTGTAATTAATCCCTCACCCCTTAAACCCATAAGAAATGCTAATATGCCTCTGAGGTAAGGCAGGTTTCTCTAAAGGGCATTATGTAAGCTGTTCTGATCTGTTGTATAATTATGTTTGCTGTCTGTAGTGGAAAAAAAATCCGAGTGAGAATTTGTTGTAGAGGAAAGGGAAGAAAGGGAAGAAAAAGCTTCACTCCTCACTGAGCAGGAGGCAATTATTAAATGGCAATATATCCAAAGTTTTTCATTTGGTCGGATTGGGTTTCAAAGGGTGCTGTGCACACACTGGGGAAGAAAATCAAAGCTGGTTGTTTTATTCCTACTAGATGCAGCAAACTATCAGCCCTGCCTCAATAACCCCATAGCCAAGGAGCTATTTTGGCCTGGCTACACCCACAGTTTAGCACAACTGTGTTACCCTTTTATCCTATTGTTCCAGTACCTTCCCCAGTGGATTTTTCCTCATAAAACAGGGAGGTCTTGAATCCAAGCAGTATCTTTTGAACCATGTTCACTTTTTCATCTTGCATCATGGTAACACAGTATAAAGAAATATCACCAAAAAATATATATTTTTCTTTTTACATATATATGAAATATGACTTTCTGGCTTGCTTTTGCAGCAAGGAAATCTGTTGAGAAGAAAGTTTGACCAATTTTACCATTGTGGAAAGCCCAAGAGCAGACTGCTAAGCTCAAACATGGCTTTAGTTTGAAATATCTAGACATATTTTAAGAACCTTTCACTAACAGCAAGTGCTAGAGCTTTGTCACTTTGCTGCTTTGCTGTAAGAGTCTCTTGTTGATATTTTAACTTCATTGAGAGGACAGGGACAACCTCCTTCTTGAGTAAATGAAAGCCATTTTGGTGAAAATTGGGCATTTTGGCACTTAGGATTGGGCTTAGGGGGCTCCATAAGGGGCCAGTACACATCAGAAAAGATTATATAAATTTTCTCAAAAAACAAGTAGACGAGTTCATGCAGATATGTTTATTGGTAATTCGTGAATACAACCACCTGACTACAGCCTCAGAAGAAGAATATCAGGGGAAAGACTTTTCTGTATGATATGGATGGTTTTCAGTACTTAACCATTCTCAAAGTCCTAATTATTGAGTTTACTAGTTCATTATTTTCTCGCTCCCACCAGTGGTGATATGTAGGAATTTTATCTACTTTTTCTCCATGCAGCTTTTTACTTTTGTCCCAAGGCAAGAACCTTAGGTCAAACCTGTGGTCTCAAAATTATCTGGCTTTAGAAGCCCTCTGAAAGATACACCTTTAAATGTGTGCTGAACTTGTCCATCACACTCGAGAACAGGCAGCATATGCTGACTCAGTACTTGATGAAGAAAGTCAACCAGAATTTGGGCATCAATAACGCAGATGTACAGCCATTTCTCTTCTGAAATGTAGGCAACTTAATGTCAGAAGGGTTGTAGCTCCTGCAGTAAGAAGAAAGTACTTATAGAAGCTAAAAAATACCCATCAGGCTGCTCCTCAAGAGGAACATATGCCTGAGTCAATGACATTCAGTGGTACAGCACCACTGAAGTGAACATGCCTTCTTGTAGACTGAATTAATTTAAAGCAATAGGAAATGCAGTATTCTGTAGAAGCTGTTGACCTCCTGGTGAATTTTTCATGGGCATTTTATTGTTTGTCATCTTTATTAAAGACCTTGGAGATGTGAGATGATGTGAGGATCCCAGCTTTTGTCTGAATCAAGCCGTGTACCAACAGGGAACACGCTGCTTCACTGGGGAGAAAGTCTGTGAAAATACACCCTGCTCCACTGTGGTTTTTGTTCTGAAAGCCTTTAATGCTTAGGTACTCTCTTAGGAGAAAAACAAGGCATTTCCAGGGAGTCATTTATGCCACCTTAAATAGATGTGTTGGCTTTTCCATACCCATTAGCCCACAGCAAATGACAAGACATCTAATTTTCTGGTGCATGAATAGTTGACTGAAGTGAGTAGAAGTCAGGTCAAGCTCTGAAAGAACCTAGCCCAGATGGCAATTACAAAGAGCTTCATATGTATAATTGAAATTTTATTATTTTTAAGTCCAGATGATAATTCCTGGGGTCCTAAATGATGAGTATTCAGCACTGGCATTTGGCAAAGCTATGTCTGCTTATTTTTATTTCAATTACACGTAAGTCAAAAATAGTCTTGTTTGTATTTCAAGGCACAGCAAAGAGGGAGTATAAATCCCCATAATGTGAGCTTTTCAGTGAGGTCTCATTTCAGTTTTCAGTTCATTTTACAAAGTGAATTTACAATAGAAGTGCTGCCAGTGGACATTATGGCCTCAGCGATGGAGAGATAAACCTCTCCTCAGATGGTGCTTTTGGTGTAGAGAAGTGTTTGTGTCAACAAAACAATCCTCAAAAATGTAAAGGACTGCTGCAAAGAGGAAGGGAACAATCAGATCTCCATGCCTCTTGAAGATAGGACAAGAAGTAATGAGTTTAAATTGCAGTAAGAAAGATTCAGGTTAAAACCCTCTTGTGATAAGAGCAGCAATGCAGTGCAAGACACTGCCTGGGGAGGTGGCAGCATTTTCAGCACTGAAGGCCTTAAAAACCCAAAGATAAGCATTCTGTCAGGAATGACACAGGTGCCATGGGCCAGGGAAGAGACTGGTGACCTCTGGAAAACCCCTCCAGCCCTTTGAGGTGATGA
This sequence comes from Corvus moneduloides, assembly GCF_009650955.1. Lineage (NCBI taxonomy): Eukaryota > Metazoa > Chordata > Aves > Passeriformes > Corvidae > Corvus > Corvus moneduloides. Next base: position 112,461,019 of record NC_045478.1, on the reverse strand, counting down.
CTTTTCAGGGTTATGCACTTTGGGATGGTCTGCGATGTGAAGCTCCGGGAGAGTTGTGCCTGTTGGAGATTTTCATCTGTGATAGAGGCTCCATGTCGTTAGGTCTGGGGAGGTCTGAAGAATGATAAATGAGTTTGGAGGAAATGAGAAGGAACACACTATCATGCCTGGTTTCAGGAAAAAATAATTTAGGCAAATTGGGTACCATGAAGTCCAAGTCTTTCGATGGACCCTCTCCTTGTTTTTCTGATGAACTCTCAGGGTACATCACTGTCCAGCTTTCTTGCTGGCCACAGATATCCCTGAGTAAAAAAGTAGGAGAGTTGGAGTGTTTCATTTGCACCATTCAGCAAAGCAGGAGATTGCCAAAACCTTGAGGGGAGGGAAAAAGGGATGGGCATGGGGAGAAATGCAATGGAAGGAGAAAGGAGATTGAAGTATCAGGAGCCTTTAGAGGGCAGTAAGAATCCTTGGAGGGGAAAAACAAAAAAAAGGAAAAAAAAGAAGGCTGTAGTGGATGAGAGATGGAACAGGGTGTTAAAGGGGGAGCTGAAAGGAAATGTTCCAGGATTTTGGTTGACAAACCTCCTGACCACACTGAACTTCCCAGGTATTGTTTATTCCTGATGGGTTTCTGATAATGCCCATGAACAGAGCTTTTGCTGATAAGCTCAAGTGAATAGTAGTGGTATGATAAATATGTTTCTACTTGCCCCCTGCCAAGATATTAGTGGAAATTTGGTGTTGTCTGTCTTTTAAACTCAGGATGGAATGGTCTGCTTTTTTGGTATAAATATAAGGAGTCAGTAAAACAAATGAAACCCAAAAATCTTGAAATGCTACCAAGCGCTTTCCTGCACCATTAAATGGTTCCTCCCTGAGGAAAGAAACAGATTCCTGGTCCCAGTATGTAAATTTGTGTGTGTGTGTTCATCCGTGTTTGTGTGTTGTGCAGGCACCATACCTGGGGTGCATGGAACCTGAAGGAAGAGGTGGAAGCAATGGGATGAACCCATGCGCCCACTGCTCCGGAGGCTGCTGTCACCACCACAGTCTCACTCTCAGTGACAACTTTCTTGAGAAAACTTTGACTCCCAGGCAAGCTGGGAATTTGCTCCACATGAGCAAATCATGTCTGAATTTTGCCTCTTCACACCGCAAGGAAAACTCCCAATTTTATTTGCCAGGTGTTTCTCAAGGCAGTATCTCCTACCCTTTCAAAAGATTCTCCTACATCATCATTCATTAAACATTTGCTGTATGGTAATTCCATTGTGCCATTGTATTGCAGCTTTCTGTGTTTAGTTGCTCATAGTAAAATTGCTTTTACTATGAGACTAATATGACTGCACGGGGCAGATTAATGTGCTGCTGCACATAAACGCTTGCCTTGCCAACTGCTCCTAGTTAGTTGGTTTGAGTGTAAACCATGGGTGAGATTTGAAGTGAGGAGGCATACAAATCTAAAGCCAGGATCTAACATGATATTAGCTGCTTTGCTAGCTTATCCATGGGTCCCCACTTCCCAAGTATGTTACATATAATTACTACATTGCATTTTTAATTTTGTTTGTTCTCCTCCTTGCAGTGCCCATTTCTTATGTTTCTTCTTCACTGTATATAGTACCCCAGCAACATCCACATTTATAATTACAGAAGATAAAGTTATAATATTCCTGAGGCAAAACTGCATTTTAACAACTGTGCTAATGTGGAAAACAACTTGTGCAGAATAAATATGCCTTACAATTAGTGGTATGCCGACATTTTTCATGGTTACCTTACATATAAATAAACTCAAGCCACTGACATTTTTCCTAAGGGCTTTTATCCCTGCAGCCCCAAAACTGCAGACAGATTTGTTGTAAGTAACACTATCACCATAATAAGTTTGAAAGCCCATTATTTTTTTAAAAATTCATCTGCTTTTACATCTGCATAGCTCGGGGCTGGGCTGGTGGGTCTGATATTGTCTTGTCTGATGAACCATGGGTGCGTCCTGGGCTCCCCAAAGCCTATCATTTGGCTGAGGCTAACAGGAGGTGACTGGGCAAAGCCGTTTCACCTGAGGGTGGGCCAGGTCACAGGTCACTTGTAATAGCTCCTCCATGCATCTCCAGACCTGTAAATGAGACCAGAGCCTGACTCACTCTACTACACTTTCTTTGTCTTAGTCGGATGCTCTAATCAAACAAATTACCTAGCCCGTGATCACAGCCACTGAGCCAGAGATGGTTTTGCAGACGCTTGTCTGGAGCCCTCCAAGCCCCCTCGACCGTGCAGCACCGCTTAAAAGAGTGGGCTAATGTTTTTCACCAAAGGTAATAAAAAGATTGCAGTTACTTGGCTAAGCTGGCCTCGGAAAAAAATCCCCAGAGACACCATGGGACACAGTTTGACACACGCAGCACAGCAAAGGGCACGTATACGAAGTAACGATGGCTCTGGCTTCCCCCAGTGTGGGGGTACACATGCTATGGCTCTATGGACCCAGTGCATCTCCATAAAGCCTAAATGCTACAACAGTAAGGGAGTAGGTGCACCTTACCTCTGGGTAGGATTACTCTCTGCTTGGGGTTTTATTTTCTTTTTTTAAAGGGGAAAAAGACTGAGATGGGCAAAAATCCCATGGGAAGAAGGTGAGCCCAACCATAAATAACTGGGCTCATCCAGCACCAATAAAGAAAAGCATACAGGCGTGGCTTGTTTATTGTAAAAATCAGCCTTAGGCAAAGGATTTAAAACTGATCAGCCTGCTACAAACATTTTATATTAGTCTTGTATTTATTTATTGCACAGTCCTTTAGTTTTATTTATTGACTGTCATTTCCTACTGTACTGCAAGCAGTGCTGTCACTGTATATTCTTAAAACTTTCACAATAAATTGTAAACATTAAAAAAATCCCAGCCATCCCATATTTTTATCCTGCATTTTCCAGATATTTTGGCTTTTGTTGAAGTAATGTCAGTTGTTTACTTGATTCTGACTCAAAGAGAAAAAGCAAACCACCACCCTAGGTACTTTCTAGTTTCAGATGTTTTGTGTGATTGTAAAAGAGAAAGAAACCAGTTTTGACTGAGAGAATGAGCTACTGCAAACAATCTGTTGCTAATATAGTCTAATTGCTAGTGATATTTTGAGAAAACAATTAAATTGGAAGTGGGGTTACTTTGGTGTTTATTGTCTGTGACAGCTTCTTTTGGAAACAGGCTCAAGGGCTGCCGAACTGAAGCTGTGATGATGTGTGAATAATACTTATCATCAATACAGAGCCAGCCAGCAAAGCAGAGAATTACAAAATGGGCAAACTCACCTGTTAGACATGTCAGGATGGGCAGGGAGCTGTTACAGGTCACAGGTGAGTCTTTCCACTTACCCGTATTTGCACCCTGCAGCATCAACGTCCTTTTTGGCACTATGAATTGGGGGGGAAGATGCTTCAGTGCCTCCTGGGTTTGAGCTAAAAAGTCTGTATAAATTTGGTTGTTGGAGGGAAAGGTACCATATACTAGCAGAAATACATTTGAACCATGAGTCTAACAGCTCAGGGAAAAAGTCTGGGCAAAATTCCCATGGATTTTCCCACATCCAGGTTTTCACTGCCAGTTGTCACTGTGATTAGTTCAAGGTGTAAACAGACGTGCCCTCTGCAAGCAGATGTGCTAAGAGATTGTCACCCACCACCAGGCCTTCTTCTTCAGTACCCTCTGGTGGGAAACATCCCCTGTCCCTCCCCACCAGCAAAGCTGCTCACCTGGGTCCATCCAGCCCCATTTTGAACACCTCCTGGCAATGCTCCAAAGACTTCTTCTGAGATGAAGCCATTCCTGTGCAACCTCCACCTGATGGGCTGAAGAAGCTGAGTGGGCATAAAAAGGTTGCCTTGAGGCTACCAAAATGCTGTGAAGACTTTGTATAAGCCAGTGATATGGTTGGGTCAGCAGTATTTAATTGAGTTCTTGTCATGCCATGACATACAACCTACCACAGAAATGGCATTAAAGAGAGATGGTAATTTTCAGTTCAAAGAGGTCAGATCTCTGGAAATATGCGACACTGTAAAATGGTTACAGTGGTTACTGAACTTGGTACCAATAGTTACTGAACTTGGTACCACTGGAAGAAATCATCAGCAGCCCCATCCCGAACCATCCTGGCCTTCAGCAAGTGCCGAGTGTGTGTTGCTGCTCCTCAGTGTCGAGAAGTCCAGGCATGGCAGAGAGGACTACTTAACCCCATCTATGTATTGGTTGGTGAGTTGCAGTTTGCAAGCTTTTCTACTGTGGCAGTAAGTCTAGGAAACACTTCTTTATATCTCCTATGAGAACACTAGTGCTCACAGTATCTTCCGGCTCCAGAAGCCAGAGATTTAGGAAAAGCATCAACTGCCATCTAAGTGGGAACAAAATCAAGTGAAGGGTTTTGACAGTGAGAGTCAGTGTCTCAGGAGCTCTCTCATTTTTGTCCTCTCTGCAGAACTGCTTGCATCAAGACCTTAAAACCCCTCTATAAAAGCTGTTTGTGTGAGAGCAGATGGTATTTCATTGTCTTTTGCTACTGATCTTGAATTATCAGCCTTTATAATGAAAATGCCAATTCAGCCTTGACTGTTCTGCTATAACTCTACCAGGACCACTATAATGCACACACCATATATACTGAATATTTATTATGGTACTGTGCATATTATTTATTGTATATGCAGCATATTTTGTAGGTGAAAAATGATACCTTATCTAAGTCAATGAGCATAACCCGGAAAAATATGGCAGAGTAATCATGTGATTCATAATTGACATCTGCTCTCCAAAGACTTGGACAGAATCTGAATTTTCAGCATGCACTGGAAATGCTCTTCTGTTTGCTGGTCTGGGCATAACCATGCCACTGCTCTCTCCAGCAGCTCCATCAGTCTTCTGTATTTCCATAATTCCCTGGGTGCATGGAAAAGCTGGGCCAGGCACATGCTGAAAATATTTCAAGAAGTTGCAAAAAAGTGCTGATGTTTTTCAGTGTCCAGAAATAAGACAAGGAAGCGGGTTTTTTCTGTCCAAATGCTAATGAAGACCAGCCTGTGCTCATCCTCAGGGTTTTCATAGATTCACAGTGGGATTTTATGCGTACATGTGTTTTCACGTATATAAGAGTGAATCTTCTGCTCTGATTTCACCACTCTGTTGGATATCACCACACAGCCTGGATGTGGCCAGACCAGCGAAACCTCTGCAGCCTCACTCCCCTCCAGCACTGACTCTTTGGTTCAATCCTATTGTAAACCCCCATTTCATGAATGTGCTTTTTCTGAAACAGCATACAGGTTCCTTGCATGTACTTGGAACAAATTGCTGAGAAAAGAGGAACTGGGGTGTGGTGGTCAATGGTTTTTGTCACTTTTTTGTCACTGATCTTTCTGGTCATGAGAGGCTCATGGGGCAGTGGGTGATCTAGCTGCATTCAGGTGCTTTTAATATGTTGTCTCATCAGCCTTATTATTAACCAGATTTCCAGACTTAATGTATCAATGGGATACACAGGCATCAGTGAACAACTCCCCAGAGGAGAGGAGGGATGCGGAAAAATCCACAGAAATTACATCTTAGGTAAAGTCATATCTGATCTACAGAGACTTGACTGAGTTTATGGAGAATAGAAGGGCAGTGAAGCTGGAATTTGAGAAGTGGAGTTGTGTGAAGCCCCTCAGTTCAACAAGCACCACATCTTGGGAAGTTTTCCTTTTGCCATCTTAATTTTTCCTGCTTTTGTGGATTCTTTAGTGTCTGCTACTCCAGCTGGGAGAAATCTAGAGGCGTCCCAGCCCTTTGCAGCCTGGCTGCAATATGGCATCCTTGCACAGTGGGAGGGAGGGTGAGGCAGGAGAGGAGAGGATGAGGAAGGGTTTATCAGAATAAACAACAACAGGGACATAGCAAGAGTTTTCGAACAAGCATCCAAATCACATTATCAATGGCATCTAGAGACCAGCTCACGTCTTTCTTGGCATTGCTCTCGCTCCAGGAACGTGGCCAAACTTGTCTCAGTATTTGAGCTAGTCTTCCTTGTCAATGACTCTTTTTTTTTTTGGACAGATACGGCTCTGTTCATATCACACTTAAAAGCAATAGGTGAAGAGAGCAGAGGCTTCACCTCTTTCATATGCAAAAGACAACAAATTTTATGTATATATGAGGGGAGCTAATCCTGCTCTCACTGAAGCCTTTTGGAAGATTCCCAGTGACATTGCAGAGACTTTGAATTATGGCCAGCTTTTGCTTTTATTTTTTTTTTTCTTTCCCTCTTGCAAGATGTCAGAAATAAATATTTTAATTCAAAATGGCACTGCGGTGCCTTGCAGTGCTGCAGGCTGGGACCCTGTCCCCAGCAGCCTCCGGCACTTTTCCCAGCAGTGAGGCATGCAGCCGGAGCATGGCCCTTCGGCAAGCACAGCCGCAACGGGGAGGTGCCAAAACATCACAGAGCAAGGCCATCATCAACTAGCAGGCAGGCTATGTTGTACATTCAAAACTCACAAAAATATATATAGTTCAGTTGGCTCAGTGAGCTGCTGAGGAGCCTATATGCTGCTTGCAATGTGTCCGCTATGGAATAAGACATAGGAAGTCACTTTAGAGATAATTTTAAAATATTTCAGGTCCTCTGGGTATGCCAGATCAATGGCAATAAAGCCAGCAATCTGTGCTTTATACCAAATAATCAGACCTGGTTTGGTTATGCTGCCCTTGCCTCAGGAGAAGTTGGCAGCCAGGCAGAGAGGATGATGGCTTTACGGAGAGCAGAAGAGGAATAAGGCTTGTGAATAGTGCCTGCAAAAAAAAAACCCTCTTTAAAAATTTGTTGAATTTTAATGAAAGCAGCTCATAGTGTATAAGAGGGACAATGCTGTTATGTAGCAGTGGTCTTGCTTGCATGTCTAGCCTGGGAGCTGTTGTGAAGGCTCGTAGTCTGTATCATGGGACTCAGTGCACCTTGGAACAGTGCTGGAGTAGTCAGTCATTTTATACACCCAGCATGTGTCCATACATATGGATAGGTAGAGACATGCACGTACATTTATATATATGTTTGTGTAAATCTGTATATACATATATGCATACATATATATTTATACACACACCATATTATTGAATATACATGCATGCATACATATGTATATCTGCTTAGGCTTCTATGCATTTTTTATGAGAAAAACAAAGCATAAGAAAAAAACCTAATTATTTAGATAACTAACAAAATATAATAATTATACACATTTAAATACATCGTGAGCCTTTGCATGTATACATATGTATAGGTGAAACAGTTTCACGGATATTTTACCTTTTCACATAATATAGGATGAACCAGATTACATAGTGATCATAGTGGATAATTGCTACAAAGCAAATTAGAGCAACCAAGTTATCCTCCTCATATATGGGTCAATTTAAAGAGATAGTGTCAGTCATGTTGTGACCATGCTCCCCAAGAGGAGTTCTGCACTTGGAAATGTCCTTAGAGAGATGGTCTTTGGCTTTGAAAAGTGTCTGGGCTGCCTTGGTGGGGTGGTGCAGCCAGCACCCAACACCCCCAGCACCACTCACACTCCAGCTCTCCAACAGTGAGTGTGGTTTCAACATGTGCACATCAGCTTAAGGAATGTCTAGAAGTTTAACAATGAATCATCAATTCCTAATGGTCCTACCTCCTCAATGCTTCTACTCCACTTATTATCACATCATTTAAGCATCCTAGGATGGTACTAGGAAACATCAGTCTCTGACCAAAAGAATCTGAAGTGCAGCATTAAGTTTCTTCTCAGGGATACTTAGTCTTGATGACTGTCTTCCAGGTAAAGCAGAAAGAGATTGCCTTCTCCTGCCAAAAGGGGTAGAGCAATATTTGTCCTGATTTCTGATGGCAGTTGTTGGCATGCTGCTTGGAGTGGCTGGTACCCTGCTTACATGAATTCTATTCAAGAAAAGAAACATGATACTGGGTGGAAAAATAATAACGAGAAAATTGATAGCATTTCTGAAAGTCAAACAAGCATCTCTGACTTCACTGTGTCACCTGGCTAATGCTGAAAGCTCATGCTGAGCCTGATTTTCACAGGGATAAACCCAAACCACCAAACGTGGCTGATGCAAGCAAGTCACAGTGATAGCCAGGCGGTAGGTTTTGCCAAAGCCCAGCTTAGACAGATGCGCCATATAGTCCCTGCCCCCAAAAAAATGAAAAGCAGAGATCACTTCAATGTCTTACAGGGTCAAAAAGAATGAAAAGGAGTGGTTTGTTATTAGGGGTAAAAATTGGTTTGGGCTTCTCGGGAAACAGCATGATTCTCCTTCCCTGTGGTACTCAGTTCCTCCAGCATGTGCCCACAGGTGCTGTGAGTTGTGGGGTCTCAGCTGCAAGGATTCCTTCACCAGAGGAACTCTCCTGGGCACAGGAAAATTTCCTTTTCCCCTTACTTCTGGTGTTTGAGGTCTTAATTTGTAAACCCCTTGCTTTTGAGCAAGAGAATAGCACAGTCCTGTGAGAGTGAAGTGGGATGCCCATCCCTGTGGACGGGACTGGAGAGGGATCAGCAGGCCATTTCCCAATGCTTTTCAGATGCCCTCATTGAATGAGGGTGTGGGGGGAAATCCTGGAGATGTCAGAAATGCCAACAGTGAAGGAAAGAAAGAACGAAGGAAAAAGCACACTCACATCTGCAGCTGATTTAACCATATAAATAAATGGTAGGTTCCTCTGGCACTCCCAGCACAAATAATTAAATGGTGCATTTGGGTTCTAGGACACCAAAATACAGAGGGATATGAGAGTGACATGTATGTATTTGTCCCAAATCATATGTTTATCTTTTTTCCCTCTATGCAATTAAAAATTCATTAATAACCATATGACTAAAATAAAAGCAGGGTAGCGGGGCTGGACTGGGCTGTGCATCAGACTGCATGTGCAGGGAGCTGGGGGCTGCTGTGCCTGGAGTGAGACCGGGGCTCTGGTTTTATTTAGGGCCACGCCTCGGCAGCTTTAAGACAGCACAATGCAATTACTCTGACCACAAAATGTTCTGCAAGAGCCTGATGGTCCCTGATGCAACCAGGAAGGGAGATGATGGGAGCAGTCCAGCCTTGCCAAAGCCTCTGCAGTGGGGCTGTCAGCAGTCATCTCCCTTCTCAGGCAGCCCCTAGATGTTAAGGTGAGCTTAACTTCATATATATCTGCCAGACCCAGGGATTCATTTCCTGTAACTACCTGCTTTTTTCCTATGTAGGTGTACAGCTGAGGATGTGTGAGATGGATGCTGGCTTCCAGAGCTTGAAAAATGTTCTTTCCTCCTCTTAAAAAATCTTTGCCAATGCTGGGAATCTGCTGCCTCTGTTCAGGTGAAGCTCCCTTGGCACTTTTTCTTAGGAGCAATGAAGACATCAAGCCTTATATGGATTCCATTATTATTTTGTTTTATTGTGTTGTCATTTTATGAGGGACTTGAGGCCCACAGGGAGCAGGAAGGCGCTACCAACTAAACGAGGGTGGGGAGCGGAGGAGACATGTCGAGGCAGCCTGGTATCAGGGAATGATTTCATCCAGAGCCCTATTGTGGCAGGGAAACAATTCCCGTTTACCAACAGGCCCACTATTGTGCTGCTGGTGCCAGAGGAAATCTGTGGCTGAGCAGGGTTGCACAATTGCCAGTGTCATCCCTGCCAGACCCCTGGGCTCCATGGAGCTGGGACAGCAGGCAGGGCTTAGCATGGCATGTGGGTATCAACAGACCTTGGTGAGGCAGCCTGAACCTGGCCACACAGCCATAGGCTGTTATTATTTTGCTGTGAGAATCAGAGGACTGATCCACGCTGATACACCCCCTCCTACTTGCTTCCCTGCCCTCTTGCATCAGTTTGGGGGGTCCTTGGGCCAATCAAATGTGTGACCATACAAGCAGTGTTAAGGGTGCTGCATGGTGTCCAAGCAAGAGAAGGGTGAGTCAGCTTATACCATCCTTTTATTATTTTTAAACCTGGACTCCATGTAGGTAATGTTAATAGCAAACCAGAGTGGGATTTGTGAGTTAAGATGACAAGTGTTGTTGAAGTGTTTCAATCTCCTTATCTCTTTCCCAGACTTCTTCATCCAGAATTTAGATCATCTAAATGCAAAGCCCCGTGCCTCTGGCTTCCTCTTCTTCTCCTTTCAGTTCATTTGCTTTTAAAATGGACATTCAGTTTTTACCTGTGGAGTAGGGATGGAGCAGCTTTGAATGGAATGAAGAGATAAATGCTAATCTGATTTGCACATCCTCTGCCAGCACCTCTGGCAACTCCTGCTTGCAACTCCACTGCCAGCACCTCTGAACTGAACCCTCATAACCCCCTAAGCAAGAAACACTGTGTGTCTGGACAAGGAATCCACACCAAGTCACTATCCATGAATGGACACAAAGTCTCAAATACTCAGAGAAGTTTTAAGGGTCAAAAACTCCTTGTTTTTTCTTGCTTCCTAGACAGCACACAGCACAGCTACACATTGGCTGTGGGGCCATGGCAGCTCCTGAGATGTCTAGGCTAGGGTTTAAGGGATAACTAGGCATAACTTTGAGTTTTACAGATGTGTCCATTCTCACATGGCTACAGCTCACACAGCTACATGAGCTAATTTTCATGAAGTGTTTTGGGGGCTGCCAGCAATGCAGATCCTGTATAGAACAAGCGATGGCAGAGATCTAGGATTCACCTGCATCTCAGGAGGGTTTCATTGCACGCCCTGAGTTCCCACAGCTCTATGTACCCAGGCTTGAAGCTACTTCAGGTATGTCCCTGGTTCATCATCAAGCATCAAGGTTCTCCAGTTCCTGCAGCACATAGATCTGGTTGTTTGTTTTCTTCCACCTTCTTCAACTACCCTGTTTTCTCATGGGGGGCAGCCCTTAGGGTTATGATTACTGGTCCTACCCCAAAAGTCAGTGCTGGAAGATAACAAATGACCTGATTTTTCACATCTTCTTTGAAAACTTGGAAACAGATCTACACACAAGCTCAGCTGGGCTGCTGCAATACTAACCTACCCCTTAGGACTTCTCTGCATGAAAAGAGACTAGGACAACCCTGAGAGAACAAAACAGTCAAAAATGGTTTTAATTTACTTCCCTGTATGGCGTGTGTTCACCAAGCAGGGACTGGGAGCAGCGTCCAAGCCTAATTTTTGTTTCTCCATAAGGGCATTTAGAGAAGCATCTGAGCGGAGGGACACATACTCCTGTGGTGTCATGTCAGAATTTCTGCAAAACCATGTAATTTGTGCACGTGTGCAACCTTGTATTTTGTTTTGGGGTTGTATTTTTTTTTATTTTCTGTCACAGACTGCTGGCAGATAACGTACTATTCTCTCAGCCTGGTATGAGTGTACACTGAGCCATTCCCAGCCAGTTGGAGCTTTTCCACAAGATGGTACTTAGCCCAGTCTGTAATTGAAACAGGGCATGGATGCTCCTGGGGAAGGCAAACATCAGCCAAAAAACCAGGCCGTGATAGTCAAAGATATTTAGTATACAAATAAGAAGATGTTTCATAAATATCTTATAAAAACAGTAATTTACTTCCCAATATTTCAGCAGAATATCTAAATGCAAACAGCAGATGTATTTTGGAAGGATGAGACAAATGTTTAGCAAAATTAAAGTTATTCATGTGCAGTCACACAGGGAATATTTGCATGATATTTTACTAATTGCTCTAAAATCTGAATTGTAGCAAATAAACAAACTGGGGGAAAAAATAAATCAGCAGAAAGATTAGCCCCAGGCCTGTCTTTTTAAGTTCTCTGAGTCTTTCTTCAATAACCCTTTTTCTCTGGTGTCCTGGGGTTCCTCCTGAGTCTCCTCATCAGTCTTCTCAGTCCTGTTCCCTTTTGCAGATTTTTGTTTTTCCCCGATGGGATTTCTTCTGAGAGGGCTTTGCTTTTCTTCTTCCTTTGGAGTCCAAGCACTCTCCCCTGGTCTGCAGATCTGCCTGGTCCTGTTTCTTATTGCTTGACTGGAGTCAACAAGACCAATTTCCCATGGTCAAATTTTCGTCATCATTTTGGGAAAGTACTTTGCTATTGTATCAAGCTCAGGGATTGCCCCAAATAGGATTAGCCATACAGAAAAACCCAACACAAAAGGAGTAGATGCTTTTATATTGGCCAGGAATTCAGACTTTGGTTACTTTAACCTTCTCTTACAAGTTTCAAGTTACAGCAGCAAGGATCGAGTTGTAGTTGCTGATTGTTATGACATTATTTTTTGTCAGGTCTATTTATTTGCTCTCCCGGAAAAGAGAATGTATTTCGAGATGTCAAAATATTTTGTTCGCCTTCATTTCATTGTAAGAGGAGCCTTAGGTGAGGTAAGAAAAATGTATGTTTATCAAAATGTTGGTGCACAGTAGATGGTTACATGCTTGTATATGTTTCATCCACCCAAAGGAATGGTGAGGGTACAAAAAATCAAGCAGTAGGAATTTAGCAAAGGTCAGAATTAAACTGATATGTCTTACATAGAAGTCACATTGACTGCAGGAGGAAGTGGGCTGCAGCACTGGAAACAGAAGTCCTTGGTTTCACACTACAGCTGCTTTTTACCCAAGGTGTTGGAGTTTCTTACAACAGTGAGCGTCTCTTACCACCCTTCTGTCCAGACATGTAGGTGGGTAGGAAATGCACCTTTTACACATGACTTCCATGGCAAAAGGAATTTTTTTAGCCTCTGAGTCTTTAAGATGCAAAATCACATTGTAAATCATGTCCCTAACACTAAAAATTCTCCCTGTTCCATTCTGGAATCTGAAGGAGAGTCTGTGAGCCTTTGAGGGAGTCCAGCCTGATGTGGGGTGCACATCTTCTCTTAGCTCACATAGCAAGCATTTTCAGGATCCTGCTCTTCATGCTGGCCAGTATTTTCATTTTAATCTCATTTTCCTTATGGTTGTGAGGTGCAGGTGGATGGGGATGCTGAGCTAAATGCACAGGTAGGTGCTAAGAAGTAATATAGGTTGTACATCTCAGTCCTCCGAGGTTTTGTTAAAGTACTTCTGTAGGGTCAGTTGGTAACTTCTTCTCTAATCTGATATTTTATTTTTTTTTATTTGGAACAACAAAATTAATACAAAAGTCTATGGGTATCTGTTACCTGACTAAATAGGAAAAACAAAGGGGAGAACAGGGCATTACTGTCGCTATTTTTTTTTTCTTTAAAGGATGAGATTTCCAATCATTCATGAAGTTTACACCTTGAACTCATTAAAGTCTTTCTTTAGCTTCTCCCATCCGCAGGTCATTGCAGGAATATGTAAAAAGGAAATGTTTTATTTTAACAGAGTCAAGCAAAGTACATGAAACACACAGTTATCACTGCATAACACTCCTTAAGTTAAATCACAGAACCAAAGAGAACTTTTTTTCCTGCCTCGGTTTTTTACTTCATTGAAAAGAGCTCAAAGTATAATATTCTTTCAGGAAGCTTAAATTGTATTACTGGAAGTAATAGCAATCTCCTAAGCAAAATCCCACAGGACTCATGCCACTCTGCTTTCTAAAAAGCTGCATTCAAGCACATCCAGCATTGCCTCTTTCCTGAACACTGCTCTCGAGGTTGTGTGCAGGGAGCTTTGGATAATGCCAAAGCAACTGGATATTTTTGCATTGGGATCTTCCAGGTGTTTCAGTCTTTATGGCAGTCCAGGCTCTTGGGAGAAGCTGTGAGAGTCCTGCCCAACCATCCTAACTTTGGTCCTGCTTCTTGCTGTTTAATATGCATGTGTAACTTCCATGAATGTAAATAAAAGTTATGTACATGCATAGAGAGGGAAATAGATGCATTTATCTTGGCTCAAGACAAGCAGCATCTCCCCAGGGAGCTACTTAGGAGGTTATTGAAGAGACAACAGCAAAGTGGAGTGGGTTGTACCTTTCTACATATGTGTTGTAGAAATTATTGGCATGTTGCTGATGTTTATGGCTAACAAATAGTTTATTTCTAGGCTAAGAAACATTCCAATGTAAATGCTCAACTGGCAGCTAGCTGGAAGTTTGCCACTTGAAGTTAAAAGGCCCGTGACCAATGGTGTCAGATTAACATTTCCAAGTTGGACAATGTACAAATGGTGTTCTTGGACTGAAATAGAAATAGATGAAAGTGGTCTACTGCAGTGCAAATAACAAACTGGCAACCAGCTGGTCATTGGAAAGAGAATATGCTATGGGAATATGCTTTCTGCAGAAATACTTTATTTTGGAGATAAGTATCAACAATAGGAAGATGAGGCTTGTTTAACAAGAACCATATGGTCTCATCCTGCTTTTATTTCACTCAGTGGCAAAGCCCTGATTGTCTTTTGTAGGTGCGGAATGGGGATTACTGCTAATAAACAAGAAGTACAACAAGCTGTCTGATCCATTGTTGCCCTTCAAGAGTTATAAACAGGTTGTTTTTAATGCACATGCTGATATTTCAGGAGACAATAACTGAAAGGAAGCAGAATTGAAGGTGCTTGCTGAAAAACCGTTACTTCTGACAAAATAAGCCAAGACAAAGAACCATTCAAGACAAAGTTATCAAACTGTGTGAAACCAATACAGCAACATTTCTAAACTGATAAGTGGAGAAGTAGTGGATGGGTTCATTCAAAAGAAAAAGTAGTTTGAATTTTTGTGGAGAGAAAACAATAGCCTGTAAAAAATAACTTATGAGCAAAAGGGGAATACGGCAGGGACCTCGCTGAGGTTTAAGTAACTACACAATTTAGTCTGTTAGCAATGCAATTAAAGATAACAGAATTTAGCATTGCAGTTTTGGTATAGCCACAAAATTGATTTGTGCTATGGAAAGGAAAGGGAAAGGGAAAGGGAAAGGGAAAGGGAAAGGGAAAGGGAAAGGGAAAGGGAAAGGGAAAGGGAAAGGGAAAGGGAAAGGGAAAGGGAAGGGGAAGGGGAAGGGGAAGGGAAGGGAAAGGAAAGGGAAGGGAAGGGAAAGGAAAGGGAAGGGAAAGGGAAATGCAGCCTCAGTGGAAAATCCTGCTTTGGGAACTTTTCAAGGATGTAAAACATTGTCTAGAATTGTTTACTTTTATGGGTAGGAAGTAAAAAATAAGTAAGAGTGGAAATGGCATTCTTACCATAGCTGGAAGGTCGCATTAAAATCAATAAAAGTCAGCACTGCAAACTCATTTTTTAAACTGGTTGTGTTTTGTTGCTGGTTTGTTGGTTTGGGTTGTTTTTACAGTGGCCAAGGTTTTTTATTTTGATCTCAAAAAGACAGCAAGTAGGAAACTACTAATTATCAAGGAAATATAAAGATTTGAACATGAAAAATACAGATCATGTATGCAGAGGCTCACATCTCCTTTGAGTGTAAGTACTCAATCCCACTGATTTCCCTGTGTATGAATACAGTTTATAACAATCAGGGATATCAAAATTATGTTACATATTGAGATACATCATATTACTAACTCTGGTGGTTTTTGCTCACAAACTTCCTTTTTCTTCTCTTCTTGCTCTAAAGTATAGAAAATAGAGGAAGCATAAAGAAATAATACAGAACCTGAAGCATGTGAGGATTCAGATGTTCGGTTTGACTGTCTTAGTTAATCTCCACTTTTAACTTTGAACACCCCTTCCCTATGACTCCCTTGGCTTTAGACTGATGTCAAAACAGCCTTAAACCATTTCTGTTGGTTTTCTGGGCTCCTGATGCCCACCTCAACCCCTCCATCTGAAAAACGTCAAATCCCCAGCACAAATTACTGCAATTTGAAAGTAGTTTCAAGGCAGCCCAACGATGAGGGCAATCCCACACTATCTGGTTGTGTTTGTGATGGAAATACATGACAAGTGTGGTCCTCATCCAAAGCTCTTCAAAGTGCTGGGGTGTTTCTCCCGCATGACTTGGCAAGTTGTTCACAGGTGGGTCCTGGTTGAACAGGACTTCAGATGCCAACACTTTCAGGATTCAGTTTTTCCAAGTTACCAGCAGCTCTCTAATAAAAGGGAATCAAACAGAACGTAGGTTCAGTGTCCATTTATAGGACCACTAGTAATTTGGCAATGTTACCAATAAATAAACACCCACACTTCCCTAAAGACTGGGACTGCATTGCCCCACGGTACAGCTCCCCCAAAGCTGAGGAGAACCCTCTGATTTTATCTCTCCCTTGCTTTTCTTTTCCCCAAGCAGCGGGGATAGCTGAAGAAGCCCGTCATCGTTTTATTGCTGTTTCTAATAAACACATATGGTGATGCCTATAACAAGAACAACAACGAGTTGCTATTGTTCAGCACACGGCCATATGTGGGCTGTCCAGCGGCTCGGCAGCTGCATCATGAGGGCTCAGGAATGCCGATAGCCCAGAGAGAAAGGAATGATTTTTAAGGGCTCTGAGCCTCACAAATAGTGCGTCTGCTTTACATACCGCTGTTGCTAAAACAACTTCTGACCATGGTGTGCCAAAAGCATAGATGTGGTGTTAGTCACTACAAAAGTTCATAAGGTGCTTAAATTGTTAGTAATTGCAGTGCAGACTGAGAAATTTGCTGGGAGTATGTTGAAGGGAGCTTTGCAAAACAAAAAGGCCTGAATAAATATTTTTATAAATATTTTGCATGTATATACATATATATATGCATCTGTATGTGTGTATTTAGACACTTAGCGCTATTTTTTTTACATTAGAAACTCAGGCACTTGCACATCTAGTACTTCACATAATAAAAACTTTGACCCCAGCACTAATCCATATTTCTTTTATCCCATTGTGCAAGGTTGAAAGGCATGCAATTTGCCAATAGTTTTTTCTCCATTAACTACATTTCCCTCTGGCCTCATATGGCTCTGCTTAGGATGGATAATCAACACTTCAGTGATGCAGAGGCAGCCCAAACACGATGGTTGGAATGCCTCACATACAACTGTGTTTCTAACACTCTTCTTTTCCTGTTGCCATATCTAAACTGATTGAAAATGAACAGCCCATCTGCACATCTTCATTTTTCCATCAGTGTGTTGAGGGGAGAGAGAGAGACTGTGATTGAGAGAAAAGAGAAATAAGGCTTGATAGGAGGAAACACTTTTTTTCAAATTTGGACAAACACAATCAGGCAACCAGTGCTTTATTAAAGCCCCTGAATAATTTAACTGATTTTATGTGCATGTGTGTGTGTGAGAGAGAGAGAGAAAGATGCTGAGTACCTACTGTAAATAAGAAGAGAGAGAGAAAATTGTAAAGGATCCAAAAATCAACTACTTGCATATGTCTCCAACCAGGGATTTTAAAAGTCTGATTTAAGTATCACAGTGCAAATGATTTTGGCCAGTATTTCTAACACATGGCAGGAAGTCTTGGTCTTGTACTTCTTTTGTACATGTACACACCATCTTTGTGGCACACAAATTACCTGTATAATGGGACACAATTTGAGTAACCCGTAATGCCCCAGGAAGAACCACATCCAGGCATTCACAGAAACCATAGACCAACTCAGACTGCCAAAATCCACAACTGTTTTTGCCTGGTAAATGAAACCACAAACATTTGCATGCTTAGATATCCCAACAAAAAGTAAATATTCTGGATGACGTACTTTTCAATATCATACACAGTGGCATGAAAAAAAACAGAGGGAAAAAAATTGACTTCTGTTTACTCTGTCTTAAGGAGTTCTTTCCAATGGATAAAGCTGAAATGCCCACACTGACTTCCCCTGAAATAAAGAAGGACCATATTTTCCCCCTGACAGATGTACGTGGCTCTCTCTTCCTCCCGGGAGTAGTGGCAGAGCTTCATAAAACCCTGCGCCAAGGCCAGATTTTCAGAGGTCCCCGGCATCCCCCAGTTCCTGTTGATTTGTAAGCAACATGCAGCTTGAGGTTTTGCTCGTCCCTCAGCTGAAACTTTCAAAACTCGTGATTTCTCAGCATGAGTCAGTGTTTTATGTAACCCTAGCTTGCACTGCTCCAAACCCCTCCTGAGCTCGGAGTGCTCTGACAGCCAACCTCAGATTCTTCATCCCTGCAGCTGATAACTTCAACCCTCTGATGGTGGCACAACAGGCCCCTCCATGCTGCTCCTGGGGGTTTTGGGGCCTCAGTGGGGCTCTCCTGGTGCTCTGGGGACCGAGGCTAGGAGAAAGCTGGGCTGGAGAATGGAGCTCCACTCCCGGTGGGAAAGATGTTGAGCTTGCCTGCAACAGAAATGCCCAATCGTGGGTTTGTTTGGCTGATTTTTTTTCAATTGCCTGAAACAGCATCAGTTTTATCCATGGCCCTGACAGAAAAAAAGCCCCCCAAAAAAATTCTCATGTAGAAGTAGGAAGAGAAGGCACTGATTTGGTGGATCCCACTTGCTGTTTGTTTTCTGCAGGCACCTTGGATGGTGACTTCAGTTCACCTGGTACACTGCTTCACCCTGAAGGCAGCATCCTGAAGTCAGGTACCTGAACAAGCTGGAGAGGGGCTTGTCACAATGTAAGTAATTTTTAACCATTATCTGTAGATACATTGAAATATATAAAAGCAGGTGAAAAGAGTGTTTGAAGGTGAGAAGCTAAATCCCATTTTTAATTCCTATTTTAAGTTGATTTTCCCTTGAGAGGTGGAAAATACCAACACGTATTCCCCTGGCAGGTTCCCATGTCCATTTTTGGGGGGATATCATTAGTGGTGGGATACACCCTTCCCAACCTCAGTGTCAGCACAGATCTCTCATCTCTCAGGCCAGCCAGGAACTGTCCTGCCACTCAAAGGAGGAGGGATGCCCATTTTGGTTGGTCAGCCCATCCCCGCCACAGCCAGACAGGAGTCAGTGAGAAGCTTTTATGTTCCTGATGCACAATTTCTTCCTCCTCAGTCTTGGAGGGGAAAAGGGCTGTATTACATTTGGCCGACCCCTACCTTCTCTCTCTCTAAACGTAGTAGAAAACACAAAATGGTGCTTTTTTCCTACAAAAATAAAGCCCCAGTTTACTGGAGTGGGGTCTTGTGGACACTGAGCTAGAGACACTGTTTTATTGGAAAGGTCTGATGATGTGGCAGAGTAAAGTGTGAGGAAACCAGGCTACTCAATGCAGTACAGTGGGAAGCAAGTGGAAGGGCTGGAGAAGCTGTAGAGATGGCTTGGGCTCCCCCCAGTATTTAAAGTGGAGCCATTCATACCTCCGTGTGTCTCTGCTTGCTGTTTGAAATGTACCCAGTGCATTCAAATCAATGAAACAAGTAACAGAGAAGCACATTTTGGCGTACTTTCCCAGGTATTGCTGGCTTTTTTTGGTGCAAATGACTGATTTGGACGTCATGTGACAGGAGTACCTCAAATTTAGGCCCTAGAAAAAAATATAAGAAAAAAAGATCTTAAAAAAAATTAAAGCAAAACAAAACAAACAACAAAAAGAATCCTGAACAATTTCCTAAAATAAATGTTATTCTCTTGCCTTACTCTGTTTAATCCTATGTATGTAAGTGTGTACAAATATTCACAGGCAAAAATACTACCTGATGATAAAATAGTCCCACATAAGAAATTCTTTACAATATTTAGAGAAACCATAGAGAAATGTGAAGATCAGGTGAGGGGGAACATGTGCCAGCTCACTCCACTAACCTACTTAGATGCAGCTTGGTAACAGCAGAATAACCAGCCATCTGATGCTTTGGATGCTGTGATCATGTGCTGGCACTGTGCAGACCTCAGGTATTGAAACCCTCTCCTAGAAAAATGATGGGATATTTCTTATCCTTGTTATTGCAGAAATTTTAAATACATGTCTGTAGGGTCATGGCCAAGTTTTGCAGTTGCAGTGATTGTAGAACATGAGGAACGTGCACCACAATATTGGGATTTGTCTCTTATGACTTGTCAACCCAACAGACCGGCACCTTCCCCAAGATGAGTGTTCACACCTACATTCCTCCAGGAAAGGGCTTTATGCAAAGGTTTTTTCACCCAACTGTTTGCCTTATAAATGTTGTATTACCTCCATAAATGTGTGTTTGGTTGTACCAATAGATAACATTCCAGTGATGGGGCCTACCTTGTGTGCTCGGGCAGGAACTAACAGGATGGCCATAGATTTTCCTGGAAAATTTAGATAAAATCCTTTTTCAGCTTGCTATGCCTATGGCCTGATTTTGCTTTTTTTTTCATTGCAGACCTCAAAAGCAATCCCCTTGGACATGGTTATATATATTTCACTGTAAGTGAAAGGGAACAAAACAAATAAAAACACAATGAGACTCTTTCTCCACGCTGGTACATTCTTCAAACTTTCTGCTGAGGATTTCCAACAGCATTTGTTGTCACATGGTAAGGGCTCTGAATGAAATTATTGATGGTAGCTGGAAGAGAAAAAAAAAGGGGAAAAAATGAATGAAATCCCTTGAGACAAAAGGTATGTCATGAACTTCCCCAAGTTATTTTCAAGTGTTTCTGCCAGTATCAATAAATCCCTCAAGTTTCAGGATAGGCTACATTAATTACAGGATGGCATTATGCATTTAAAGGTTGCTGAAAGTTATATCTGTGATCAGTCATGTTTGAATTGCATGTTCACATGAAATTTTTTTTTTTAAAATATGTAGGCATGCAGGCGAGCAGCGATAGCCTCCACGATGTTTTAATAGGCTTTTATTAGTCTGTACTTTCCTTGTAATCTTGTTTTACAGTATGTGCATTCAATGTGTTTGTGTCTGTGCTCTTCATGCACACATCGCAGGATGCCAAAACATCCTTCTGCTTCCTTGTTTCCAACCACTTAGTCAGGCACTTGAATGCTTTCCAAATCTTGTTAAAAAACAGCAATAGCACTATCACTTCTTCTTGTCAGAATGTACAGAAAGGGACGGATGGAGAAGGCAGTGGAAAGGTAAAGGAGGAGGCTGAATGGTCAGGAACCCCTGGTGGGAGGTCTTCATAGGTGAGCCCAGTAGAGCCATGGTGCCATGATGCCCAGACCTGATTTGGGGCTTTCCACTGCCTCACTGTGGGGTTTTGGTTCGCTTGCTGGATGAAAAAGCACTGCAAAGATCCTCCTTATACATTACTTCTAAATTTAAAAGTTTACAAAGTAAAAATTCCCTGACTGAAAATCAAAGAGTATTTTTCTGTGCTGATAAAGATTAATTCTATTTCCATATTGAACTGTCTCTTTTTTCCTCCAGGAAAATTTAACATAACATTCAAATAGAGGTGTGTTTTCTTCTGAGTAAAATAGATTTAAAAGTCAACTTTATTTTAGTCACTAATTTTTCTGAAACTAAACTAACTAGACAGGCCAAACCTAGACTCAATAAGTGCTACAAATTTACACTTCTGGTGAGTTGAAAATTGCTCCTGAGACTGTTGAAAGTGTTTCAGTCAGGTGCAGCCTTTCTGGGTTACACTGGGATCATGCAATGCTGGTGGTCCTGGTATGAGCTTTAATTAACTGTATGCTCACAACTGGAGGGAGCAGGGGATGATAGTTTCCCTTGGATTGCTCTTGCAGATGTAGATTCTCTGATGTCTACAGACAGTTGAGTTCACCCCATTGCTACTGGGGAAGGCAGACATGGTTGCCTTGGTTGCCTGTCTCCATGAGGGGGGAATATCTGACCAGTTTGGTTGCAGTCACACAATGAATTTAAATGTGTGTTGATGCAGGCGTACGCCCACACACCCACACACCCGCATGGATCGTGATGAGCACCCAGCCCCAACAGCCTTTAGAAACCCAGATAAAAATAATATTACCTTAGAAAACTTATGCTGTGTGTGAGTGAGATGACTGCAGGGCTCCCACTACCTCCTGGGAGGGGCTGGGATTTCAGCTTCAACTAAGTAACTTGCCAAGAAGTTGTGACACAGCCATTGCAGGCTGTCTACACTACAGCCCGCAGTTGTTCATGGTCAGCAAAAAAGCTGGTCAAATAACATTTATCAGAGTGTTCACTTGGCCTATGCCCCACATTCTGAATAACTTGTTTTACAGATTATTTTTTTCCCAAGATGACAGGCTAAATGCAGGACTTACTAATATAATTCTCAAAAGCAGTCCTTTGTCAAGTCTTGGGAGAAAGTTTGAAGTCAAGTGCCAGGTTTCTCAGCAGAGCAGTGTCTGCGGTCCCAACCAGCTGTGTACTGCGGGAACACACAGCCGTGTGCCAAAACATCTGCTCATAGCATCTCCTTGCAGACGTGGGCTCCATCATGTCAGGTAAGAGATATCCCAGGACTTGAGGTCGTGTGTTGGATCTTCTTGCTCCTCCAAAAGGGAAGGACATGGGTGAGCCTCTTCTGTTAATCTACCTGTGCTTGGTGGAGCAAGGATGGAGGACAAGTCATGCAGGTTCACATAAAACTGCATTTTTCAAATGAGTAGTGTCTTTTTATTTTTCAGGAGAATGACAACCCTGGTTACCTCAAGGCTGATGCACTCTTGGAAAGTGAAATATTTATGGTAATAGTGATGGCAGAGAAGAGGAAATCTCTCTTGTAAGAAAACATGGTGCATAAACACACACCATAGCTCAGGCCACATCTTCATTTCACCCATAAGAAGTTTGTGCAAGTGCAGAAAAGCCCAGGTTTTTCTCTTGCCCCCCAAAGAAACATAATCTACAGTTTATATCGGATGGTTTATGAGAGTTTATTGGAATATCCAACAAGGTTCATGTGATGTATCATAAGGTAAAGCCTGTTCATTGGTGATTTACAAGCAGTGTGTGCTGGTGTTACTGTAATTTATAGACCACAGATGGTCATGGGGTGCCCCTGCTGACTTGTAGCTGAGTAAGAAGCTGAGCCTTGTGTGTCATCTGCTGCCGGTACCTCCGGCTCACTTCCCCAGATTGGTGCTGATCGAGATCTGCCCTCAAACCCAGAGGGTCCCAAGACCTTTGCCTTGCAAGCTGGGGCTATTTCAGGAGGGGAAAGGATACAAATGATTAAGGCTGGGGAAAAAACCCCTAAGCCTATCAGAATGACACCAAAGGAAAATTGCTTTTTACAATAATAACTTCCCTTCTCAAGGCTGGTACTTCACTTGATGGGATTTTGTCACCTGTTAAATGGAAAATGAAGAATGTCAGTCACCCCCTTCATAAGCCAGTCAAAGACAAACACCTGCTCTGCAAAAATTTCTGTATATTCATAGATCTCCCTTGTAATGACCCTTAGGATAGGTCCTATCTTTGTTGTCATCATTTTACCCTTTTATGTAATTACTCTTCAACTATGTTTTACTATGACTTTTTTTCAAGTTTACCTGTCTTTTCTTCTTTAAACCTTATAAAATAATTATGTGTTTATTCCGGCACCTCTTTCTGATTCCCCAGGACTTTGATTCCGGTGGGTGCATGAGGCAGAGGGAGAACCTGACTGGCTGCACATCTCACCCAAATCTTTGGGAGATTTACTGTCTTTGGCCAGGGGATTGGGCCCCTTTTCACTTTTAATTTCTCTGGTTGACAAAGTTCATCACGTCACCTCATATTTCTCCCAGACGTGTTTTTGTCTTGCTGCGTGTGGCCTTGTCCTGCCCGCAGAAATACCACGGTGGTCTCCGTCAGGATCCAGCAGCCTTCGGAGGAACGTGCCAGATCCAGGGACGCCTGGTGCTTGGCTTGCCTGCTGCAGCGAGGTCATGCATTTTAACAAGGCACTGCCGATCCCCTTTTTAAAGGGCATTGATTATGTTTTGTTAAAATGGGCTTTGAACTCAGCTGACCCTGTGCCGGTAGGACATTTCAGGGCTTTTTTTCTGCCTGGACCACACTTGACACCTGTTGGCAAACACAGCTGCAAATGCTGCTGAGAGAAACCTGCATCCGAGCTCAAAACTGAGTGGCTCAATTTTTTCCCAGTAGTAAAGACATAAGAGAATTTGGTGGCTTCTCTAGTTAATAAAGAGAGAAAAAAAACCCAAATTTGTTTTTCTTTATCAAGATGAGGGAAAAAAGCACCCTATAGACAAAAGAAGCAGAAGGAAAGCTGTAATGGAAATAAAACTGACAGCCTCTCAAAACTCAGGTGGCACTTTCCTTTTCCAGTTAATTACAGTTTTAATTACATGGCTTCTTGTGACTCCTTGATACCTAATAAACTAGACTCTGTGGGGCGGCAAAGTTGAGTTTTGCTTGAACTGCAGGTGTAAGGCTCAGTATGAAACATAAATCAACTTCTTAAACATGTTCCCATGGTGTGTTCAGGCTTTTTCTTCCTATTTGCATGTAAAAATCACATCTTTTCACCATTGTTGGGTAAAAAAAAAAGAAAAATATTGAAGCTACAATGGAGAAAGTATTACCTTTGTGTCTTTGGATATAAAATCCCCTTTTACAGGGGGAAAAAAAGAGAGTCTTTCATTTTTTTAACCCCAGATATGACAAATTTTAAAGGAGTGATGCATTACCTACATAGACCCTCTCTCATTAACCTTTTTTTGCAGGGGGTTGGGTGCATAAGATAGAAGAGGAAAGTTCTTTGGCAGGATGAAAGCAAGGGGAGATCAGTATGTGGAAATAAAGAAATATTCAGCCCATAGGAGCTCTGTTTTCCAAACCTCTCCTGAAGGTTTGGAAAACAGAGTGTCTGTTTATTCTTTGTGTATTATGCCATGGAAATGTGTTCTCCAGTCAGGCTCAAGCATGTTCCATATATTACCTCTGAGCGGGGTAACCCGCTGATGACCTGTAGCAGCAAAAAGCTGGAGACAAATACAGTCCAAAAGTTCACATTGGTCTCAATCCCATGGGATCTGATAGGTCACAAGTCTGTGGCAGGAAAATCTACTGTCAAGATGGTCAGTGGAGATTTCAGTGGAAGATTTGCCCATCTTCCCTCTTCCTCAAACCAAACAAAATTGTTTTAAAAAAAGTGGGAGGAAGAAAACAGACAGTAGAGCTTCACATGGCGTTTGGATGGTGTAAAATATGAACAGAAAGGTTCATGTGTGGGACATGAGCGTATCAACAAGTCCTTCTTAACCTGTAAGACTGGGAAGGGCTGGTTTTTTACTGTCTTGTTAGTTTTAACTTCAGCTTGTGATTTGTCTGTTGAAGCATTGGTTTTAAATGAGTGCAAAAAAAGGTGTATTTGTTATGAGTGAAGAAGAAGAGCTCTGGGAAATAGGTGCCCAGGTAGCAGTTTTTCATGCCCAGTAGGGGGAAGAGCCCAAACAGGAAAAATCAAAATGTCCTGCTTGCCTTTCAACAAACATATTTATTTCTGTTGTATTCTCCCATTGCTCATTACCTGAAGCAGCACTATCCATGGCTGGAGCAAGTGTGCTGAAGTCAGCAGAAGGCCTTTCTTGCTCCTCCAAGGGCTTCCTGATACCCACCTACTTCCCCCATGGTACATCCCAGCCTCAGACCCTGTTCCCTGAAAACCACTGACATCTCACTGATGCCCACAGTGTTCAGGGCCACCTGAGGGAACGTCCTATATAAAAATGTTATATGACTTGAACAAAGCAGGCAGATATCAGCGTTAACTTCAATAGAAATCTTGCCTGAAAGACAGTCTTCCTGCAGACTAGACTTGTCTGGTGTCATTTCACCTTGATGTCCTGTTGATGACTATTCTTGGTTGTTTATTATTGTTGCTGTTGTTTTTGTTGTTCTTGTTAAAGATCATAATTTCTTTTTTCCCCCACAGTCTGGCTACCTCCTCTTTTTTGCAACTGCATATGCTTACCTGAACAACTCCACTTCCAAATAACAAGTTTCTCTCGGATTAATATTGTGTTCAATCCCTTGGGTATAACTATCTTGTACTCTTGTTGTCTGTTTGTGCGCAGTGTTTGGGCAGTCCACAGCAAAAATGTGGGGACCTGGACCATGGTCTGCAATTTCTGTAAGTTATGTGGTGTAAGGAAAATAAAAACCCAACCCAACAGCCAAGAGAGAATTTTCAAGATGAGAAAAAGAATTCCTCCTACCTTCCTCCCAAATAGTGTGTTTCATCATCTTTTTCAATTAGTCTTGGTTTTATTTTTGAAACCACACAAAGAGGCAAATATACTGTTTCGTATAGTTTCATATATGGTTTTTCAGAGTGGGAAAGGCAAGGTAAAATTAAGCAAGCTAGAGAAAAGGAAGGAGAGTGGGGAAGGAGAGGAACAGAAGTTTAAAAAATAAAGAAGTTTTAAAAAAATTTAACTCCAGAAAGGTTTTATTCAGAGCTGTGTCTCTCACATCGTGCTGGGATGGGGTGTGTGAGGCATCAGAGCAGCAGCAAGGATTACAAGCTCATGTTGGGGAGAAATCTCACATGCCTATGGCTCAGCAGAGGGATGGACTAAGTGGAGAAATGGCAATGGAAGAAGCAGCAGCATCATGAATGTCTGTCATCCTACCACTCCAAGTGGTGTGGAATGTGAGAAGTAAGAGGAGAAAAAAGTCAAATATGCAAAAAGTCTTTTCAACAAAGAAATAAAGCAAAACTTTCCAGCTGAAGCAGAATATCATTTTGTTTGCTTCTAAATGCTTCCAGTGGAAGTTTTTGAATGAGGAAGAAAAAAACAAACATGCATGGGGTAGGGAAGAGGCCACTTGTTTCTGTGTGTATTAAGTTGCCTGTACCTGGCTGGTTGAGAGCATAAATGGTGTGAGTGACTGCAGAAAGCTGCAGCATTGAGCTGGAGAAAGTGCAAAAAATGTTAAGGACCATCCTAAAGTGAATACATCCCTGCAGGATGGCTGGTCCCATCATGGAAGGGGAGGGTGGTGACACAGTGTTGCGTGCATTAAACCAGATGCCACCAATCCATATGGCAATGTGGTCTGATGTCTTTCAAGGCAGTTCCAACTTGGAAAAGTCTTGGAAAGTTTTCAAATGTCATTTTTATGGTCTGCTGAAACACAAATGTCCATTTTTCATTCCACAGAGAAAGTTTATGTGGAGGAAGGCAGGTGAGAAGCAGCCACCCTCAGACCCAGCCGCCTGGTTCCTGCTTCCGAGCTGGGCAAAGGAAGCGTTGCAGAGTGGGGAGTGTATTTCTTCCCCAGTTGTTGGCAAGCTGTGCTTTAATAACGACATAACAGACAGTGCATGAAGGAATATTAGCTGCAAAAATGGGAAGGAAGCTTGGAAGAGGGTTTCTGTCTAAACTTGGGAACCCAGTGCACATCTGTCCAAACGTACCTGAGGACGGAAGAGTCCGGGTGCTAGAGATCATACCCTCGCTTGAGGCACCACCACCGAGGGGGGGTGGACTTAGCTGGGGAGGGTTTTTTTCAGAGCTGGGCACCCCACTCCACTCTGGGATGGGGTGCATGAGGCATCAGTGTAGTAGTAAGGGATGCAGGCTCATGCTGGGGAGAAATCATGTGCGGCCATGGCTTGGCAAGGGCATGGAGGGAACCGAGAACCAGTGATGGAAGAAGCAGCAGCATTCTCATGGTGGCTGCAAGACCATGCCTTAACATGAGCAGTCACAAGTACCCAAAGCTGCTGCACTGGACTCCCAAGCATATTGCTCGTGTCCTGGTGCTCCTACCCATGGTAAACATTGCAGATCCAGCACTTTAGGGGATCTATTATTTTCTGGTTAAACAAGTCTATCTCTTGTTTTAACCGGCTTAGCTTTTTTTGAGCTGGTCCCTCATAAATTCAGTCCAAGCTCAGCTGAACAATCCTGGTTTTTAACTTTTAGGAGGAACATGACTTATGATTTACTAGGATAGCTATGTCGAGCTTAATGTAATAAAAGCCCAACCTATGTGATGTGTATGGGCTTCTGTATTATAAATATTTAATAAGTTATATGGAAAAAAAGAAAGTATAGGAGTTACAGCAATCATATTAAAGCAACTAAGTAAATGTAAAGAAGGTTAAAGTGTCTAACTCTATACGGCATAAAGGCTAAAGCAAACCAGATCTGTTTTCTAGATACTTTTTCCATGTACAGCTGTAACTGGGCTGCATAGAAATAAAGCAAGTACTTAAAGACAGGCAAAGTAAAGAAAAAAAGAGATCTAAAGCATTTGGTTGGCATTGATAGCAATCATTTCAAAAAGCCCTGGAACATTTAAAGAGAATTAGAAAGGATTTTGCTGGAATCAAAGGGAGAGCACTTTCCATGGCTGGGTGTGTATTTGGGTATCTGCAAACTGATTAAATCAGAGTGAACAGAACAGCCTTGATCATCCAGGACTTTTAAAACAGAAGAAAGGGGTTTTCCGGTTCAGGCACTTTTTTTCTCACTCATGCATCTTATGGTTTTCATTCTTACTTGATGGTAAAGTAACATTTATTTTGCAACAGAGACTCGCAGAGAGCTCTGAAAGGCCCTGCAGGTCAAGCAGCTACAGAGTGCACCAAACCCACAGGGGTGAGCAAACCTGGAAATATTTAGGCTTAGGGGTCTTTTTTTCTTCCATCCTAACCTAAGTTTTGTTCTTAAAGACAAAGTGGATATCTTCACACTTCACTGCAATATCCATTACGAGGCAGACAGTGCTCCTGCCTTCGCACCTCGCTACATGCCATTCCTTTGGCAGCACCAATTCCATAACCACCTCTCCTGCTACACAGGCCAGAAGAGATTTTCGTGAGGACTTTGCTATTGCTGGTGACTTACCCTTGGTATCAGCCACGTGGAGAGAGTGGGATCAAGCCTCCTTAAATCCCTAGCTTTCCCTCTCCTCTTTCACACTGGTGGTGTTGGTGGTCTTGGCTCTTTGCTCTGGTACCCCCCGGTCATCTGGGAGGGAGCTGGGATAGTGCCTTGTTTAATTAACATGTGACAAGTGTGTATTTCTGTTTGTGAAAAGAGAACAGAGGGGAATGAGGCAAAATATTAGAGTCAGACTTAAGGCTGATGCTAAAGAGTGCATCTTCTCCCCAGCCTCCACCCTTCCCACATCCACTTTGGCTTGTGAAGTCTGCTGAAAACAATTCCCTCTTTCTTTTTTTTCTCATCCTTCTTTCTTTCTTTCTTTTTTTTTTTAAGCCTTCTCCTGGCCTAGGCAATGGATTTGTCCAGCAGGAAGTGTGGGAGAAGGGAAGAGTGGACTGTGGGAAAGGGGAGTGGGAGGGAGACCCTCCCCTCATGCAAGGGCTTACATTGGTGGGGCTGTTCCCATCACCCCACTCCTTGCTCCTCCCACACAGCCATGGATAGAGGAGGGCAAGACAGGGGGTGGGATGAAATCAATAGAATTATGAGCACTGGGTGTGGGGAGAGCTGGGGGTGGTGGGGTAAGATGTTTTCCCCTTTGGTCCCAACATGTATTTGATAGAAATTTTAAAGCTGGAAATTAGGGGCAAGCATGGGATGGATGTACTGCAAATCCAATGCAAACAGACAAATGGAACAGGCAAAGTGAAAATGAAATTATATTCATCGCCTGCTTTTCTACCACCTCAGTCTTGTAAAATTCAGTAAACAAGCATACAGTGTAACCCAGCCCCCAACAGAGGTGGCAAGAGCCTTTCCTTTCCATTTGATGGAAAGCCTAAGCTGTTTTTAGGTCAGGGAATGGATCTTCTTGTGATTTTCCTTAATGATATTTAGAAGTCATGCACAGAATCTCCAGCACCCAGAAACTGTTACATTTTTAAAACCTTATGTGGATTCCTACTGTAACCCATGGAAGAGGAAAGCATCCCACATGGACTTCAGGGGGATGCTGTGTTACCTGGAGGAGCGTTTCCCAGCTCGTGCCCGGGGTATCGAGGACACTTGGCCACACAGCTTCTTCCATAAGCGCGGCTCAGCTCCAACCTGCCATCCAGCAGCCTGG
Organism: Corvus moneduloides; assembly: GCF_009650955.1. Taxonomy (NCBI): domain Eukaryota; kingdom Metazoa; phylum Chordata; class Aves; order Passeriformes; family Corvidae; genus Corvus; species Corvus moneduloides. The sequence goes on along the minus strand of NC_045478.1, from coordinate 112,431,259 downwards.
TTTTATGGAAAAGCAGGGGTAAGAAAACTCACTTCACGGTGCTGACAGAAAGCAAATTGCAGTGCAGAGAGGGCTGATTCATCTATTAAAATAGGCACCTTTTTCTTTGCAGACCACCTTTTTCTCTAATTTTTGCAGTATTTTTCCTGCTACAATTAACATCCTAAACAACATTAACCCACCTCCCTGCTACCAACAGAGACGCTTTACAGTGCTATGGAGAACTATTTTGAAGGTACAAATCACTTGACCTAAAGACTCTCCCTGGAGTGTCAGTGCTGTGTGCTACATTTTCACTCTGCCAAACTCTTTATTTAGCACATGCTAAAGAACATTTAACATTTAAAGATCCCCTCTGTACATCCTCTAAATGTCTCCATTCTTTGCTTGTAGATTAATATGTCTTCTGTGAAAATGAGATAATTGATTACAGAGCTGTATTATTTACAAATGAAGTGTTGTTCATGTATTGACCTTTCATTTCTATAGCTCAATACTAGTCCTTGTACAGCATTTTTAATTAGTGAAATGGTTACAGAATTACGAGAAAAGAGCTTCTGTAGATGCTTTTAATAAGAGGAAATTTAAAGAAGATTTGCACATTTAAAACTGCAAAACATATTTCTACACCCCAAATCTCTGTTTTGAAAGAGAAAGAAACCTCTTCCTTCCAAAGGCATAAGTGGTAATGCAGGCTGAAGGGGATGATCAGCACACACAAGTGAGCGTTTGCCCTTCACCCTGTTCCGGTAGTTCTTCTTCACCAGGGGATTCATTTCAGCACAATCTCCTTGATGAGCAACCAGCAAAGCCCATGTGAGCATTTCAAGATGAATGACACTGATAAAGTCAGGGGACATGGGCATATTCACAGAAGCAAAGTTCCCAAAATCAGTGGCTATGGGGCACCAAATGCCATTGTCAAAGGTGCTAGAAATGCCAAAGTGGCAAAAAAACCTAGCAAATTCATCCTCCTGAAGCAGGACAGGGCCACCTGACCTGTAGAGCCACGCTGGATTAAATAGTCATGCACCCACAGCCCGGATGGATAGAGTAGGCAGCCCCATCCCTGGCCATGGTATTGCACTCAACAGCTGTGAGCTCCGGATGTCTCAAACCCAGCTGAGAGAGAGATAAAGTGTAAGGAAGCAGGAAGAAATTATGAAATATGGCATAAATACAGTTCACAGGAGTTCGAGGTTTAAAAAATATCCTGCTTGGGAAGGGGAAGGATACCCTGTGAGAGACACCAACAGGCTTGGGAAAGCTTTGGATTTCAAGAATAACCAAGATAAACCTCTCCAGACGTGAGTTTGACTTAGTCCTCGTATAAATGCTTTGGTCTGTTTGTGTCTGGTTTAGTTCGGCCTCTTAAATGAGTACTGTTTCTAGTGAAGGCAGTGATTGGGATGGGGAAGAAGCATGCTGGAGTCAGGCAGCTCCGTGGTGTGCAAGACAAGCCACTCAAGGTGCTCCTTTCAGGTGGCTGATCAAAGGCAGAGGTGCTCACAACACACAGGGAGCATAAACCATTGCAATATTTTAATTTCCACTAATAGAGTCAGACAAACAAAAACAACAACAAAAATTATCTAAATTTAGCCGGACAATCTGCTTCTAATAAAACTCCAAACACGCAGAGCTCGGGTTGATTCCACCATCCTTCCCCAGGAGAGTGAAGGAGGATTTTCCTCATGGACTTCAATATATTCAGACTCATGAATAAAAATATATGAAACATAAAGCAAATCATTTAATTTCTCAGTAACAATGATGCTAGTTACAGCTATAAAACAAATCTTGTAACTGCAGAAGAGGGGTTTTTAAAATCTTTTTTATTAATTCAACAGAACCATATTAAAAATGTCTGTCATTACAAGTCTGGAGAAAAGTATTAGGTTCGAATAAGGTCATTGAGGAAGGATAGAGGAACGTAAGGGAAGAAAGGCTTTAAGCGTGCTTTCAGCATCCTGTGGATACAGAAAAATAGCAGAAATCAGTCTTCAGAGGGTCTGTTTTGGGGGACCTTCACCCCAATACACATGATCCCACCTGTAACATCCACTGAACTGATGAGAAAAACCTCACACCATCATCTTTCAGTGCTCTTTGGGAAATGTGACTTGCTGCTTTGACAGCTGAATTGTTTGCAACCTGTGCTTTATCTGAGGCATCTCAGGCACCGTTTTCTTGTTAAGGGGCTGGTCATGTTCCCTGCTAAGTATCATCATCTTCTGGCCTAGTGCTGATCCCCTGTTCTTACTGAGCAGTCACTGCTGCTCAATGATATTCCAAGAAACAAAATTAGGTATATATTCAAAGCAGCTGAAACAATTCTGCTGTTTATGGCCAGGTCTACCACACAAGGTAAATCATACATCTATGACACAAACCGTGGTATAATTTTGCAGAAGGTGGCAGCAATCTTTGGGCAACCCCAGCTTGTGGCTGTGCCCATGTCTGTGCAGAAAAGTCCCTAACCAGGGCCCATCCACCTCACATGATCAAATTTTTAGCCTTCCTCACATCTGAAAATAGCAGGGTGGGGGTGTGCTGCTTCTTGAACACAATATATCCCATACATCCAGCTTTCTGGGCTAAGCAGGATGCGGGGACCTCTCAGATGTGGAGCCAATAGGGAGCACTCTGGCTACCTGGGATTTTATAAATCTTTCAGCTATCAGTCTTTCAGAGCTCCAAATGCAAAATCCAGCAGCCCAGGATATCATGTGGATTTATGACTTGGGATTTATGAACTGGTCTGGATAAAATAAGAACTGCCTGACTTTTTCTTTTTCTTTTATTTTTTTTTAGTTTGAGAAAAAATAATAAAAGAATGAAAGATTCTTCTTTCTCTTTTCAAAGCTTTTTGTTTATACAAATGTGGATGTCTTGTATATATTCAATTATTTTGATTTTTCTTCTTATCTGTGTGCTTTCTGGGGCTGGAAGAAGAACAGAGAACAAGCAATGCTGCTCTCACAAGGTTTCCTGCCTGACAGGAATCTCCTGAAGAATCAGGGTTTTGGGGCACTCCCAGCCCTTCTCCCAAAGTTAGGAAAGGTGCTGATAAATGTTTAAGAAGGTTTCTGGATATTTCCAAGCAGTGGGGTAGCTCCTCACCATACTGCTGCCCCAGCTCTCACCCACTTTCATCACTTTTTTCCTTAAATAATTTTGCAGCTCATTTTATTTTTCATTTGATGCACGCTGAGTTTTTATTTTAGGTGCATATGCATGCAGACATATATGTACACAATCACACGTCTATTACAGCTGCATAAACATACACACGTATATTTATGAGGGAGTATCAAGGATGGTTTGTATCAAGGTTGGACTAGATGATCTTTGAGGTCTTTTCCAACCTTAATGATTCTATTATTCCACGATTCTATTAATTCTTTTATTAAAAACCAATACAGACTATCTGGTTTTTGTTACTAGCGAACTGTATATATTTTGCTTGAGAGCCCATCCCAAAGGAATTTCTAGTCTTATCTGTAACTTGTGACCTTCCTTTCAATAATTCTCATCTTACAAAAAAAGAAGACATGGTATTTACCTTGGTCAGGAGGAAAACATGTCAGATATATTTTTGTCCTCTCTTCTGATTGACCCTTTCATACCTCTGTTCACAGTTTCTGAATAATTTTCTTCCCGCAATCCTTGAATTCTGTTCGTTCTTTTATGGAACAAGATATCCCTTAGGAAAAAGCAACCTAATAAATAGCTCCAGTCTTTCAACCTCCCACCTTCCCCATCCCCTTGGGCACAGTATTCACATGCTAGCACTGCCAGAGCTTGCCAACACCTCCACCCCAGGTTGCTGAAACCTTTGCACGTACTGTTCACCTCCTCACACCTCAAGCTGGCACCACATAGACGCTGGTACTGCTGTGTTTAACCTCCACATGAGACCTGTACACACCAGTAAATATCTCCTCAGGCTTCTGACAACCTCTTCAGCAGGGTAAGGGGCTGTACAGGGAGAAAAGGCCAGGGAGGGCACATGAGGAAGGGTGCTCTCACCCCTTCTCCTGGTGATGCCCCAGCCACAGAGGCAATGCCACACCAGCACTAGGGGAGTGGGGATGATGCTCCTGGAGCAGCTTCGTTTTGTTCTGCCCATGAAGAACAAGATTTTACATCACCTTTGGTGCCTGAATAACCTAAGGTGGGGGTGTTTATCCCACCGAGGAATTCAAATCATCCAAACAAAACCTCCCAGCCCCTATCCTGTGACACACGACATGGAAATGCAACACCCCTATCCTGTGACACACGACATGGAAATGCAACAGACTCAGTCTAAGAAATGTCAGCAACTGACTCTTTGTGGATCTGAAGGAAAATGTGTTGTTTTGTTTCTAATTACCACACATTCAGAGTGGAGTTTTTTAAAGCATGACTTGCAGCCCAGGAATAATTTGATTTGGAGCTTTTTTTTTAATAAAATCAAGGAGCCCAAATCGTATCTCAGAACTAGATATAAATTACTGCTTAAAAAAAAAAGAACTCAAAACTTATATTGGTTTTAAATTATTCCATGTGAATTTTCCAATTTCCATCTCTTTTTCAGCTCAGAAGTTATGTGGTGAGCAACCAGGTTTGGGATGGGGAAGCCAGGAGACTACTCCCTGCCTTAGCACCTCCCTAACCTCAGCTTTGGTTAAGAAAGTTTGCTGAGAATTTCATGTGAATTAATGAAATTTAATGAGCAGTGAGGAAGGTAGTGTTTGGAAATATGTCCTTCCTGTTTTCACCCCACTCAGCATGTGTATCCCTGGTGACTCAGTTATCCACTGCAGTTCCTATTCAGGCACTGGAGATATTTTGGGGGCAGAGTGGGGGGAAGAATAATTTTTCTCCTCTGCAGGCCTTTTTCTGTCCGCTTTTCACATCACTGGAAGCTGGAGAAGAACAGGTGGCTCTTGTTTTGACACCAGGGATGTGGTACCCACACCAGAGCAGCTGTGCGCTGGAGCTGGGGAGGGCAGTGGAGCAACAGTTGTCTCCTGGGGACATCCCAAGTCTCTCACCCCTCTCCCTGCAGCACCCAACCCTAACAAAACCCGCCACACACTGATTGTGTGCCAAAAGCATCTTCACTTGGCTGCTTGGTCCTGGTACACGGCTCCTGCTCTCCCCCAGTCCCGGTACCATCTCTGCATGGTCCATTTAAAATTATCTCTCCATCAGAGAGCGAGGGAGGGGGCTGGGGGCAGGCTCTGGTGCAAGGCACTAAGTGTCTGGACCCTGCTAAGTTCAAAGGCAGCCTCCCTCCCACCCCGAGGAGGGATGTAGCCGGCCGGAGGATGGCTGGAGGCCACACAGACGGGAAGGTATGTAACAATCCATTTATCACTTTGCAAATATTAGTGCTGCTTGCATTTGCTGCAGCAATATTTCTTCTTGGAAATTGGTGAAGTGAGTAATAACAATGTTATTTATTCTAAGACCTTGGAACTGAGAAGCAATAACAGGGGGACTGTTCCCTTGAAAGCTTCAGAGGTGCAGGAAATATAATGGGGGGTGGGAGGTGGGGGGGGACGATGGGAAATAGACCAACAAAGATCTGGAGGAGAGAAAGCCATCGAAACATTGTGTTTAATTTCTTTGCCCCAAGGGTAATAAAATGCTTTTTATAATGATTTATGTATAAACAAGGTGGGGTGGGAAGAAGGGTGAACATTTCAGATTCATCTCTGGCTGGAACATCCTGCAAGGTAGCAGGGCATGCACCTTGGGTTCACGGTCTAGCAAAGAACCTCCTTCACCAGAGGAGACCAGAGTCTCCTTGTTCTCTTCTTTCTTTTTTTTTTATTTCCCCTCCCCCCCCCCCCTTCCCCTTCCATCCCTTATCTGAATATATAAGGCTGCCCTTTGCTCAGATTTATGGGTTGGGGCAGCACTGTGTGTATTTACAGTCTCCTGACCTGCAGACCTACAGCTGAACAAGAGCAGGAGGAAACCAGGGCCTGTTCCATAAACAGAGACAGATACGTGGGGGAGGCAGCAGGAATTGTGAGCAGCACTTAACATTTTTAACTATTTGGCCAAGCCAAGGAATCAGTGATTAGATTAGAGGGAAAGAAAAATGAGAAGTGGGATTAAAGATTCCTGAATCTGGGAAGGTGGGGGAAAAGGACAGCAACAACCAACAGAGGCCCCAGGTTTGTCATGGGGAGAAATTAAAAGTTATTGGGCTGTTATAAAATGTTTTCCAGGGCAAAAGGGAAGAAATGAAAGCAAATCTCCAAAGCGTTTTAATCAAGTTGAGCTTTCCTTGGGTAGAGCCAAACAGCGCTTTTCAAGTCTGATTACCTTTTGAGGAGGTAGATTACTTAGTGTGTGTTTATTCAGGTACTAATTGCCTCAGATTAAGTCAAAAAAAACCCTTACTCGATGATAATAAATAGTTCTTAGGTCCATATCTATCCATTAGTTTGTCGGCAGAAATTCAGTGCAGATGAGAAAACATTTCAAAGGGGCCAGAGCATTACTCAACTTCTCAGAGGCAAAGGCAGCAAAAGTGGCAACAACCTGGAAAATAAATATATGAAATGCAACGTATGTAGAGGTCACAATATAGCATAAGTATATCAACATGATGAACAGCTTTGATGAAAATGGTAAACAAAACCACCCTCTCTTCCTGTGGCTTGTTTTACATTGCAATAAACCACTGACTCTATAACCTATCAGAACATGCTGAGATTTTATGCATCATTTCCAACTACTATTTGAACATTTGGTTTAGAGTAGTCATGAACCATAATTAATGGGATTTTTTTGTGTGTGTGTCCTGATAAAAAGCAAGCTTTATTGTATTTTATTACCTGTTGGTCCAAAGCTCCATATAGATGATGTAAATTCATTGTAGGTTTTAGGCTGGGGAAAAAGAGGAGGTGGGGGTTTTGCACATGACTATGATGAATTAACGTTTACATTTCTAATCAAACCCAGAGGTTTAGCTTGAGATGCCCAGTCCAAATTTTCTTTGCTCCTGTGAGTGAGTTGGTAGCGATGGGACACAGAGATTTTGGCCCAGCTCAGCCTACCAGGAGGAAAGGGGAAAAAAACCCCAACAACCCAGGCACCACAAAGACCATGGAGATGAATGGCTCTATTTTATGAGCCATAAAAGTTTTATTCATCTTGACACCGAAACAGGTTTAGGCAGCGAGTTGACACGCCTTAAATAAATAAGTGGAATTAATTCTCCAGCTCTTGAAACAATAGCAGCATGCCCATAACGCTGAGAGCTGCCCCGTTGTTTCCCGTTGCTGCTCGATATTGATATTATTTGTGGGTTGTTTTTTTTTTCCTCTGGGGCCTGGTTTCTCCACTTCAGATTCTTCCCCTGTTTTATTAGAGGTTGAAAAAGGTTCAAGACCTGGTTGTACCACTGCTCCCACCGACAGCTAAAGAACCAGTTTGGCGTCTGGTTTGTCTGTTGTTTTACTGCTGACCTTCAAATCAACTTTCCCCTCTGACCCCAGGAGGCATCTATCATGACAAGAGGCTGTTTAACACAAATGGTGCCCATTTATAGGGGAAGAGAGTCAGAAGATTTCCTTGGTTGTTGGTTTTTTTTGTTTTCTTTTTTTTTTTAATGAAGAATTTGGTTTTTTCACCCCTCTTTTCTCAGTCACCACAGGTGAAATCCCTCCTAGCAGCTGGCTTATGAAATAATGCAAGGGGAGGCCTTAATGAGCTGAAAGCACCCTCAGCTGGAGATAAATATATGCAAATGAGATGCACAAACAAAGGAGCCCGGACAGAGAAATATCTGCAATTCCAGCAAAATGCTGCCTGCAGCTAGAAGATGAACAGCTTTGATAAAATGGTAACAAAAAGCACCTTTTTCTCCTCCAGCTTGTTTTACATTGCAATAGAGCATTGTTATTGTAACCCACTGGAGCATGCAGAGGTTTTCTGCCGCTTCAAAAAAAAAAAGAAAACCTGTTTAAACATTTGTTTTTAAGGCATTCACGGGCTATGAGCAATGTGATAGCTTGCAGTTTTTTTGGTGGCTTGGGGTGGGTTCTTTTGGGGGTGTCGGTTTGGCCATGGTGGGTATTTTGGGCGTGTCTTTCTTTTTAAGCTGTTTTTAAATATATATATTTTAATATATATTTTACCTGTTGGTCTCTCTCTGACTCGGGTTGCTGATGATTTTGGTCATGATGTTTTGCAAGGGGGAAGGCAGGGTGGGGGTGGCTGTTGGTTCTTGAAAAAAAGTCCAAGTTTTGCTTTCAAATTTGGAGGGAAAATCCAAGTTGACAAGTGGTAAGAAGCAGCTCGGGGCCGGGGGGAGAAGAAGGGAAAAAATCCAGACTTGAACATTCACCAAGCAGCACCCAAACAGGCAGCTTTAATGAAAGCAATCAAGCCTCGGAGCTAATTCAAAGACAGACATCTAACATGCTGATTTTAATAAGCTTTTAAAAGGCAATCTCTAACTTTTAAAAGTCGCTCTTTTTAATTTAATTGGGGGGTTTTTTTGGTTTATATATTGCCAAAACAAACACAGTCACTAAAATATGTTTTCAATATGTATAAGTAGCATATCTAGACAATGTTTTAAATTAGCCCTGTATTTTGAGGGGAGGGGGAGAGGGTGGAGGAAGGAAAGAAAGAGGCTTACTTGGGATGAGTCGAAGACATTTTCCAGGGGTCATCATGTCAAAATAATACCTTTATCTTCTCGTCCTTGCCTTTATGAATCCTCCTGTGTGAACGTATGGATGCCTCTTTACCTACAGGCTTCTTCAGAAAACAACCCCGACCAATCGTCTCTCGGAGATAGGCAAATCTGCCTTTCTAAAAGGCAGAGGAGAAAAAGGCAGAGAAAATACAGTGCTGTTTAACTTTTAACCTTATGATATCATTAAATAGATCGTTATGGATTTATAAATGGAGGGTAAACACTATAAAGTTTAGAGGGCCTTTTACTCCAGGCACTAACCACAATTTTTATATCTGGCAAGAAGAAGAAAAATAGACTTACCTTTAAGGGAAAAAATCCCCCTCTTTCTTTGGCACTTACAGATGTTAGAGCAGACAAGTGTCGGATTTCCCAATGTCAAGAAGATTTCCTAATTTTTCACAGCCTTCTCCTGTTGCATTTTTGGCCCGATGTGAGAAGCATCAATTTAATTTGTGGGGCTGCGCACTGGAAATCAAGATATACATGTATGTGTGCTTTAATGAACCCTAAAACCTGACAGGCAGCTCTGCTTCCAGTTGCCCCAAGCTCAGGATTTCAAGAGTTAATAAAAACTTGGTTCTATTAGGAAGGCTTTCTTTTTGCAGCCCAGGTTTGTAGCAGCATAATTATGTTCAACTGCTGCTGTTTGAAAAGGGCAAACAGCATCTTAGGCACAGAACAATGAAATTACAGCTGAGATTTAGGTTAGCAAAAGCCGTCTTCTGCAGGCTTTTATGATTCATTATTTCCCATTAAATACAGTATTAGAAGTGTACACCAGATAGCTCATGGTTGCTGCGCTCAGAGCACATTATCTATATTACACAGGTCTGGGGAGCAGAATTAGAAAACTTTGGGGGAATGAGCAATATGTGTTTGCTGATAGAAGTACCATATGGCTCATCTTCCTCAATTGCTTTCATTGCGACTCTGATGCTGGAGAAATTAAAGTTTTATTTGATGTGGCACAGCTTAATGAACTGTCTTCTGTTAGGAAAATTGAATATGTTTCCTGTTATTTGAGCACAGAGCCCTCATGGTTTTGGCTGATGAGGGATGCATTATGTATTGTTTATTTAGCATTTTGAAAACAAAAGCAGATATTGGAGGTAAAATTGATTACTGCAGGATGTGTTATATAATCACATTTTTCTCTCTTTAAATTATGGCCTTGCCTATTGTTTTCATGGCAGCATTTTTTGAGGAGGGGTGAGGGCATCCCCTAGTAAAAAAAAGGGGTTGTTGAAGCAAAGTATATAATCTCTGCTTTGTTTAAAAGCAGTGCTAGAACTTTTTAAGTTTAGAGAAGGACATGGAAAAAAAAGAAGTGCACTTACACACATATTAACCTGCAGGCCCAGTGGCTGCCATGCCGTTGGTCTGGGGATGCTTGAGGACTGTGTGTGCACTGGGCTGTATCATTAGAAGAAGACTCATTTCTCCGTCCTAGGTGGAGGACACAAAAGAGAACATCCAGAATTCAGGAACCGAATACCCTGAATTTAACATTTCTTAGTATGCCAGACAGAGTTCATTGCAAAATGTTAATACCTGCAGGAGGGGGGGAATATAGGTGCGGAAGATATTGAAAATTATTGGGAGAAGCAGAGCCCATGTTACCAGGCACTGCAATATCAGTCATTTATCTGGGACAAGAAATAAGATATTGATGGAAAGATGGCTCAGATTAAAGGCAATGTATGGTTTTGGCTTTTTTTTATAGTGTAAACTGACATGCACACACCAAGGATTATATACCCTACCCGTGTCATTGGAGTGGTTGGCAGCAATAAGCCCAGTGATAGACAGGGCTGTGGGTGCTAACCTTTCTTCTCTCTGAGGGAGCAGACAACTATATTTCAGCTCTGAAACTTACAGACAAAAAACATTAATATCTCTGAAGTATGTTATTCTTATTAATTCTACTTCTACTTGTTGGAAATCCTGCCCAATGACACCCTCTGACTTTTGCTGCTGTTGATCTCCCAGGAAAAGGGAGTTAGGGAGCAGGGAGAGGAAGGTAAAAACTGCCTGTAAAAGCTCAGTTCTTCTCTCCTGCCCTCCATGCTGCTCTGACAAAAAGGCAATTTGTCTTGTGTGCCCCACGATGTTTGAGGACTCCGGCAAATGTGCCTGTTAAACAAGCCTCACACAGAATCTAAATACCATCCATTAAAAGAGAAAGTCCGAACGTGTTTATAGCAGCGGGCCAAGACTCTCAGCCCTCGCCCCGGAAAAACTCCCATTGACGTCAGTGGGGCTTGTGCTTATGCAAAGAGTGCGGGATGCTGCCCTGCACCTTTAGAAACAAAAGGAAAAAAAAAAACTAAATGAGTGGTATTGGATGGAGGATATTGCTCTTGAAAATGTCTTGGAGCAAAGTGGTTAAAGCAAAGCCTGTACAAACAGTGACTATAAATATTTTCCATTCTGTATCACTCTTCAAACAGTTCCCTGCCATAATTCCAGGTGGGTACAAAAATAAATAAATTAGAGCATGAGGGGAAGAAGAAGAAACTGGAAAAGAAAAAAAAAATTACATTGCAACCAAGGCTGAAACTACAGAAGCTTAATTTCTTTCATCCAGATCTATTTCCCAGAGAAGAAACCGGTGGGTTTTTATGAAAGGCTGCTCCATGACAGGAGCCTCCTTTGAGGAAGACCATTATGCATTGTTATCAGCATGGTGTAATTTGACTGTTGACAAAGTATCTGTGGCAGTGAGAATGAAAGCAGTTAGAAGTGTGTCGGGTTGTAATCAAGAAGATGCTTAGCTGTGCAACGCTGCATCTTGAGCAGATTTGAATCAACATTGCCTTGAGGGGACACACACACAGAGACACAGACACACACATACACCAAAAAAAAGTCCATTAATTTTTAGTGGGAAAATTAGAGTGGCACTTGATGAAGTGAAATTTGACATGCGTTAATTGCTCCGCAGCTCTCCTAATTAGAGATTTTCAAATTCTTTTACTGCTGTCAGCCTGATGCCACATTGTCTTGCTGGACAAATAGTAAAATTGCAAATTGGGTTGATCAAGAAGTTGGACTTGAAGATATTGGCCTTTAGCTTGTTTGCTGCTGATCATCATTTTCATAAGAGAGTTGACAGCGTTGTGGCCTATGAAGGGCATTTGAGGGGAGAAAAAGTGCAATAAAATCCTTCTTCTTGATAAATAGAGAATCAATGATTTAACAGAGCTGGTTTAAAAAAGATTAAAGCATGCAAGAAGTGGACAATAAAGCATGGAGTTGTAAATAAACCTGTAAGCTTTGTTAAATCTATGTCTTGCATGAGATTTCAAATATGATTCTGTTTTTAATAAAAACCATTAAATTCAGTTTATTTTTTTCATGCACGTTGTTCGCAGTGTGGCAGACGGAGGCAAGGGGTGGGGTTCAGGTTCCTGCACGCCTTTTGCCCTAACCTGAAAGGCAGCATAGCAAGACCATGTTTGATATCAAAAACTAGTTATAAGATTGTACGAACACATATTTGTGCTGGTTCTGAAAGCATGATTTTGTATCTTTTGTTTTTGTTTTCTTCCTTCCCCCCATTCTGGATCATGCCTCTCCTCCCTTAGCCTTTGAACCCCTCTTAATTCATTAACATATTGAATTTTTTCAATTTTCCATTTTCTTGCAATAACAATATTAATGCCAGGGCCAAGGCCTGATTGGAGCTAAATTACTTGTTACCTGCTGGCATTTATTTATATGGCATTGAATTATAAAGCTTTGCTATTGTCATGCCTTGGGCGAATTGTTTATGACACCAGTAATAGGAGTAATTGTTATTGTTGAAATTACCTGTCAGCTACCCATAGCAGTGGCCCTTGTCCCACTGACAAATAGTGACAGGGGAGAGGGATCCTCCGCACGTCCTCCTGATGACTTCTCCTCTGATAATAAGGAGTGCAGGGCCTCTGATAATTTGCCTGTCACTGTTGAGTGCAGCTCAGAGAGAGTTGGCCAAATTGTTGTCATTCACTTTGACAAAGACAGCAAAACGCTCTGGAGCAGGAGGAGGATTATCAAAATAAATGAAAGCCCTCACACGTCCTTTGTTTTGGGTTTTTTTGGGGGTTGGGTTTTTTTCCTCCCCATTGCCACTTGGGGAGGAAATGCCAGAGTTGTAAAAATGGGGATATGTTCCTTAGCAGTGCAACTTCAGAGTCAGCACAGGGTAGGGGGGAAAACTGCACAAGGACTTCTGCAATTTGTGTGCTGTTTGCCTGAAACATTTTGGTTTCTAAATATAAATTAAATTCTTTATGGATTTTTTGGGGGTTTTGTCTTGCTTTTTTTTAGCCTAAGGCTGTCTGTGTTTTGGCAATTACCAACTGTCATTGCAAGAGAAAGGGAGGTGTTTCTGTTGCATGGATTTGATTTTATTTGATTATTTATTCAGTTATTTTTCACAGTCAGCAGCATTTCTTTCAGCTCTCCTCTTTCTCTCCTGCCCAGCCCTGTGAAACATGCCTGGTGCAGCATTCAGTGTTGCCCCATGCCCAGGGCTGCTGGAAGCAGCTCTGCTCCTGTTACAGCATCTGCAGCTTTTTGCCCCCTAAGCTATTGCAATATCTTCACCAAAAATATTATTTCCTTTAGGAAAGGAGGTTCTGCCACTGATAAACCCAGCAGAGGTCTGTTTGCTGCTGTGAAGGAGCTTCGGGAAGAGGCGGTGTTATTTGTCAGAGCCTATCTATTTATAAAAAAAAATAAAATAAATTACAAAAACTCCCCCTTCACGTCCTGTGACTGGTGCGCACGGGAGGACGCCCACGCTCAGTGGAGATTTGCTGCCAATCACACCCCGACACTGTTGAAAAAGGGAGATATTTTACACCATCACAGCAGCGGGGCTGCATCAGGGATGCTCGAAGTGCGGGTTTGGGGTGAGTGCATTACACCCTGCCTGATCCGGAGTCATCCACCCCGCATCCTTCACAACTGATCCAATAATGGCAATAATTTCCCCTTTATTGGTCTTTACACTCAGGTAATGACTACCTGGGGCACAGAGCACCTCAGGGGCTGCTTTAGGCCCTTCACCCCCAGTAGCCAGTCCCTAATTGATCAGTAAAACCTCCCACTGAGTCACTGATGCATCATGTTATTTGCTGTAACAATGAGGTTTGGTCCACATAAATACCTGTGGGCACCATCTCACCCCTCGATTTGCTCTTTGAAGGAGTAGGTCTGAGTTCCTGCTACCAAGAATTTTCATCAGCGGCAAATAAATCTCCCGAATTCAACTCTTTCATTTGTAACCGTTGGGCTCAAACGCATAATTTAGCCAAATTATCAGCTGCCTCCATCTTCCCAGGGAACGAGTGCAAACAACGTTTTAGGAACAGACATCTAAATTTAGTAGGGTTTTGAATAATTGATAGGCTGGTGTGACAGAAGATAGAAACTTATGTTTCTAATCATCCCAAAGCATTTCTCCTTCCTCCCACCCCCCAAAATGAAGTCGCTTTGTTTGCAGTTAAATATAGGGAAGATGTCCACTTAACAAGTATAAAATTGTGATAGCATTAAGAGGTTATCCGTGGTAATAAAAAGCGCAGAACATGCCTGAGAATGTGATCTGTAAGGCAGATAATTTTTAAAGATGGAACTTGTCCTTGCTTTGTCTGGAGAGAGGCATGTTAGTGATCCCAGAAGGGGAGGGTAAAAAATATAACACACATTTCCAACTGAAGATATTTAAAATGTGTAATGTATTTCGGCATGTTACTGTAAGCTGCTGTTTGATGTTTTTCCTATAAAGCCTGAATTAAGCATCCCATATATGGTTGTGAATCTCCTGCTCCTAGCTGCATCAAAAAACAAAATACATTTTAAATGGCTGTATTACCAATATCCTGGTAGACTTTAACACACACACATAATCATCTTCCCTCTATTTTCTCTCTCCATTCCTAAACACAGTCCTTTACGTTTCAAGCTCATTTGAAATGTAAACTTTTAGCAAATAAGCGATGGCTTATGGAGCTGCATTGCCGCTGTGACTGGCAGCAAATTCCTTTTTCTCCCTCCCCTCAGCGTAAGGGTTTGAAATACCCATCAGTGTCAAAAGAAACTGCGCAGATCACTGCTGCTCTAAATAAGGCAGAGCAATGTTGAGAAAAAAAACTGCCCCCCCAAAGAAAACAGAAAAAAAAATCACTCAATGGATTAAAATGACATTTCTGTCCCATGTCAGTCCAAATGACAAAGTGTCATGTTTTGCATCATTTCAGAAAGATATTCTTCAAACAAATTCAGCATGTAAACAGGCAGCGGGCTTTTGTTTGAAACATTGCAGATCAAAAGTTGAGGGAAGAGCAATTAATATTGCCTATTAAAATCCCTGTTATTGTTAGAGATACATTTTGTGGTTACTGACTATAAATAAAAGCAAAGGAACAGAGCCACGGTTTCTCACCACTGCAGATAGAAAAAGGCAATTTCCAGCTTTTTCTGTTTTGTTTTTTTTCCCTCAAAGTTGCTCTTAGATGTGTTTGCTGAATAAACAGGATTAACTGTATTTAAAACAAGAGATAAAGAACAGCTTTTTATTACACTGAACGGTCTGCAGGGTTTCCAGGCTCCTCTGAATGCACTTCATGCCTGGAACAAAATGTTCATATTTTACCTTTTTTAATGACACCATATAGAACAAGCAAAATATTCTTGTAATAATACAAATATGGAATCAATGGGGAACGGTATAAAAAGAGCATTTTTACCATTTCTGCTTCTGGCCAAATGCTGGAGTGGTTTTTGTTTTTTACTTTCTTTCTTTTGCTTTTGTCTTCGTTTTTGTTTGCAGTTTTGCAGCAGGATGAGAAACCAGGGAGAAAAGTATTCCTGTTGCTGAAGGGGCTTTCCCTTTTCCTGTGGCTGCAAAAACTCACCGGCTGCTGTTAATACAAAACTAATGGCAAGAGCGCGATCCGGAGAGCCAGCCTGCTATCAGCTGCATTTCAATGGAGGCTTTCTCGAAAAATAGGTACAAAGAAAAGAATTTAGACAAATTTGCCTCTTAACCTTTAAAGATTTCCTGCCTATTCCAGTATGTCCTTTATTACATTAATTTTTTATTTAAATTACACCATTAACTGGATATGAATTTATCAAGAATACATATATTGATTTATAAAACAGTATCATTAATTATTATAATAGCTAGATGTAGCTGATATTACAAAGCCATTTAAAGGTTTTTAATATAACTTGGACATACATAGATAGATAGACATTATGGACAAGACTACAATTTAAACTGGCTACCAGCAGTTAATGAAATCCTTGATTTATCTTCTCATTTAGAGATTGATTATATTGTTGCTTTGTAAAACTATTTATTTTATGCCATTTTTCAAAGGATGTCTCAATAAAAGAAAAAGATAAATAAAACATCCAGCCTAGTCTCAAAGCATATTTGGTTTTATATTTTCTTTTTTAATGCTGCAGCTGTTAATATATTACTAGTTTGGAGACATGTCACCTTTACAGAGAATTGGCTTTCTTGATAGTAGCATAGTAGCTGTGTTTGCACATGCACAATTTCCTACATTTGGATTAAAAAAGAAGAAGAAGAAAAAGAAAAAAAAAAGAGGATGTCTTCCCGACAACATTGTGCTTATTTCCTAAGCCAAAACCCAATAAAACGCCTTTCTGGCATAGATTTCTTAGGCATATTTTTTGTTTAAGCTGTGGAAAAATGGGACTTACCCTAGTGCTGCAAAGCAGTCAGTCATGGAGAACATTTTGATTTAAAATGCAATCTGAAGAGAAGAAAAAAGAGAGGGGGGAAAAAAAAAGGAGAAGGAATGATATAAACAAACAGTACACCACTTTCAAGTTCCTCCTAAAATGTTCCTAGCTTAACTAATACATTGGAAGTTTAAATCTTTACACATTGTTCTTGAGGGGCTATGTCTCTTGACTCTTTATTTATATCACTTATTCTTGTCTGGCAACATATGTTACCGATTTATTATAGTATTTTTTTACTTTTAGCCAGACAAATGTAAGGGCTAGCTGAGGAAGGGTAGTTGCATCTGATGAGTTTAACAATTGCAGGGCATCCTTTAGGGGTAGCCAATGGGCTCTTTTGAAGCTATAATACTCACCATTAACCATTTTCATGCTGACATATTTTTATTGTTGAAGTTGGGGCTTTCCCTCATGTCAGCCTCTTTTGTATTCAATGGCTTCGCAGGCAAATCAAGCAGTGTGGCTGAGTGGTTCATCAAGCCAAGGTTTTTGTAGATGTCTCAAAACACACTCTTATATCTTGGTATCTAAATCTGCATAGTGCTCCCCCCACAACTGAACAAAGAAAAAGACATGCAGAAAATAATAATTTTTTAAAAATCTAACTCTACAATCCATGACAAATGCAAGCAAATCCTAAGCTTGGGGGGTCAGAGTTCTCAGTGCCATTACTGACACCAAAAGGTAACAGAGAAGATGACTTTTCCCATCAAAGCAACCTCCTCTAAATTCTTATTTTAAATGGCTGCACCAGCAGCAGAGGGAGAAGTTGCAAGGACAGGTGGTGAGCTGGATGTCACGTTTTGCACATTGTGTTTTTAGGTGACCCGTTCAGGAGCAAGATCTTGAACTCTCCCCACCTTTTCCTTCCTACCCATTCTCTGTCCTATCTCCTTGTTCAACGGCAACATCTTCCTCCAGCTCCTCTGAAAACTGTACCCCTGTGTCTTGTTCACTATTAGAGCCATATCTTGAGCTTCTGGGAGCAAACAGGTTTGTACAAGCCATGGGAACATAATTCCTAATATATCCCACAATTTCCAGCCTTTTGGTGCCAGACCAGACTGTTACACCTGTCAGCAAATCCTACCATCTATGAGACACCCAATGTGGGATGCTCAAGAGTTTTCCTCCCCAAGGATCACAGAGTAGATGGTAGGGAACACTCTGAATTTTCTGCTGCTTGGAATTCAGTCAGATTTTTAGGAAGTTTTAGCTCCAAAAAGTTGGGTTTAATTTCTCTTGCATCTTCAGGGAATGTGGGAAGAGGCTGTGTAAGCTAACATGAGGACCTGAGTAGTGATGATCTGTGGAGGAAAAAGGTACAGTGAGCAGCATTTTGGGTGGGAAATGAGGTGTTTCAGGTAGAATAAATACAGAAATTGCAATTAAATTTGTTAGGCTCCCTTGAAGGGAGAGATTGAAAGTGGATCAGGGCATGTCTCCTGATAGCACTAGGGGCTCCTTTGACAAATGCCACACAATATAGCTTTAGCTGGGAGGAGAGCAAGTGCTCCCATGGGTTTTTTGTTTGACTTATTGACAGTTCAGTTGTTGTGGGTTAATTTGTTTGATTTTTAAATTTTTAAAAATTGTCAAAAGCTCCCTCTGCTTATTGTAGGGGGTTTTGAGGACTTTCTAAAGTAGGTCTGGGTTCAGCAGTATGCAAAAAACTTGCATGGAAACAAAGATTTTCCTTTCTTTTAATTTTTCTATCAAGAAGCTAGCTTAACTTTTACTTTGGGTTGGTTTTTTTTCAAATTGCAATTTAATTATACTTAATTATGCTCTCCTGAAACAATATGCACCCCCCAAATGAACCTTTGGAGACAAGTCTCATCCTCCCGAATGCCAAGGGCACAGTGAAAAAGGCTGCATGTGAAATGGTCACACCAGGACTCCTAGATTTAAGGATTCAAAGTCTTGGCTTTTCCAATTTCTCCAGAAAGGTTTTATTCGGGCAGATGTCATCAGTGTCCTGGGCAAATATTTGGTGGCAATACCAAAGCTTGGAGCATATGGATTATTACTTACTTAATTTTGTATTTTAAGGACATGGACAGCAACTTTATAATTAAGCTAATAGCCTCCCTTAAATATTTTTATTCCTCTCAAACCCATATTTTTTTGGCTGGGGAGGGAGGAACAGGAAGCGTGACTTGGTCTCTCAATCACTCTCTTTCTGTTTTGTCCATCACCTTGGTTTCTTTCCCCTGTTTTTGACCTGCACTTTTTCTGGATCAGACACTGGCAGGTTGAGAGGTAATAAGAACCAGATGGACATAGTACAGAAATTGCCCAAATGGGTACGAGAATGTGGGGAGCTGTCAGGCATGGAGAGAAGCTGGAATTTTTCAGCAATAAAATGGGATTTATCGCCACTCTACCACAGTCATTGCCGACAACCGTTTACCTTGACAGAAACCCCATTCCAATAGGCCATACCGATGCAGATTTTTTTTACTTTTTTTTTTTCCAAAGAGTGATGATTGGTATTTGTTCTAAGGCTCAAATGGCCTGCACTAAAGGTGAAGCATTAGGCCAAAGTCCTGTATTCCCTACTGAGGCAAATGAACCTGCTAAAATAAGTTCCTTCCACAATAGCTGTGTAATTGAAACCAGAAAGTGAGAGAATTTGATAAATTGCTTGACCCTGAAGGAATGTTAAGGTCATAAATTTTCATTGCATTTTTTTTGCTTCTTTTTTAGGAAAAAAAAATCTCTTTTTTATATATAGGTATATAGATATATTATGTTTGGTATTTGTCTCCGAATTCCAGCTAACTTTCAGATCATTAGCCATTACTTTGCCATCCTCTCCCCACAGGAAACTACTAGAAGGTTTAGAGCATTCCTACCTACACATTCCTAGGAGGGCTGAAGGACTCAAAATACTCACAAATGGCAACACTGTTAAGGAGTCAGCCACATAAAGAATAAATAACCCAAAATTGGGAGGTTAGCAAGTGCAATCCCTTTAGAAAGACAAAATAAACAACATAAAAAACACAAACATACTGTATTTGAAGAGTGCTGGAGTTAAAAAAAGGTTTGTGAATCATTTACAGGTTATCCAACATTTATTGCTACTTTTACCCTTTTTTTAACTTAGAAGTGGCATTACCTTATACTTGAAAAAGAATGATCAGTGTTTTCTTGAATAGTATGTACAATATTAAATAATATGTATATAATAAGATGTCCCTTCAAGCTCAAAAAGACACAAACAAACCCCAGATCCCACAGTGTCTTATTGTGATAATACACATCTTGATGATAAGCAAAGGAAAATAAAATTAAAAAAATATAGGAAAAGAAGGCACACCAAGAGAAAGGATGAGAATAATTAGGAGAATAACCAGCAAGGTAAAACCTCCAGCCGTGTTCCCTGTTCTGTGCTTGCACCCGTCAATAAATACAGCCATACTAAAATAGCTTCTAAGAAGAAGCAGAGAGGAAACTCAGAAGTATTTTGGGTTTGTGTATGGCTGTTTGGGTTCTTTTCCCCTCAGTAGCAAAATTTACTTCTTTAACTGTAGCGGATTCTGCTTCACAATTGCTTGAAATTTGCCATCGTATAGTAACTGTTTTTTATAATCTGGCTGCTTTCCTCCCCCTGCTTTGAATATAGCATTTCAGAGGCAAAAGTGTCTCACTTCAATAAGGCACTGCACTTTACATAGCCATACGTACTTAACCCTACATGAAGCAAGTTAAATAATCATTAGCACAGTAACCCATTGCTATCAAAAACTTATTGGTCCTCTAAATTTTAAACTAATAGCCTGTCTCCCTTGTTCTGTGTGTGTATGTATCTGGTTTTCAGACAGTTCAGTGGAAAGTCATAGATGTTTTATCAGCACATATTAGATGATTTGCATTATTGATATTTCAATTTAAAAGAAAAATAATTTTTAAAAAAAGTGCAGGGAAAAATAGCTCTGCTGAGTTGGTTCATCCCTAGACCCCTGATTCTTAGGTAACTCCTCAGAGTGTAAATTAGTAGCCAATATTTGACAAACTGGTAAAGAAATGCACTCTGCTCCTCTCTGGCCAGGTTGTTCTAGTTCAAATAAGTTTCCTTAAGAAAGCATGAAAAAGAGAAGCTAAAGGGAACAAGAAGAAAAAAGGAATTGAAACAATGCCCCTATAAAATCATAGCAAAAAAACCCTCAATAATTTATACTCACTTTTTCTTTTTGGAGATGTTAAATAAAACTATGGGGTTTTCTTGCTTTGTGAGGGATGTTTTTTCCCCCATAAAATTTCTGGCCCAAATCCCTTCTTCCCTTTTTATTTCTTCGAGTCCCAAAGTAACTGCTAGTCATTTTGAGACAGTTACTTATCCAGAGAATGAAGGAGTATCGTCTGCATTTCAATTAGAGACGGGAAAAAAAAAGATAAAGAGTTGGAATGTAATTGAAAAATGCAAAGAGACATATTAGGATGAGAATTTTCATCTGTTGCTGTATAAATATTTTAATAAAAGTTCTAAAATAATGTGTCTGCCTCCTGCTCTATAAAAGAGAGGAGATTATGAAGTGCAAATGATGCAGCTTAGATGTATAGATCCGACTGGGATTTTTCACCATTTAAGAGTCTCTTCGTGCTTCTCCTCCAGAAGTTTGTTTTAGAGCCGTTTCAGACCCCAAGAAGTATAAATTTCATAAGTATAAATAAAAGATGACCAGCAAGTGGCTTCAATCACTAATATTTTTTGCAAACTAATGTTCAGCTGATGCAACTCGATTTTGTTTTGCATCACATTAGTGTCACAGCGGCAATGACTGGCCTTTATTCACCAACCCTTTGAGTCAGCACTTCAAGACATCTTTCAAATTAGGTCATACTGCAAATTTGCCGCTGATACAAAGGTTGATTAAGAGAGCTTCACAATTTTAAAGGGATGTCTTGTGAGGAGAATTAAGGTCTGGTTGATAGTTCCAGGAAATGTGAGGCCCTGTTAACTACATGAAAATAATGTATAGGCTCTACGGGGAAAGAACATATTTCCTCAGAGCGCTTGAAGAAATACTCATTTACAATTTAACCAAGTCCTTCTCCCCACACTCCCCCCCCAGTCCTGTTGCAGGAGAAATTGTGTGACGGGTCTCAAAAACAAGCCTTGAATTATAGCACAGAGGCAGTGAGATGAGCCCTGTTCTCCTCTTGCTGAAAATCAGTCCCCTCCTTTTGCCTCCTTCGATCTTCTTTGGAAAGACCTATTTCTCCCCCCTCCCACTGAAGCATCTTGGTTTCTGCTTTCCCCCATAAAACAATCCAGCATCGCAACGGGACCCTTCTCCCCTAATGTAGCAACTCGAAGCTGAAGCTGAATTGCCGTGTAAACCACCCCTGAAGATCTGGAGGGGATGATGAGAAGTGACAACCAATCATAGTGGTCAGAGCTAGGGTTGCAAATTACTTCTAAACCCGATTTAGGCATCTCAATGCAGTGGCCAAAATTTTTCCCCTCTACAGCACAGAAGGGACAGTAGCTCTTCTTGCTCCAGGGTGTGAGCATGCAGGAGAAAAATCTCAAAGGGAGCTGCTGGCTGCCAAGCGGTTCTGGAAATCGGGCCACTTCATTTTTGATGGCTAAGTGGGAAGCGAGATGAATGATCTCCTTGAAGGGAATCAGACCAAAATCTAACATTTTTGTGGCACTCGGGGATTTTAGATTTCCCAAACTTTCTCTCTTTTCAGGGAATAAGAACACATGAAGGGCCGAGAGTTCCTCTAATTTGATGTAAGTGGATAAAAGTCAACTGCCAGCTTCGTTTTGGTTTAACTCTTTGGCCCACATGACAAGGCAAGAAGCTGCTGTTAATATTGAATTTGCCTAATGAATCAATGCTCAGGATGGGAGGAAAAAGAGACAGGATTTTGGCTGCAGCTACATTGAAAGCAGTGTTTAATTCTCCTGTCACTGAAACTAGAGTCCCCAAGTTATCTTTTCTATGCTCAGGAATATTACCATGATTTAAGGCTATAGCATCAGTGAAAAAAACACAAACGATTTAAAACCAGAGCCCAAAGAGAGGTTTCTTGCCATATGAATAGCCATGAAAGCCAGAAAAATGTTTCTCATTCCCTCTTGTATTTTCCTTCATTTCTTTGCAGCGGAGTCCCTGAACTTGCATTTCTACCACGGCAGCTGACTTCATTTCATGTTTTTGATGTTACGATCACCCACAGACATTTCCATTCTCCATATGTTTCTGGATTCAGTCACTTCACCCACAGCCCTCCCCTACAGTATAACACCTCAAATCCCCCCGCATGGCAAAATCTATTTTATTCCCAGTCACTTTCAATTTGCCTCCTGTGTTTCTCTGAAGTGTTTAGTTGAATGTGATTTCTAGCACCAAAAGCAGAGGAGGGGGAAAGTGGCAGGCTACAAATGAGAAGGTGGCCTGTGCCACAGCCAGGAGTCACTGGAAGGGAGAGTTTTGAAAAGAACTGAAATAGGACCACCACAAGATTGATTTTAATAATTTGAGCTACATTTACGCTTCAGGTTCCTTTAACCCTCTTCTACCAGGTTAGATGAATATGGGTATAATCCCTAAAAATGTAAGTGATAATAAGATTTAAAGACAGGAGCAGCAGCAACAAAAGGTGTATGTCTACCCCATTAGCTCCAAACGCCCCTGCAGACCTAATTTGGTAGCGTCACCCCACCTCCTGCCCTGTGGAGGTAGCTGCTGCTGCTTCTGCTACTGCTGCCCTTCTCCAGTCTCCATGAATCAGGCAAGAAAGGATATGAACTCATGCCAGAGTGACTTAAACCAATCGTGGGAAAACAAATTGGGGGTTCCTTTAAAAAAAAATAAAAAAAATTCATGCTGCCTTTTGAGTCTTTGTGGGGACACTGAGAACATGCTTCCAAGCTCTTTTGTTCTGCCCTAAGGGATGGAAGGCTGCTCTTAATACAAGAAAACAAAGCCTTCCATTGCCACTACCAAAAAAAAAAAAAAAGCAAGCTGAAACGCTTATGAACACTTTGCTCCAGGCTCTGTGGCAGTAAGGAAAAATCATTGCAACCATCACAAGACTTGGCAACACCAGGGCCATGCCAGCAGAGTGCTTTTCCCCATTACTGTAAATCACAGGCTGAGCCCAGTTTATTGTGAAACATCCAATTGTGGCTCCTTGAATACGATAAATAAAACCACCGTCCCTCGGTGCACTTGACTAGTATTTGTGGAAGCGAGGGGAAAATTCACACTTCTGCCTAGGGATAGGACAGAGGCAGCCGATGCTTCAGCATAGCTTGGTAGAGACAAATCACAAAAGATGAGCTGCAATTAAATATGGGACTTTCTGTGCCTCTATCCTCTTTTTCACAGTTGCTACTGCCGAGAAAATCACTTTATTCATTTTAGGCATTGCCGTATCAAGTATTTTGAGAGACTAGTCTTGGGCTCATTTTGGTTGGGTTTGGGTCCACACTTCGATCAAAACTGAACATACATAGTTGAAATCAAAGCTGAAATGGTCCCTGGGAATAAGGCAAGTCACAGGGGGGTAACATTCACCTTTAGCCAAGGAGCCACGAGCCCATATTACAGCTACTAGCCCTCAAACACATGCCATCAGTGCTGCAGGGCCCTTCTTCAGCCCAGAGATGATGGTATTGCTCAAGCCTTTCCTCTGGGAATATGTCAACAGGCACATTTAAAACTCAGCTTCTGCAAGCTATCAGCCGCTGGCCCTCATGCCAGGAAAACACACAGGCACTAATGGAAACAGTACACAACCAGGGAGCAGAGCTGCACAGGGTTAGATCAAACTATGCCCATATTTCATAGGATTGCTCCCGCCCCACCATTGCTTTACTTCTATTTTCTGCCACACACAGACCCGACGGAAGGATGGTGCGATGGAGCCAGAGGCAGAACAGCTCTGTAAATAAGGCCAGCTCTGAAATCTGCCAAGCGATCCTCAGATATAACAGGCAGTAATACCTCAGGACTCATTCCCTACAGGACATGGACAGAAAATATTCCAAAATAATGGATTGAAAACCCTCTTCTTGCTCAGAGCTTGTGTCCTTTTGTGCATAGTGGATCAGCTGAATATTTATAGAAGAGATTGGAGGTCAAACTACTTCACTCGCTGCTCCAGCCCCCTTGCCCAGCTTTTGCACAGCCAAGTCGCCAGCTGGCGGGTAGCACCTCTCCCCGCCGCGCCGGGAGCGCAGCCTCCTCTGAGCGCCAGCTGGCTCTCAGGGACACCGGCGGTGACAGACCCGCGGTAAACCAAGTTGCTCCAACCTCCTGAGTGACTGAAATTAGAATGGGCCCTCACATGGTGATATTTAAGGCAGAACTTTATTTTGCAGAGGATAAAACTTGTAATTTAAGTCCTTTTCTTTATCCTCATCTTTTTTCTCCTCTCCAACAGCTTCACAGCTCAAAGTCTTCCTTGATATGATTACCCATGAAGCTATACAGGCCAGAACCCCACAAACAAATCTGCATAAACCCTGCATCTTCATCAATAGGTGTCTACTAGAAATGAGCTTAAACTTTTAAGATGTGAAAGAGCCAAGTGCTTACGGGCAGCTGGTTTGCTCCACCAGCTCCATTGAGCAGATGAGAAAAAGCACCTAATTAGCTAAATTTATTAATATGCTGCTCTTTTTTTGCTTCAAAGAGGCTACAGCTACATTATAGAGGTGAAACATGACTTTTGATGATCAAGCAAGCAGTGATTAAATAAGGTTAATCCTCGTTTTATATGCTAATAGGATATTTATAATCTCAACTGCATATCCAATTTAGCTATTTTATTTTCTGTTGTTAAGAAAGTATTTCTTATTAGCGAAAGAGAATACCCCTACGTTCACTGCAGATGCTATTTTAATTGGGCTCAAGTGCATTGTATGTAATTAGTCCACTTCTCTAATATTTCATCTATAATTACACCATGAACAATGTGCTTAAATTTCAGAAGGGCTGCCAGTTTAAATTTTTTTAAAAATAAAACTGCTAATTAATTGGTGACCCTTCCCACGGACAAATGATTTGCATTGTAGCCTGGCCCCAGGGCTCTCAAAGGAGGCAAAGGGATTGCCTCCCTTTGAACACCTTGTTTTGACATGCTGCCTCTGATCTGAAAAACATAAAGGCACCCATGCCATCCACCTGGTTTCACCGGGACTGCCACTCCAAACTTGCTCCCGATGCACGGCAGCATGGGCATGACTTCAGTAGCAATTTTAGACAATGCTGGCTATGGAGAATGACCAAAGAAAATAACTGGATGTCATTCATCTCATTCACCTCATAAATTGTCTCTATAATTTAAGAGAAGACAACAATGTGGTGGATAGGGGAGGGTTCCCATTTATCCACCACAGTGGCACAGCTCTGTAGTAGAGAAAAAAGAAAGAAAGAGCCACAAACATGATGATGGTGAATATGTTGTGATCCTATCAGCAGGACTGAAAGGTTAGCTCTAAAATACATCTTCTGCAAATGTCAGGACAAGGTACTGCTCAGAGATGATGATCAAACTGAGCTCTCGCAGAGGAAGGCCACATAATGTGTAAGATACTGCATGGGGTAAATATTTCCCTCTGTAAAATACCTGCAGTAATTTCACTGGCTGCACACTGTGCTACCATACTGGGGTCTTTTGTGGAAGATCAGAGGATACAACACTAGGGCACTATAGTGGTCCTCAAAGTAGAACCTCCTGTTGCACTTTTCCCTCCCCTAAATGGCAGCAAACCACTAGGCAACAAACACATGTGCACATATTTATAGATGTGTGTATATACATATGCACAAAATCAGACTGAGCATGAAGGATCTTCATCTCATTCTTCTCAGACAACCATTTTGTTAACACCACAGGCTTCCCTCCAGGCTGAGCAGCTCCACCTCAAGTAGGCCAGATCCAGCTCAGGATTAGTGCAACAACCCTGTGGTTTCTTGTCCCACTGGTGTCCCAGCAAGCTGCCACCACTGCCTGGGTCCACCCATGGTTAGCCCATTGTGGAACTTGCAGTCAAAGGAGTCTTGTTACTCCCAGTGTCTAATGATTTGTGATAACCACATCAAGAGTCCTAGAAGAAACAGAGGACACACACCAACCTTCCTACTTTTGCCTCCCTAAAAACATCCTCAGTTTAGGGAGAAAACAAAACTTTTAATCACACGGAATACCCTTACCCAAGAGGACATAAACCTCCCTCGTTCTTCATGGTTCCCATCCCAGAAGTGAAACCTTGTCATGGACAGAGGAATAGGTAACTAAGCTGGCAGGATAGACAGGATAAGGGCAATGGCCTTTACCCTTCCAAAAGCCTTTGGACAAGAGGATGAAGGTTGTGGACCAATAAGTGTCCAGCAGAAGACAAGGGTGAGGAAGAGACAAAGTCACACTCCCTGGAGATGGAGAATGAGATGCTCATTGGAGGCACATTGCAGGGCTGTTACCATACCCTCTTCTCAAAGTACCCCCATAAAGAGCCATCACTTTGGTTTCAGGCTTTTCCTCTCCCTGGGGGGTGTGAAATGCTTTTTAAGGAAGAGTGACTTCTTTCCCCCTACCCACCCCCACGCCCCCAAAACCAAAAGCCTGACCTCTTCCCATCTGCTGGGGAAAGCCAAATCGCTACCAATCTGGCTCTGATGTGAACTAGCTCTTTCTGCC
Source organism: Corvus moneduloides (assembly GCF_009650955.1). NCBI lineage: Eukaryota > Metazoa > Chordata > Aves > Passeriformes > Corvidae > Corvus > Corvus moneduloides. The sequence continues at coordinate 112,404,102 of NC_045478.1, read as the reverse complement.
CAGAAGTTTATTTTTCAAAACAAGTGTGCCTGCAAAACAGTGTTTATTTAAAACACAGTATGAAAGCCAGTAACCCAACATGCACAGGGAACAGCACCCGGAGGTCTCCCGCTTAGTGTTTGAGAGCTATTAAGTAAATCAGGGGAAAATTCCTCAGGAAATGATGGGGTTAGGCCTGATGGGCATCCCCGTGTGATTAAATGCAACTTAATGAGGTCATGGGTGACAGATTTGGGCGCAGAAGTGTTTAAACAGCATGCAGGGGAAAAAAAAAACCTTCATAGCACACAGGGGATGGGAATTGAGGCTGGTTTTGTTATCCTGTGGTGTAAAAACACACGGGAAAAGGGTGGCCTTCTATCACACACAAGCTTTTCATGGCCTTCTGTAACAACTTACGCCATTGAGCAAACATTGCAGAGCTCTCAGTTAGGAATGGTCTGGCTAGTGTCATGAGTCAAGGATGGCCAGCATCACTTTGATTTCTTAGAGAGGAGGATTTAGGTCACAACACTTTATTTCCTCCCCACCTCCCCAACATCTCTAATAGAAAATGGTTGTCTTGATCGAAGGAGCTAAATTCTGCTGTCATTCTGCAGGACTGCAGGATAATTACATTGACTTCATCTGAGCACTTTGGTTTTGATGATACATCTGTCAAGGACAGGAGGGGATCCTCCGTGTCTCACAGTCCCTGGAGCATTTGTTCAAGTAACCCTTCAACATTCACATAAGAAGGTCTTCTCACACAACCCATGATTGAATCACTAGGGAAGGAGGCTCCTGGCTGACATCCCACCAGAAATGGGGCATCTTTGTGGAGAGGTAATGGAGAAATTTTTGGTTTTGTCAGCCTTAAGGCTCTGTTGGCCTGGAGCAACTGACTCTTCCTTCCAAAATAATAAATGGATACCTACAGGTTTTCATGTGTGGTCAACCCTGATGCAATATATCCTCCCAGCTGGCCACACATCCTCTTCTTTAGTCAGCATACCAGTTCACATGGTAGAGTGACTTGCATTCACTTGTGAACAATGTAGATTTTACCAGTTGACTATTAGAAAAAAAGAACAAAACAACCCAACAAAACCTAGAACCCATATTAGGTGGAAAGGGAAAGGCCAAAGGGAAATTATTGCTGGTTTAGACAGCAGCATAAATTTTCTTCCTATTTTTAACCTAGCTTTTAATTTAATAAATTTTATGACCCTTATATTAAGTACATATGTTTTACAAGACATTGTGTCCCTTGAGTCACCCTGAATTTACTCTACTATAGCAGAGTTAAATGAATGAATACTGTGTTTCTGATTTCAGCTTACCCCTTATTTGATCCTTATATAGTCAATAAACCTTCATAGAAGCATGAAGCAACTGAATCAAGCAGGGTGCCAAAGCTGTGTTTGGGAACTCTGTTAGTCTTTAAAAGGGAATTAATAAATTGCTATTCTCTTATTCAGATCCTGCTACACCACTGCCAGGTTTCCCATGCTGTTTACAAGGAATAAATGGTGGTACCGATAAGACTCTTGAATATATAAATTACCTCTTTAATTTTCATATGATAATTTAAAAGGAAGGTCAAGTCTTCCTTTGCCTCCTAGCCCCTTCCAAGCCTCCTAGCCCCCTGAACTTAACTATTTTTTTTTTTCCTACTGCTCTCTGGAAATTTGGGACAGCAAAAAGCATTTAAATCATCCCTGTACAGGTTATGGACTATTCCCAAACAAATGCAGTCTTGGGAGGAAGATGGGAGATCTTTTAGAAACATTTGAAAAAAAGCCAACTCTGCTTTCCCAGTATAAGTAATCCTTTCACTCATATTGGAATGTATAGGCTAGTAGGTGACAGAAGAATAATGCAGAAAAAAAATAATGCCAGCAACAAATCAAGGATAAACAAATTGGAATATCAATTGAATTACCTGGAGTAGATCCCTTTACAAAGCTAAGATGCCCTGATACTCAGTGCCTGCAGAGAAAATAAACATGTACAGAGATTATTCCTGTTTGGGTGCATTTGCACTGTTTATTTAAGTAATACATGAGGGCAGCTTTTCACACCAGGTTTGCAATGGTGGCAAAACACAAAGATTAGAAAGGGATAGTTGATACTTGCTGAACAGTGGGAAGCATGAGTTATTGATTGGCTTGGTATCAACCTAGAGTTCCTTTTTAATATAATAAAATTAGTTTAGGAGAGTGTTTTATAAATCGGGTGGTTCTTATTTGATTTGAGTACTGACTCTTAGTGACTTGCCAAAGTTCAGTAAATATGCAGAGCATAGTATATGCACTTTATCTTTGTGTATTAGCTATGACATAAACACAGAGGGGAAAAGTCAAATTTTATACATCAGAAAATGGGTTTGTTGCCAGACATTCTAACGTCGCGTATTTAATTTCACTGATGTATGTTAAAATGGGAAACCAAATTCAATGAGCTGTTTGTTTCTTTCTACAAATACGCTTACATCAATGACCTCTGAGGACATGACCTCAAAATGTAACTAGATGTTTAAAAGAACCTCGAAGATCTATATAAGACATTAACATTTGTGTCAGAGGGCAGTATACAAGCATGTATATACTCAGCTGTCTATATGTCGACTGCTATTTTTTTATTGTTACAGGAAACCAGCCAAAGTCCCAAACAGGAAAATTATCAGCTCCTTTTTTTCTTGGCATGGTCCTGTTTAAGACTAAAGACATGACCTTAAGTTAGAACATATTTGAGCCCTATTCAGCAACCATTTTGGCACCTTCTGTGTGGGGTTTTAAATGCTATCCTGTTTTGGGGAGCACAAGGCTCTGACAATGGTGAGGCGCACTACATGGAGGTGTGCAGCCCTGAGCGTGAGGATTCACAGAAGACTCCTAAAAAAGGAAGAAATTACCATTTTAGCTGGGCATGGGGAACTCCTGGTCACCTCTCCAGGGACAAACTGATGTCAAGTTCTGCTGTCTGTCAGGATTAAGTGCCTGTTTGCTTTCTCACTAACATGTGGTTTAAGAACAAAGCAGCTCAAATCTCCTCCATTCTTAACAAAGCATCTCAAATTGCTGGGTAAAATTCCTTAATCCTCCCATCTTAATCTGAAAACCTCAGCGCCACATGGTAACACTGAGGTCTCTTTTTGTCCACTGTGGAGCACCATTGACATCACTGTTTGATTTGGAGCTAACTTTTCCTGGAGCCGCTCATTATCAGAGGGAAACCTCAGGTGCTGTGTTCTCAGAGCAGGTCTGCCCAAGTGGCTGCCCTTTCCTGAAGTTTCCACTACCAGTGAGAAACTAAATACAAAGCAAGAAGAGAATAAACTGGCATCGTTTCTCATCTCCATAAATATGTGTGGTAAAACGTAACATGAGTTTTTCCATCACGAGAACCGTGAGGAAGGATGCTGCAGCTGCTTGCCCGAGTGGTCCGGAGGTCAGGCTAGAAGAAACAACCTTCAACACTCCCATCAGTACAAGCAAGCAAACTCGATCTAGAAAGCAAGAAAGCAAAACACCTGATCTGAAAAGGGTTGAGCTGTTGTAACTTGGCACAATAAAGAAGTCTAAACACCAGATGATTTGATCTCAATGCCTATGCATAGTCATCATTCTGACATAAAACTCAGCTGTCATCCTAACCAGTATTGTCCTGCAACCATTTACCCAATAACAACAAAAATCAATTCCCTATTAGAAAAGTCACAGAAATCACTACTAGTTCACTCTGCAAGCATTCCTCCTACTGTTACTACTGCTCTCCTACCACTTTTGTCCTGTGTTAGTTTTACTTACCTTGTCCCAGCTTCAGTCAGCGGTACAAACAAAGCCCCAAGGGGTAAGATCGAAGATTTGCCTGGCCAGCAGTAGTCAGAAATCACTGGCCAGGGAAGAGCAGAAGTGTAGGACAGCAGCAATTCTGTCCCAGTCCATTCTCTTTCTGTGGGAGATGATATAAGGGCCAAGTCCCCCTTCAGGCACTTGCCAAACATGCAGAAGTTTGCCATATAAAACTCAGGAAGATGGAGAAAACAAGAGGTAGTTTTCACTTAGAAGATTTTATTCCTTTTCTTCTTTCTGATTTCAAATACTTCCTTTGAGATTTAGCTGTAGAGGTCCATGAACTGAATTGAATGTGCTATTACCTGGACCTACTTTGATCTATATTTGCTAAGAATTATTTTGTATCTCATTCTCCTCCATTTCTGACCTCAGCAATGTGCGTGCCTTAGTTCGAGCTTTGCTTTCCCTTCTAATCAGGGCCAGGTCAGCCCCAGAGTCAGGACTTTTATGCTAAAAGCCATAAGGGCTCCATAAGGAGCAGCAACTAACTCCCTGTGAGGAAACTTCTAACATGTTTTCTTCCTCCCATCATCAAGTAAGACACCAAGAGCAGCTTCAGAAGGTCTGGCCATGAAAAATAACTCCAGGTTTGTGATCAGCAATAGTCAGCTGGAATGCATAACTCACTGCTGAGCTGTTTATGCACAGCTGGAGCAGGCTGGTGTGGAACAGAGTGTGCAGGGCAGGTGGGCACAAGGATGCACAACGTTCAGTTCTATATACCCTGCTGGTTGGCTGAGGAAGGGATCATCAGGGTCATACCCTTCAAGATGCCAAGGCCAGGGGCTGAAATATATCTAAACCAGCACTATCTGGGCTGGTATTTAGGAAAACAACAGGTAGAACTTCACAGCTCCATGCTGCATAGCATTGTCATGTAAAAGGTTTTCTAAGCATAATTAGTGGCTCTTGAGACTGGAGATGCAAAAGCTGCAGAATATGTTCTTTATCTATCACATTTCTAAAAAATATTGCTTAAACTATCTCAAGAGACTTCCAGCTCCTTGTGGGAGACAGCAAGCTAAAAAAATGGATACCTATGTCCAGAAAGGATGCTAGAAAGTTCCCTGCAGTTCTCTTGGTAAGGATAAAGCTTGAGAATCTGATTTATGGAATTAAATAATAACAGTGAGTTTGCAAGCAGACAAAGATTCTGGGACAGCCTTTTCCATAGAAAAATCACAAATGGGGAGTTATTGAGTAACAACATCTCTCAGGCTATCCTGAATAAATAAAGCTTTAAGGTTAAAAAGCAGGGAGCAAGGTGCATCTGCACAGACAGAGCTTAGGGACTGGAACAGATGGGAGCCAGCAGAGCCTGGGGAGCACCAAAGACCCTTTAGTACAGACAGGGATGACTGATCTCCCACAGAGTGAGCACAGGTCAAAGTCTTGAAAAAACCCCAGATTACTAGGAAACAGAATCCTTCAGAAATTTTTCCACATTACTCCTGCAGGCAGTGAGACTGCACACTTGAACTATGAGCTAATGGCAGGACTTTAATCAAACCATTCCCACAGAAATGCTAAGACACTTGAAACACAACTCATTGGCCAAAATTCCTCCACACAAAGGTGACAAATGAGCCTTGAAAGACATGCCCACAAAGCAGACATTTCTCAACTGATGACGAACAGGCAGCCGTCACTGCTGCATGCCGCTCTTAACCCGAGTGGTAATAGCTACTGGCCTCAAGAACTAGTTAGCTCTCATTTATATCAGTGGAAAGCAGTGTCTCCACTGAAGTCAATATAGTTTCACTGGGCTAAGTGTGATCAAATTAGGCTTGATGTCCACAGACCTGAGTGTATTGCTTGCCTTAGGGCAGGGGAGCAAGAACAAAGGGCTCATATATTGGTATCTGTGTTTGGTCTGTAAAGGATTGCTCTCTCCTGCCCACCACATCTTTTAGCAATGGGCTATGTGGAGTCATACAATTAAAAAGTCATTTATGTTCAAGATTCCCACATCTCTGACGTATGTCTTGTCACAGCACAGGAGTTTAGCTCTACTTTAGAGAGATTCAAGCATCATGAAAAGCTGGCTGCCAGCAAAAATCATTCTGAGAGGAAATAGGAGAGGAACAAAGAAACAGACATACACAGAGCAACCTGGAGATGTTACAGGACTCCATCAGAGCTGAGTCTGGGTACAAGCAAAGCAGGCAGCTGCCCAAAACAGCATGGAAACAAAGGCATAAGAGTATTTCCCCTGATGTCCTTCCTCCTGCATGGCAGTAGATCCTGCTTGATGGTGGCCCTGTTGGTGGCAACTGGAATCAGGGATATGGAAAGCCAACCTTTGAATCCACCTCCAGGATTCGTGCTGGTAATCACAAACATCAAAAGTTTGTTTGCAGCGCTCCAACACAGAGTGTAAAACCTCCCAGGTTGTGCTGGTGATGGAGGCAGAGCCTTGGGAAGCTGCTAGTGACCCTGAAAGAGGATGACCACCCCTCACAGAGACCTTGGCACATGACCCTGGGAAAAGCTCACCTGCCACTGGAGCCGGATGGTTACCCATTTCTATTTTCCCACAGTCTGCCTTGTGCATGGTTATCATCCCACCATCCACACCAGCTCTGAGGCAAAGAACACAGGTGAACTTGCAACCAGAAACATGTAGGCGTACAAACATGCACCCCTTTTGTCAGCCACAGTATTTTACAGCCCATGGGGGAGTAATAAGCTTGGGCTCGGTATCTGCCTCGTGGTATGATACAACTTTCAATCATGTTAATTAAATTAATATGGGCCATGCTAATGAAAACCACAAAATACTATTTTGGTGTCTATGAGCACATACATTTTGATAATATCAACTTGTCATTCTGATGTTCCTTTCTACACCAAATACCAGCAATGTAAACATCTAACAACACTTTCATCATAACAAAGGAAACTCTGCATCAGCACCAGACTGAACGCAGACAGACTTGTGTAAGCAGCAAGCACCAGAAATATTCAGGCATACTAGGGCTCACCAAGTGCTCAACAAACGCTCCTCCTATCTAATCTTTTAATCTACTTTTGAGGTATATTTTTGGCTCGTGTTTTGTTTTAGGTTAGGGGGGTTTTTTATTATTATTATTCTTTCCCTGCATGATTAGCCATCCAGGAAATGTTTAAATTACAAAATCATAAGGTTTAAAAGATTTATAGATCAAATTATATTAACCTAATGCAATAGGCCAGCCATACGGAAATTAGAAGTCTTTATATTTTATTTTGGTTATTAAATTGCTCCCTTTATACTGTTTAGTTTGTTTGTAACAGCAAGGTTTTGCTGTCTGATGTCAAAACTCGCAGAGTAACCAAGCAAAAACAAATGACTTAGTCCTTGGTTCAAAGAAATAATAGGTTACTAGCATAATTAATTTTATGTTTAATTACTGCAGAATGAAACAATTCAACAATATCCAATCAATCCTCAGAATGACAGAACAGAAGGTCAGAAGTTGCTAAGTCAATTGTTTTGAAAGAGAAATTTATGTCAGGTTCTCTTTTATGTGCTAGGGAAAGAAATTGGATAAAAGTGGTCAAGCAAATGTTAATTAATTGTATAAATGTAATCCTGTTGTCATGCAAAAATCACAGAGACTCCAGGCACAGCGTGCAAAACACTGGGTGTGCATCAGTCAAGAACATCTTGAAATGACATCTTTGACTTAAAACAGTAATAATGAAAGAAAGGAGAGCAAGCAGAAATGTTTGAAAGCCAGACTAGTTTTCAAACTGGCATTCAGAAGCACATTTGTACAAGCTGACTGGCTCAGACCAGTGGCTACAGAGGCAGGTCCACACCACCATTAAGTATGACCCTGCTCGGCTCTTTAGTAGCAAATCTCAGAGGTGGCTACTTTTGTCGTCCCTGTCTTTCCTCTGATTAGGAAGTTAATTGGGTTCAAAATTTCCAACTTCTATGATTATTTTTAAACCTGAGCCTCCAGGTTTTCAGCAAGATGTTATTTTCCTGCAAAATTGGCCTTTAGTTACATGACTACACATTCCCATCTTGCCTGAAAATAGCTGCTCCTGCTTTCACATTGCCAGGAAAGTTCAGCATTTTAAGAGGCCTCACCAGTTTTCATCAGTTTCCATCAGTTTCCATCATTTCCCAAGATTGTTGACCAGGTGTTTCCAAGACCAAGATTGTCTAGTAGGCTCAGCCATCCTCTGGCCCAAAGTTTCATTTTTTTTCTGTACTACTCTTCTGTGCAAGCCTTGCTTGAACAGTGGCCACTCTCTATCACCAGCTGCTTCTGCCTTTAAGAACATCTTGTGAAAAATCTTTAACCAGTCTATTCTCTTGTTTTGTGCTGTCACCATCACCTTCAGCTGAAAGCTGGCCCAATCACCAGTACCATAACTGGATCTGGCAATGAGGTCCATGAAAATTTACTATGTTGGCTCTGAAGTCTTGCCAAGGCAAGGACAAGCACTGGGTGTTCCTTATCTCAGCTCTTGCTGCACTAATGGTATGGTCCCAGCCTTTTGAAAATTAGAGCAACAGAAGCATTAGAAATCATTGATCTAATTATCACCATGCCAGCCTCTTTTAATCCATTTTTGCACAAAATCCAGCTGGATAATTGGCTGCATGCAGAGCACGGACACACCAGGATCTCTGACTGTAGAAGGCCTCCTTCAGCCAAGGATAAGCTACCTCTGGCAACCAGGGAAGGACAGTGCTGTATCATCGAGTGGGAAAATTGAGATTCAAGTTTGCATGTAAACCAAACCAAGCTGTTTTATGAACCAATTTCATCACCTGTAACAGGAGGTGACCCCAGGGAATGCTGGATAGACCAGCCTTGAGCTCTCCAGAACACAAAAAACATTCTAATGTGCAAGCAATGCATGATGAAGATGACCCTTGCAGTAGCTCTGCCGTATCTTAAGACCTTCTCTCTGAGCCACTCAGCTGGTACCAAAAAGGGGGCACAGCAAATGCCAATCTCCACTTATTTCCACAGTTCAGCCCATTTGATGGTGGGAAACCAGACCGATAGGGAAGGAGGAGTGAATGATGAACTCCACAGCATCGCACTGGCATTCCTAAGCCTCATGCAGGGTTTAGCTCTTATTTTTCCATGGGAGATGCCAAAACATTTGCAGACTAAGCAAATATACAGCTGTATACTTGTTTTAAATGTATATATTATAGGAGGATCCAAAGGATGGCAACAAGTGGGAAGAGTACACCATCCAAGAGCCCTGGCATGGACCCTTGTGATGTTACTATGGTTATGTGTGGTAAACAACACCATGGAAAAAGTTACTGAGCTTGAACAGGGACTGATCTTTAAATCTTAGTTGGGCATCCAGTTTAACCTTGAGACACAAATGTTTTAATGGTGTCATGCAAATATGAGGGCCTACACAATTTCTTTCTTTTACCTATAGCTTTGGAACAGAAGCTGAATACCACTACTTTGTATACAGAAGGATGCTTAATACAAAAGGCAAAGGCACTGAAAACAATTGTTTCAAAACATGATCCTAGAGAGGTTTTTTCATGGTTTTGCTATTCTTGAGTCTGGGCCGATGATGCCAGCATTACTAATCCTTGAAATGAGGGGGTTTACATTGGGAGTGTTGACATAACCTTAGCTACAGCAAGAAAAAAGGGTACGAGAAGATGGAAATGTATATTTTTGGAAATAGATTTCATTCTGACAACCCTATAACAAACAAGTGAAATTTTAATACTGTGCTTCGATGAAAAATGAGCTGCTGAATAAACACCAGACTAATTCATAAAGAGCAAACTCAGCCTGTTTAATATTTCTTGAACTGTCCCAAAAATTCCATTGATCACTAGTGATGCTGTAAATAGCAAATTCCTACCATTTTCAAAGGAGCCAGGAGAATCTCACTGGGGTTTGCCTATCAAACTTTTAGACACTTTTGAAGCTCCCAGGCTAAAACATAATAAATCAAATATGAAATTTTATAGTGTTGGGCTGAGCTGGAACCTAGGATTTTGTGGTCTGTTCCTGGGATTGTTTTAATTTTTTTTGTGAAGTATTTGGTTTCTACTTAATTACTGTGTCCTCCACAAAAAAGTCAAACATCCCTCCCTTGATCAATCATCTATTTAGTTAGTAGTGCACAAATACTTCAAATATTACCTATTAGGCCATTTTCCAGTTTAGTACTGATGTACGATAGTGCATTTTCTTCCTGAAAAATGAAATCCATGTCATGCCCAATATTAAAATAATAATCTTAGGGTTGGATCCGGCCCCCCCCCCCCGTCCCCTGTTATTCTTTTCCGGGCACAGTTACAAAAACATCAAGATATCAAATATACTGCATTAAATACATCCTAAGGCTTAAGATCAAATGGGTATTCAACAAGAATTTATATAAGCCTCAAAGTTGAGAATCCTTCCCTGTATTTTTCTCATTTAAGGGTTTCTTTTGTCAAGGAATTCCTTTATCCTTGAACATTTTAAAGGTGATAATTTTTACCTGTTTTCCCTAGTGTCAACCCTATTCGCTTCCTAGACAAGGAGTGCTGAGGCTGCTAAGCACCCTCCAAAAAAAAACCCCAAATAGTATAAAATCAAGAGCTCCTTGGGCTAAGCACCAAAAATGAGCAGTGTGTGGCCTATTTTAAATGAAAGCACCTTTATTTCTTATGCCCAGGAACTCTGCCCTGAAACCTGACTTTGCTGTACCAGGACACCCAGCGATCTTGGACCTGCAGTTCACTGGTCAGAGTACTGGCACCTCGAATCCAAGCTGGTGGGGAAGTTTGGGATAATTTCATGTTAGGCAGAGTTAAAACCCAGGCTGTCCAGTTGCAGTGCTATTTTAACCCAAACTAGCATCTTTCCCACACTCCTCCCTTGTAGCACAGACTGACAAGCTCTCCCTTGTTACAACTTTTTATTCCTGTCCTTTCATTTGTCCTCCTTTTCCCAGAAAACACTCTGGGACATAACATCTGCCCTTTCCGCCCCCACCCCTTTTTTTTTTTAAGGGAAAATATATCATTTTCAAGTGGCCCAGAAGCTGACGTTCTTTGCTTACCTCCATTCTTTCCCCTACTCTCACACTCAAATTCTGAAAACATCCTTTTACAGCTTTGTAAAACGAAGAAGGAAAGGAGTGGATGATATAGATGTCTGAACAAGGCTTGCACACAAAAACAATATACTTGCCATGCTACTTTAAGTCAACTTTTTGCACTAAGAAACAACAAAGCTGTGACTTAGTCTGATGCAGCACAGTTTTTCTCATTTTTAGATGTCGCTTCTCTTCAAAATTTTGTTTCCTTCTCCATAGGCAAATAAGGACAAATCTCTTAACATAAACGTAAAAAAGATTTGCATATTTACAGTTCAGAGCTGTTCTGCTGATTCCTTTCAAATGCATGCATAGAAAGGCCCCCTCACACCCCCGCAACTGCTCCCACAGCAAGCCAGGCTGTTCTGCCTATCGCTTACCCAACAGCCTTGCCCTGAACCCCTGTAAGAGCTGATGTAAGCGTAATTTATACTACTTCAGAGCTGGATCTGTTTGCTCAGGAGCATGTAGATCAAATTCTCTCACTCCCCTACTACACAATCCAAAGTTTTGCGTAGGTCAGGGCATGAATCTTTTTGTTAACAACCCTTTTTTCTATATACTCGCATAGCAGAGAACTAAGTTAAGTGTGTGTATAAACACACATGAATGTAAATTTTCTCATATGCATAACACAGCTCATGCGGAAGTTTTTTCCCTCCTTTTCTGTTAAAAGAATGAGGAAAGTTTGTTTTAACACAGGTCTCTCGTCTTCAGCACCACTTAAGAGAGAGTGATCGGTTTGCATGTCTCAGTTTAAGTTTATGAACTGCCAGCCCACTTTCAATGACAAAAGAAAATGTAACCTAGGCTGGTTTTCAACCACTGATTGTCAGATCCCATGTTCAATATGTCATATGAAGTACACTTCATTAAGGACTGAATTACTCTACCTGTAACATGAGCTAAATTAAAGTCAACGTTGGGCTGCATAAATCACCAATTCAAATGTATCACTAAGTGAAACAGTCATCATCGCCCTGTGCCCTAAAACAACCCAAAAATCTGGGCTTCATTTCTATATATTGTAAGGAGAACAGATAGGATATTTTTTGTTCTTTGCTAGGAGAACAAAAAATCTACTCACAGTTTTACTGTCAGAAACTACTGAAGTTTTAAGGAATAGCAATGGCCCTGTAACACCTCTCATCAGACAATGTATTTCATGGTGCCATGAATTCTCCACTCACGATGAACAGACCCAGACCATCCATCAGACTGCCATAGAAGTCCTTCATTATATTGACAGAGTGGAAATTTGGTATCCATCCTGTTTAAGCGAGGGTATGGGAAGGGATAGTCCTGGAAACACTTGAACAATGACCAGGGCAGTCCCACTAGGGTAAGCCCCTGAATGACAAGGCTCAAGTCTATGGGGTATCATAGGATTCTGACTGACAGTTTCCCACCAATATATTTTTCTATTACAAGAGGTGGAAAAAGCTATATGAAACGGAAATAGTTGGTAAAAAAAAAAAAATACACCAGTGTCTCATCTGTGAAAACACAGGACATAACTATGTCCTCTTGCAGCAGTTTCATTCCAGCGCAGCTCTGTTGGGTAAGAAACCACTTTTTCTCTACACAGAGCTGAGAACAGATTTAAGCCTCCTAGATCCACTCTGAAATTTCAGGGAAGGCACTGACTGGTCAGAGCTGCGAAAGATGTTTCCAGATGACAATGGGTGGCAGAAATAATTAGCACAAAGGGCCAATTCTTTATGCCCATTGCCCAAGTCAGAAAAACGCCTCTAACGTCCAAGAAAATCAGTGTAAGACTGGTGAACAAAGTAAAGAATTAGAGTCTAAATTGTTTCTTCATATTTATTCCAGCTGTTTGAAGAGTGTATTAACTTCTGTTAAATACGTAAACTAAATTTACTTATTAAAAAGTAAATAAGACTTGTCTGTTCTTTTCAATAGATCTTTCATGTGTTTTTAACTTGAGAGGAAGATGAGAAGTGAAATAGTAAAGAGGCCCTTTTTTGCTGGTCTGCTTACCATCTGGATCTCTCTAGGCCCTGGCATCTGCAGGAGAGGAAGGAAAAAAATCAAAGTATTCCTGGAAGGAAGAAGAGCTGCTACCTAGTAGACAAATGGGAGAGAGAAACCCGGAACTGAAGGGAAGGAAGAAGAGGAAATATGAAACTCATTTATTTAGCCTCCCAGTGCAGATTTCTTAGCATGCCCCTCAACTTTCTGATCTCTTTGTTTTCTTGAGTATGATGATTTTCATGCCTTCTATTCTTTTTTCCTCACATTTTAGTTTGATGTTCTTTCTCCACAAGCTTCCTGCATATGTCAGCATGAAACAATAGGCTCTCATTACACTTGGCTTCTTTCATCTCCTTCAGACACTGACCTACATTTGTTCTGTTTTTGTCAGTGTGGAAACGTTTTCCCGTATCAGTTCCTTAAAAAAAAAAAATCACATGTTCCATATTACCAACCATGTTCTGTTGTCCAGAGTATTTACTCTGGATGGTCTTGCAAAATAATTTCAATTTAATCGAGAAGTCCTGTAGTACTCAGATACCTGGTTGAAGTGTTACCAGAACATGGGAAACCATATCTCGGTGAACATAATTCATCTGCTGACATTGCAGGATTAGCCAAAAAAACATGTGCATCTATAGTGAGGTGGGAGCAAGACCTCACCACGAGCATGTCATAACCAAGCCTGTGACAAGCTACAGGAAAACCCACTTCCACTTCACTCCTTTATGCACTCCTTTCACACTGATAGATTTTTCATGTGTTGGTCTGGTAGCAGCACCACTTGGGTCATTCTTACTTTTCCTGCAGAAAACTTGGGCAACTTTCCTTAAGACAGTGGTGATGGTTTGGCTCCAGTCTGCCAAGCCCAAGTAGGAGTAAGGCAAGAAATGTGGAATCAGTGTTAAGAGGGTGGTAGACATTCTCAGCCTAGCAACTTGGGGAAGTCCAAGCAACATGGGTGCATATTCTAAATTCTGCCCAGGACCTCCATTTGTGCAGTCCCATTAGGGACCTACTAATACTTCCACAGCACATTGCAGAAGCTGCTGAATAAGTAGGGAGCACTTTTGTCTGCATTTAGAGAAGAGTTTTCTAAACACAACTACTCCCAACTTCTTGCATGTGTGCTCTAGCATGGGGATCTTAAGGATTCACAGCATCTGTGACTTAACAGTTGACTTTGGAGCAGTGATCCCACCCATGCACCATCAAATACAGAACCAGGATCAAGGTGTCATTTCCACAAGGCATTCTTGGACACCTACACAAATGTCGCAAGCCTCTTTCTCTGAGAAAGTGTATAAACATCAACAAAATGAAAACAAAACATGAGCAGTGGCACAAAAGCCAGTATCCAGTCATACCAACCACATATTTTATTACACTCAACATGCAAAACAGCACAGGCAGCAGGTTTCATCCTGGCACTTTTAAACAACTACCTAGATAAATACAGTGCTGATTGACAAAGAACTAGAATTTTGGTAACATGGTTTTGGCAAAGCAATCCTGACAATCCATCATCTGGGAACATGTCATGTTTGACCTTTGTCTCATAAACCAAGGGCTAAGCCTTCTTCAACCCATCCTAGTTTGTGGTAGTGCCTATGCTAAGTATTGCACTGCCCTCCTGAAGACAATAATTTTTTTAATACTTTTTTTTTTCTCTCATATGTCCAAGGAAAGAAGCACAATGAATATTTATAGACTGCCAAAGCCAAAGCAGCTACAGCTTGAACATTCAGATTGCCTCAACTGGTGGGTGAGCATGCATACAACTTAAAAATGCCAAACCAACATCATTTGCCTGCTCAAATACATAGTTTCAGGACCACACACTTGGGGATGTGCGTCAAACTCAGGCATCTCCAAGACATAGCGGAGCTGTGCTGTTTGCCGTAGCCAGTGTGAAAGCTGGTACCACATGGGTGCAACCATTCTTGACACATGGCGTGTTCAACCTGACACATCACCAAAGCAGGGCTCCCAACGCACATCTCATGGTGTCTTCGTAAACAGGGCCCTAGGCTGAAAGGTGAAGACACCTAAACAAACCCTACCAGCCCATAGCTCCCAAGAACACACATACAGGGGAAAAAAAAAAAAGCAGTAGAAAGGAGCTGCAAGACATAGATGGCCTTTTGGGTCTGAACCAAAGCATGGAACACCATGTTCCAAAGGTCAAGGCTGCTGCTGACCCTAAGGAGCACTGGCTCTGGAGGCACTAAAGCACCAGATACTGTCCCCTGCTGCCTGGCACGCTCTCTGCAATAAGGCATTTATAGTCCCACCGTGTCACATGGACTTCTGTGCTCCATCAGGACAATGAACATAGTCACACTGGACATAAAAATCTGTCACTCTGAGATGGAAAGAGATTACTCATTTAATAAATCGTCACAGCAATTAAGCATTTAGAGGAAAGTGTATGTTCCCCTTTGATTACAGAATGCACTTTAGGAGCCACATTCTGGTATTTCCTGGTCTAATCTCCTATTAAAAAGTGCCTGAAAAGTGACCATGTAAGCTTTCCAGCCCCAGTCAAAAGTGTATTCTTTGGAGATACTTCAATTCCTTTTCCATTTAAGTGCACAGAAAGATGACACTGACTGAGTGATGGTTGGCCAAAGGGGTCTTTAGAGTCCTAAATCACCAGACATAACAAATTAAGTTTTAATACTAACTTACGTGGAGCATGGAAGACAGAGTGGCTTGTTCCTCACTGTGAAAGCTTTGCACTACCAGCCAAGAGCCATGAAGCAACAGCAACAGGCAACGTCAGAATTTACCTCACATGGGAAGTCCTCGGCCACTGTGGGAAGACTGCCTTTGGAAAAACACATAACGCCCCGAATATCCCTTCTGCAGCCTCATAAATGCCAAATCACACATGCCATTGAACTCACATAAGAAGTGACATGCAGGGAGACTTCTGGCATACTGAAGGAGACAGGTATTTTGGGAAACACTCACAAATCTGTCCCCACAAAACAGTAGACCTCTGACATATGCTCTTCCCTTTATAACAGCAATAAAGCCAAAATACCAACTATCTGAAGACTTACTGTTCTTTCAAATTCAAATCCCCACTCCTTTACCCCAAACATGGGAAAGATTGGGTCCCAGTGAGGACCTTCTTACTCTGGCTTGTCTCCATGTGCAACAGATTTAGTGCCTCAGCCAGAAACCACAACTCTCAATGCTATTGCCCCACACTGAACTCCTGACAAGTACTGTAGACTTTTTATAACTGATTAGGAGATTATTTTGGCTGGCCTTGCATTTGCATAGGTGATTTTTAATGAATGCACAGTGCTTTGGTATACGATGCCAGCTACAAGCTCTTTATTAACATTTATTGGTATTAGGTAACATTTTGAATTGACGGAACAAACCCCAAAAGACCCTTGCAAGCTTTGTAAAATATTTATGTAGAGGAAGGACTGTTCTGAAGTTCAAAATGACATCTTTCCATGTCCTAAGCAGGTGAAAGGCAGCAGACAGACACCTCAGCACATATACATCCTATGTAAAAATGACTTGCAAAAATAAACTGAAGTAAGTAATGACAACTTGATGGGCTTCATGGAGGAAACAACATGGTTATTGAGAAATGTGCAGTGAGGTCAGAGGACCGTCTTAGCCACATCAAGGTAGTGGTCACAAGGAGGGGGGTTCCTGTATATGAGCAAGGACCAGATGCAAATACAAATGGCAGTTATGAGAAGCATCATCACCACCAGAGAATTGCGCACTCTCCAAGGCCAAGCTGGCTCAAAGACAATCACAAACTAGCCCACAGCTAGGATGAACTGGTATTTGCTTTATGACCAGCTCTGCTAGAACAATGCTTCCAAGCTTTTGGGAGATTGCATTACCGAGAGGTGCTTTACAACTCAAAAGCTTCAGTGGATGGCAAGCAATTTTGCAGAGCATCCTGCCATCTCTGCTACTGGTACTCAGCCATATATCACTGCCTGCAGATATTAAAAGATGTGCCAACCCAGCCACCTGAGGGGAAGAAAACAAGAAGCATGCCTGTCAGCGCAGCTCTGCTCCAGATAAGGATATACGGATTATCAGATTCTATTGAATCCCTCAGCAGCAACTGAGATGTAAACCTCAATTCTTATTAATAGTCACTCTAGGTCTGCCTCTTCTATCTTCCATTTTCTGTCCTCTTAACCTCCTGCCTAATAAAGGTCAAGCTTGTTCAGCCATGGAAAAATCCTGTCTTGCAAGTCCTTGATGGGAAGCAAGCTAAGACAACAGCCCAGGTAGAGTGCGGTACAATGGAGCAGGATGTACATGTGCTGAGCATTCGGTCTGATTCCTTTAAAGCCCACAATAAGCAAAAACATCACCCACTAATTTTGCAGCAAGTGACCTGTAAGCATCAGAAGCTGAGTTTTCTTATCTTTCACAATTTTTATTTTCCCTCTTCTCTTGCTTCCCTATTTGTGTGTATTTATATTTTTATTCCTTTGGCCTAAAGAACAAACAGGATTTGACTTTAACAATAAAGCTTCAGTGCTGCTACCTAGAATTTGCTCCTTCTTTCCCAGAAAGGTCATTTAGTATCATCTGAGAGAGTGACAAGCAGCATATTTTCTTTTTTCCTCCTCCTTTAAAGGATCCTACAGCTAAAGCAGAATAAAGAAAATGGAACAAAGTAAAGATGGAGTTCAGTATTAACACCTGAACAGCAGTGTTCTTTCCTCTGGTTCCCTTAAAAATAAACTCCAATGTGCTGTGTATTCAGGTACACAAAAATTATGCAAAGATTTCTATGATTTGTTCAGCTGGATCATAGAAATCTTAAGGCTTGGAAGCTCAGGACTTCACTGCACCCTGGAACAGAGAAACCCATTTCCAAGAGGTTTCCAAGAGGGAATTAAATATGCGCGCTGCACCAATACCATTCTGGGACATCAAAGAGGCAGGGTACTTCCCAACCTCAGCACCCCCAACCTGGGGGTTCTGTGCCCACCAAGACGATTCTGTACAAATCAGTGAAGAGCCCCCTGCCAGGCCCAGCTCACAACCTGGAGTCTTAAAGCCACCACATGTGTTTTGCTTCCTGTTCGTTCCGTAACTACACATTTGGCCCATCTCAGCAAGGACCATCAGACGTGCTGCTGGAGCCTCAACCCACTCATCATCCCTTTCCTGGATGGAGGTGGAAGAAGGCAAATGATGCCCTTTTCCCTAAGTAGAAACATCTTCTTGGCCAAAGCCACCACAGAAATACACATTCTTCCCAGAAGGTGCTGCTCCATCTCAAACTGAATGTGAAGCAGCCAAGGACTTCCATTTCTGCACTATTATCCAAAAAGTTGGGTTTTTTTTTAAATTACACAGAAAGAACAGGCCAGCCCAGACCTCAGGGGCCACTCTCTCAGCTGGTGTGAATTAGTCAAGCTCCTTCAATACAATTAGAGTCATTTACTCCCACTGAAAAACTACTTTAGAAAAATGGAAGACTAAAAAGCCAGTATCAGGGTCCAGATTTCAAATCCTCTGCCCAGCCAGACTTCCAGATGGTGTCAATCTGCCTGGACAACTCAGAAAGTCTAACCAGATCTCTTGAGACTCCCATTTCAATGCTTTGGATGGTGGTGCAGCACAGGGAAGATCCGACCTCTCTAGTTTTAATCAGGTGGAGAGGAAAATAAAAGAGACCAAGGCATTTTGCTATTGCCATGGTTTCAAGACAGTGACCAAAATTAAAACAGCATCTAATTTTAATTAATGGGCTCCTGTCATCAGCCCTTTCTTCTCTCCTCCTCTATGATAGTGGCGTCAGAAGAAAATTGCCAAATCTAGTGCAAAGGCTGACAACCTTCACAAAAAGGTCTTTGTATGCAAAGCTTTAAGAGGAAGCACAACTCAGAACTCACCCAAAAAAAAGAAAAAAAAAAGACATCTGCATGTTTTTCCAAGTGTTTTGCTTGGTCTGAACGGGTTTATTTTTCCTGCAGTGCTGTGAGTGCAGTGCTGACTGTCTCGCAGTGAGAGTCCAGCTAAGGCAACTGCCAGCATGTCAAAGAAATCAGGTAACGGGGGGAACGGGTCCATGAAGCAGGAGAGCTCATCCATCTTCAGCTGAAAACTCCCTTCAAGACCAGTCCTTTCTGTGACTCCCAGCTACTTAACTTATCCAAGTGCCCTATCTTCTCAACAGACAAGACCACACAGGATATAACCTGCAGATCCTGTTGTCTCAACAGAGGCCAACACCAGATGTTTTGGAAGATAATGTAGACAAACAAAAGGAAAAACCCTATGATGGAAAGATAGGGAATAATCTAATCGCTCCCAAACAGCTCTTCACCTTAACCCCAAAATTCACGTCCAGTTTTAAAAGCTGGTTTACTCCAGGTCAGTAGTTTTTCTCAAGAAAAATGACCGTGTAGACATCATGAAAAAACAGCAGTAACAACCTTGAAGGGACAGAAACACCTGAAGATGCTTGATGCTTAACTTCCACCAGCACTGTTCTAAAGTCATTTGCACCAGTTTTAAAAATGTATTAAATTTCTAGCATCGAGTGAAGCAATTTAATCAGCCAAGAAGTTTCTTTGGTCTCCTCCTTTAGTAAACCTTTAATTCCTTTTGAACACCTGCTGTGTTTCCAGTCCTAAGAACTCAGTAGCCATCACATTCACTGTCAGACTCCCTGAGGCCAAGAGGATCAAAGTTACAGCACACGGTCACCAGCCCTAATACTAAGTCACGCAAAATGTTAGTCACTATATCTTTTCCATACAAGTCTCTTTACACAAACCACACAGCAATGCTTCATCATAGCACAAACCTATTTACATATTTTAAAGCACATTGGGAGGTCGTTTCCTGACAAAACAAAGACATTTTAAAGCATATTTACTGTCTGTGTTTCCGCATGTGAAGAAAAAATTTTGATTACAAGTGGTGATTAATTGATCACATACAGCGCGCGTGCTTTGGAATTGCTGTGAATAGAATTGCATTGAAAACATCCTAACAAGGACATCCCCAAATATTTGAAAACAGACAGAGCTGCAAAATGAATGCTAAATGTCATTCAAAGCTGATAATAACCATCAGTCAATGCCAGTAAACAAACAAACAAAACCTTTTGGGTTAACAATTATTGAAAGAGTTTTAAATTGCTGATTACTATTGTAATATCTGAGATGGAGAACAGCTGAATGAACAGCTGAATTTCTGCATGCTAAGAAGAGCTTGCTCAAGTAGCAAGGATCATTTTGTGTATGAGCAGTTTTGACTCTTTTGTGGTGCATTAGTACATATATCTAAGGAAGAAATCAAAACTATATGCCCATATCTAATAGGAAACATAAAAGCAAAGGACTATCAATGTTGTGAACTTTTCTATTTTTCCAGTAGACAAGGAATAAGCCCATGTTTCTCCATGTCATTTTTCTAAAACGTTGATATTCCAGTTCATATTAAAAGAAAATTCCCAAAGGTAAATGAAAACGAACTTTCTCTAAAGCAAGCTAAAAACCAAACACCAAAACAAAGAAACCCACAAAGGTAAAGGGAGAAATGAGGGTTGCCGCTCGGCAGCTGGCAACCAGAACAACCACTTTAAACATCAATAACTCTCTCCCAAGAGCTGGAAGAAGATTTAGTCTCACATCAGAGGGGAGAACCTGGTTCTCAGGCCTCCTTTGCCATGGACACATTTTCCTACCCATTGGGGAGAGCTGTGGGACATGAGGCATAGGCCGCATGGGGGTCTGTTCCATGAAGATAAGACGGCAGTAAAACCCCAGAAGTGGCAGGAAAACACTTGGATATTGGCCTTCCTGAGCATCTCAGGGCACCAAGACCCCAGATTCCTACCCCTGATGGAAGGAAAGAGGAAGGGCATAGAAATGGTCTACTAGATGTGAGGAGAAGCAGCAAGACACAGGGAACAGTAACTCCACAGTCTCTTACTCCTAACGGGCAGCCTTGTGCTGTCTCAGGGTGTCATTTGCAAGCTTAATCCCTGTCAGGACTGCAAGACAGGGTACATATGGTAAAGGATCAGGGCTGCAGGCAAAGGGATTGTTTATTGACAGCAAGCGGGAGCAGCCATCTCCCTTGGTCACAGTGCCCAGCTATTTGGGGAGAAGGACTTACACCTTCCCTGTAACAGGTACCGAGATCTATTTCATCCACACTGCTATCCAGCATGACACTTAAATATCACAATCTCTGGCAGACAGTGACAGAAATTAAAGGACTAAATAAAGCCTCACTTGCAGCCCTCCTATCCATCAAGATTTCTGCAGAGCCAGCAAAATAGTAACACAGGAAGGAAAAATCTCTGACTAATTCCCTGTGTTTTCCAGTCTTCTTTGCATCACTTTTTGTTGGACTCAACCATAACTCAGGGCCCCATACAGATAATTCTGGAAGCAAATAGGCAAACTCCCAGCCTGAAGTCTTAATAGAACAAGCTCACAGAAATCTTGAATAAGTTAGATGCTTCCAGCTTATGTGGTCTTCATGAAAATAACCTATGGTAACTAAGGAACTAGTTGTGTCCATCTCTCAGATGCTAATCTGAGGTCTTATGGAAGGCAAAGGAAGGTTTTTGGGGGGTTTGTTTCTCGGTCCTTTATTTTTTATTGTTTTATTTTGTTTTATTTATTAAAGAGATGGTGTGCTCTAGACCAGTAATTTAACCTGCTAGGAAAAAAATCTGGAACAGCTACACCATCTGAAAACAACCTAGAAGATAACAAGGAAATGTGAGCTGGGTGTCCTGGGGTGACTGTATGATACTGTATTCCCTATCACCGGCCTGTGCCTTTAGGCCAGATCCGAGAGAGGAGGGAAGCAGGTGGAATTCTTTCGGTGGCCTGTATTCAAAACACACAGATAACTCGCTCGCTCGCTCTCTCCCTGGCTCTTGGCTCTGCAGCAGGGAAGAGAGGTGCATTCTCTTGCTTTTTAGCTAGCTTTTTGTTCGTTAGATGAAGTAGGGAGTTTTCCTGGGACTGTGGCTTCTTCCTTTTCACCTGGAACTGTTCAGCTTTGCTCTGATCAGGAACACCATCACCGGGAGGCCCCACACCATGGCCCAGAGGGGCCCACGCTGCCCCCCAGCTCCAGAGAGAGAAGAGCCACACCTACAGAAAGGACTCTGAATCTACCAGGTCTTCTCCACAGTGAGAGGTTTTATTATTTAACGTTATTCATTCTCTCGTGCCTGTGTGGACCCTGCTTGTTAAATAAACAGCTGCTTTTTTTCACTTTCCTCCAAGAAATTTCTTTCCGAACCCGGTGGGGGAGGGGCTGCTGAAACCTGCCTTCTATTAGAGAATACATTCATTTCAGATGTTTC
Organism: Corvus moneduloides; assembly: GCF_009650955.1. Lineage (NCBI taxonomy): Eukaryota > Metazoa > Chordata > Aves > Passeriformes > Corvidae > Corvus > Corvus moneduloides. Next base: position 112,381,842 of record NC_045478.1, on the reverse strand, counting down.
CTCCTAATTTGTCTCAAACCAAGACACTGGCCAGCATAGACTTCTTGCAAGAACAAATATTATCAGACTAATAGAGTATACTCCTATGATATCATAACAGCCTGTACAGAAAGAGCAATATAACCTCAGTAAGCTGTTATGACATTCTCCTAAGCAAATCAAGAAAACATGGTCAAGATATAACTATTTTGGGTTAAGTGTAAGACTATTTCTCAAAGTCATTTCCAGAAAGGTGTTGTCTACAACTCCTGGTTGCAATGGCAAAAGCATTCTCCAAGAGCAGTCCTAGCCCTGGCATTTATTTCCATCAGTGCTCTAACTAATGGGATATAATATATTAAATTTGCAAAGGGGAAAAGGCTGAGAGGGACTTTATGGACAGGATTAGAACTCAAAACTGCAGAAGCAGCTTGAAGGTGATACAATGAAATTCAGCAAGGACACATCACAGAATCACAGGAGATTCTGAATTGGAAGGGACCCTCAAGGTTCATCAAGTCAAGGCTTAAGTGAATGGCCTGTACAGGGATCCAATCCATGACCAAAATGAAAGGCTCTGCATTTTGGTGGGATGACCAACTGCACTAGGGACAGAATAGTAAGACCCCAGGACCCCCCTTCTCCAGGCAAACCCTCCTATTTTAACCCTGTTACTTCACAAGAAATCACTTAGTTTAGGACATCGTGAAGAAGGGATTCACACCCCACCCCCAGCAATAATTTAGGGACTACCCAGTAAGCAAAAACAAACCAAAAAAAGCCCCTACTTGTCAATTGCAATGATATGGAGCAAGAAGGGAAATGCTAATGGACTTATAGGGAAAAAAAATAAACTCCTACTCTCTTCCCATTGTTTGCAACCATCTGGTGTCTGCTAATTCCCGCTCAGCTGGCTGGTCTCATGGACTGCCGTGGTCTCTGTGTGTCACTAGGGCTCTGAAACCCTCCTGGCAGCAGTGTTTGTTGGGGTCGTCCTCCCTCCCTCTCCACTGAGGGCTGGAGGAGCCTTGCTGTTCACCAGCAATGACAGCTTATCACTACACCCTGGGATTTAAGCATGTTTATTATGCATGTGGGCTCTGCTCCGTGTTTCCTGGTAGATGGAGACATACCCCAGTCCCTTTGGGTAGATTTCCTTTGTAGAGCAGGCAAGAGGTAGACTTGTGGCAAATAACATTACTCGTAAGTAATTTTCCCTTACTTTATATAAGCAAATGCCTTTGATATACAACAATCCCCGACATGTTCAGGTTACATGCTTATTTTAAGATCTTTTGTTTACTTTATGATCTTCATAGGTCATTGACATCCCATTTAGCTCTGGTGACCCTGTTTATACAATTGCAATATACATTAAAAAGTGTTCCTTTGGATAACATTAACATTCTTGATCTTAATCCATCACATGGGCTAACAATAGCTCCAGCTCAGATGTGTACGTAGTTGTTAAAAGCTTTAATGTAAAATCCAATACACATATCGAGTGGGAGAGGCCTGATCAAACAGATTGGCTTTCTTTTTTCTATTCTAAGTGGTAGAGGATCCAGAAAGAACTATGTAAACTCTCGCAAAATACTCTGCAGGACCTCTCCAGCCACCACTCAGTGCAATTAGATTCACTGAAAACATGTGACTTTTTCTCTCCCCCTCACCCGTTTCCAGCATGTGACCCTGTTGCTGGAGCAGTCAACCACCTCCAGGAGCTTTGATTCCTGAAGTTCTCCCACTTGCCGAAAACATGGGTCAGTGCCATTTAACAGCCTCTCCTGGCAGACAAGCAAAATTTTGCCTGCTATCACCCTGAGAGCTGCAGTTTCTCTGACGTGATTGGCCAGGATTGCCTACTAGCAATTTCATTGGGAAGTTATGCTGCCTGCCATGAATTTGTTGACCTACCTGGTATTTCTCTGCGTCTGTCTGCCATGCTGTCCACCTGTTGTGGGTTATGCTCAGAAGGCCATTGTAGGATCTGAGGCATGAGCAAATTCTAGGCTTCCCTTAAGGCTGCCACACCCCAAATACAAAAAAAAAAAAAAAAAAAAAGCAACCAAAAATGCACCCAATACCTCCTGCAAAACTCTGGCCCACTCCAGTGAATGGAGCTCAGGGATGGGAAGGCATTGGTACGTGTCAAATAACTCATGCAGGAACCAGCAGGTTCCACAAGAAAATCAGCCAGGATGGCTTAAAGCCACCCAGAAAGCAAACCTGGTCTTCTTGAATGCTGAAGCAGTGGTGGACCTTGGGTCATATCATGGCAGCAGTGCCATGATAAAGTGCCAACTGATAAAGACCATGATAAGGAGAGTTAGGTATTTTTCCTTTACTGGGCCTGGTGATGATATACAAGAGATTAATATACAGTTTGAAGACATAAAAAATTCTACTTTTTTTCCCTGATGTATGTGTCTGACTGAATTTAAAGAGATGGAATCTAAAGAGCACCATGCAAAGCAGCCTTCTGTCCTTTTGGGTTTTTGGTCTACTCCAGGAATGGCTACTTCTGTGTAGGTAAAGAACAGACCTGGTGACCTCACAAGGTCCCCTCCAGCACCACGTGCCATGACTTCTGCAGTGCTGCTCCGATCACATGAGAAATATCCAAGTTATAAGCATGATGAAAGCCACAAAATGTGGCCATACCTAGAACACGATGACCCTTTTTTCTGCCTTTCTTGTTTTCTCTTCCTCCACAGGTTCAAAAAATGACATTTTGGCAGGCACATGAATGTTTTTTGGGCTCAGCCCATATTTCCCAGGAGACTGGGTTCAGTTGCAGGGTTAAAGAAAAAAGTACTAATAAAACATCTGACACAGTTGCCATGACACACCAAAGGCAGGATGAATACGCTGAAGAGGACATGTCACATGAGGAGAAAGGAGAGCAGGAGGCTGCGAGAGCAGCTGAGAGAGCCAGGCGACACATTCTTGGGTCAGATGGTCACCACAACAGCTCTGGCACCTTTGAGCTGTGCCAGCTGTCCTGCTGCCAGACCCTTTGTCATGTCTCTGATTCCTGAGGAACAGGAAAAATATTTGGGAAATTCATCATGAGGGCCAACTGCCAGAGCTGCGCTGCAGAGGGAGACTGCCAGCTGTACTAGCACCTTTGCATGTCCCACCTAGCAATGAACAGCACTCCTGAAACAAGACCCTGAGGCTGCAAAGCAAAAGGGTAGATTATATCACACAGAGGTCTCCCTACTTGTAAGTGACCAATTGTTTTCTCTCTATCATATTTGTTGGCTTTATATGCCATCATTTCTTCTGAGTACAAACAAAATCTTTGTTCAAGGTGCACAATATTAAAATTTTAATTAAAATCAGACCTCTAATTAAAAAAAAAAAAATTATGAGAGAATGAAAAGTGAATAAAACAAATTCTTCTAACTCTGAATTGAAAAGAAAACTTGCATCTAGTCAGAACTGTAGGCTTCAAATAATAAGTGAGCAAACAACTGCAAAAGGGTAAATTTATAAAATTAGGCAGAATGCAGCTTTGCTCAGTGACCCAGTGCCAAAGGATAGAAACATAGGTGTGGATGTCTGTGTACATCATGCCCAAGGGTTAGCTCTGCATGGATGTGTGTGCTGTGAATGCAGGGACTTGTAGCTTGTCCCTGGGATGGTGCTTCAGCAATACTACCTTATTCCCAACTGCCAGTACCCCACCAACTTACCTAGCCATTTGGGACCAGAGTGCTTTATGCATTTGTCATTCCTTCAGATGCACAGCTTATACCATGTGTGTCATCTGTCCCAGAGCAAACTGAGACGCACATTTTACAAAGGGAAAACTCCCCTGAATTCAGGTGCAGAAGGTTTTTTTTTTGACTTGGTGGAGCATCAAGAAGCAAGAGAGCTCTACTGTAGTTCCTCACTGGAAGACCCAGGTTGCCAAGAGGGTGAAGCATGGCATGGACATCCCTTTTGAGCAAACGTGCAGAGGCAGGCTTCATTCTAGAAGCTACACAGGTGTGCTTGTGGAAGTTCAGAATGGGAGCAAAGCGAGAGGACAACAGACGAATTCCCCAGTTTCACTCCAGAAATAAGGTTTGTTTCACATCCACAGAGAGGTTCAGGTTTTGGACAAATCCAGAACTCAAACGCAACTTTTGTGGGATAGGAAATGAACCTGCCAGTTTTGCTTTGCCAAAACCACATTTTAAAATGCTGTAAACTCATTTCACACAGCTCTCTTCAACACCTTTGAGCTGCCTGAACCACCACATTATTTAAGATCTCACTCACCCTGTCATTTGTGGTTCAAATGCCACCAGACAAAATAAACAACCCAATACTGAAAGATTTCCCCTGCTTCACATGAGAAAGGAAGAGCGTCAAATCCCTGCAGCATCTGGCTCCTACTCTGTGGTAAGCTCTGGGGCAGTTTTACTCATGGCATTTCTCCTAAGGAAGGTGTGAACCATGGTGGAAGAGCTCTTCATAAATCTGGAGCCACTCCCCCTGAGTCCACCCCCTCAGCAAGCCAAGATCTCTGAAGCACCAGTTTCTATTTCCAGCCACATACCTTGGCAGCTACGCATAAACTCAGCTGCACCTTGAGGAAGGAGGGCAGTCTTGAAGTGAGCAAATGCTCTACAAGATGTTTTCAGCTGGTGAAACAAAGCCGCAGGAAAAGCCTGGATGCAGCACAGCAATTTTTGTCTGTCGTTTCAGATATTTATACTGGAATACGATCGTTATCTCTTCCATCCTAGCTTCTCCTTCTGCTCACTACTACAGGGAACAGCATTAGGATGGCACTGCACTCTACTGCCATAATAATGAAGATGTCACTAATTCACCATTTAGACTTCACTGCCTATAAAACAGGAGGAGGAAATGGGCTATGAGCATGATAAGGAGCAAACCCTGGTTTGAACACAAATATCCTTGAGAGTTGGGAGTAGAAAGAGGAAATTAAAGACAATCAGCTGAAAGTATTTTTCCAGTCATCAGGCATTGCAGTGAATGTGCAGGATGGAGCCATGACCACTAGCTGCAGGGGCAGGTCCCCCCAAAGCTGGCCAGACTGGGCATGTCTCTGATATTTCAGGGCTTCTAATGCTTCTGGGATCCTAATTGAATAAATTACTGTAGGAAGCATTTATAGCATCATAGAATACTCTGAATTGGAAGGGACCCACAAGAATTATCCAAGTCCAATTTCTGGCCTTGCACAGGATAGTCCCAAGAATCCCACCATGTACCTGAGAGTGTTGCCCAAATGTTCCTTGAACTCTGTCAGTCTTGGTGCTGTGACCACTTTCCTGGGGAGCCTGTTCCAGTGCCCAACCACCCTCTGGGTGAAGAACTTCTTCCAAATATCCAATGTAAACCTCATTCTTGCCCTTTCTGGGGGTCCTGTCACTGGTCACCAAAGAAAAGAGAACAGTGTCTTCCCCTCCTCTCCCCCTTGTGAGTAAGGTGGAGATTGCTGTGAGGTCTCCCCTCTGTCTCCTCTTTTCCAGGCTGAACAAACCAAATAAACTCAGCTGCTCCTTGTGTGACTTCCCCTCCAGACCCTTCACCATCTTTGTAGCCCTTGTTTGGATGCTCTCCAGCAGCTCTATATCTTTTTTATATTGTGGTGCCCAAAACTGCACACACTTTAAGAACAATATTTAAATCATAGCCTCTCCTTAAAGCCCTGGTTGAGCAAAGACCACTTCCCTAAAACTTTCTAGACTTTTTCAGAGGATGTGAGTACAGGGAGGATATCAGTACTCCTGTTTGGGGAAGAGATGTGAGTACTCCTGTTTGGGGAGGGAGGGAAAACTCAGTCTTCCCTGGCTCTGGTCAGGCCTCAAGCTCCAATCTAGGACAGATCAAAGAGTTGGTTTTGGGTCTCTGTAAATGATATTAAACTGCCTGTGTGGAAACAAACAATTGCATTAGAAAAGACTGAGAGGCACAACTCTATATATTCAGTATCCTCCAAGTTAAGATATTTACCTGGAAAGTAGGAGATATGGATTAACACTGTTGCTTTCAATTAAACAGACATCTGAGAAGAGCTATGACAGTAGGACTGCTGAAGCCAAACCCAAGACCACACCATCCACCTGCCTTGGATCTCACAGCCAGAAGGTGTTTTGAGAGCTGGCCAGGGTGCATGGTGTGGGAGGCCCTACTCTCTACCTCACCTTGGAGGTGTGCTCTAAGAATAAAACACCTTTGCAAATGCCTCCAGCATTTCCTGAGGCTCCCTAGAACTTGCCAAATTTCCTCAAGGTTTTCCGGGGATCCCAAATTCACCAAGGCTGTTCAAGCCTAGAAGTGTGAAATCTTATTTTCCAGTTCTTTGCTCAAATTTAATGAACCATCCCCTGTGTAACCTCCCTTGGAGAACATTTTGAAACCCCATGTATTTCCCTCCCCCTCCACAGCCAACACAGCCAGCATCTGGCAGGAACCCCAGCGTTTATCTTTCCAAACTGGGTTGTGAGTGCTTGGTTACACGAGTCACGCACAAGTTACACTGTACCCTGATGATGGAGGAAAAGCCACCAAGAGAAGAGAGATGTACAATAAGGACATCCTGCTGCTTCTTCAGCAAGAAATTGCTAGAGAGCAATGTGAGCCAAACCTGAGCCACTACTTGGGCTGAAGAGCCTCTGGGAACCTCGATGAATCTGCCCCTAAAATAATGCTCCATTTTCCCCCTAAGTATTACTCACTGATTAAATGAACTTCAGCATATAGCAGGTCTTTGCTGCTGTTGTTATTTTCTGCATTACTGGTTTTTTGGATAAGATATACTTAAAGAAAACACTAGAGATCTCAATTAAGCAGCTGGGTGACTTATAAATATATATTTATGTTTGAAGCCTAAGTGGCCATTGGCTTCCCTACTGTTTTACTTAGCTAACAAAACAACTCTATCAAAGTAAGTATTATTCCAAAACCCAACTTCCTGCACAGAATGCTCCCATGTGCTCCATCAGTCTGCTTCTCTGATGAACTACATCGTTTCTTATAAACTGTCCATGGCCCATAAATTTCCAAGCATAAAGGCTATTACTGTGCTGTGCAAATCTGCTGAGAATTTTATCCTTATAACTCCATTTCATTTGGGTGCAAATGAGTTTGGTAAGAAAGTTGATCTGCAAACTTTTTCCCCCTATCTTCTGCTTTCGAGCTTATTTTGGTAAGTAATACTTACTAGATTTATACTTGAGGTGGGCTTTGTTTTTACTGATTTCAGTTGAACTGCCTCTGCCTCAAATTAGCTTGCTTTAATAAAGGAAAAAAGAACTTCTCAAACGTTTATTTCCCCAAAAGCTTAAAAACAAAGTTCACAATAAACAATGAATGAAAGTAGAGCAAATTGGGGTTTGGGCCACCTACTAGATATATATTGCAAATCTACTCTGTTTTGTAATCCAAAGAGAAGACTCCTGCATGTATTCAAGTATTGGGAGAAATAACTACTTCAAAAAATTCCCTTTTCCTTTTCCTGGACCAAGCCACTTGATGGTGGAAATTTGAGGAATTTTTTTGATGTATGCATGCAGATGGAAGCCTCTTATGAATGTTTTGCTCATTTTTAGCTTTCACAATTGCATGTTTATGTTTGGACTCCTGCTGTCACATGTAGCGGAGAGGTCTTCAAACAAATTGTAGTCTCTCTGTCCACCAAGCAGAAAAATGACTAGATTTTGCCATCGGGTGCAGCACGAGGCTTATGCTTTCCCTGGCTTAATTCCAATTTCCATAACAATACAAATTAGACTTGCTCAAGGCCATCGAAGAAGTGGGGGCATGGGGGAGAAGATGAAATAAGCCGTAAGTCTCATGGCTTTCTTCCTCCAAGCCCCAAAAGCAGTCAATCACAAGCAATATGGAAAAAAAAATAATGTGCAGAGGGACGTTTTGATATCTTGATTCTGGAGACTTCTTGACTACCTTGTACTAATTTCATTATGCTCAATTTAAGGGCCTTTTTATTGATAGATACCCCAGGAAATATGACTTGGAAACTGTGCTACCTTGGGATATCACCAACCATTTGACATTGGGGAACTAAAACAAAAACAGATGTTTTAGGAAATAAACAGCTTGAATATATCACTCATAAACCAATTAAAACTTTCTGTAGCAAGTTGACATTTCCCATGAAGCAAGCAATGGGAGTAAACTCAAATCAGTTGGCTGCAAGCTACAGAGCAATTCCCAGCCACAGATTTATTTTTTTTTACTGCTTTGAAAATGGTGTTTGGATTTAAAAAAAGAAAGGTGTGATAAAGAAGCAGTCTCACCTTGTCACTCTCAAACCCAGAATCTGTCTTTTCACCTTCACACTTCACATTCATTGCTCATTAAGCAAACAGTGAGATATTCCTGCTATTGTTCGTGTCTTTGGCAGAGAATCTCCATGACTTCAGGTCCAAGTGCACTCCAAAATAAGGCATGAAAATTGTTTCTGTTTGTTTCAGGTATTTAGTTAAAAGTAGTTTGAGTAGTCTGGGCAGTACAGGGGAAAATGAACAGTTTGAGGAGTTGTTTTCTTATTTTAAACTTTTAAAAATTTTGTCCTTCATTTTTTTTTCCCAAGATACTTTGTTTCAAAATTTTATTTTGCAAAGGCAAGCAAAAACATCTAAACACATGCTTAACTTTAAGCATTAAAAAGTCAATGGGATTTAAGCATGTGTTTAAAGGCAAACATATGCTTTAGAGCTCTACTGAATAGGAATGGTTTATTGAATCAAGGCTATAGACAGGTTAATAAAATGAGTTAATATATGCAATCTGGAAACAAAAATTAAACATGTTTCTGGAATATTAGCATTATAAGCATTGTCTTGTTCTAGCTCAGTTCCCTAAATTACTGTTGGATTTGTAATGTCCTTGACACTGTCTCTCTCTCATTTCTTGAAGAAATGCAGATTATTTTACTAGATTATAATCAGCTGGCTTAAGTACAGCTCTAAGTTTATGATTCTATCCAGAGCAATTCGGAACAAAACAATCTTACTTCAAAAGGAGTTTATTCACCAAAACTCATTTTCAAAGAAAATCTGCCAAATCTTTTCCACTGACACATACCTGTAATTCCCTCTGTATAAATATTCATGTACTGTGAATAAGAAGTAGAAAATATTGTGTTATTTTTCAATATTTACTCCAGAACTAGTTCCACGAAGGTGCTTATTGTATGACAAAAGATAGGAGTTTACACTCCCATCAAAGGTTGCTTTTAAATAGATCATAAAATCCATTGTGAATATTTAAGCCAAGAGCAATAACACGGTGTCATATAGTCACACAGTATAATGCAGTAACACTCTGCATTTTGACATCTGCCCAGGCAGATGTTTAGAACAAAGTTCCTCAGATTCTTTCTTCTTTTTTTTCTTTTTTTTTTTAAGTTGCATGGAAAAGAATCTGGGAATCATCTTTTATATCGAAGCTACTTAGTACAATTTAACTGTCAACAGATTAATTAATTTAAATGGAGACTTACTGTGGAAGCCAAAATGTCACATAAGCCCTGAACAAAAAAACAGAGAAAAAAGAATAGCCTCCCAGCAACAACCTGACCTTAGGAAATATATGCATTTATACACGAGGAGGATGTAGGATTCCCATTTACACAATCTACAGGATGCACACAGAGTGAATGTCTGAAATCCCACAATTTACCTTTCTGCTGTTTTCTCATCATCTTTAGCAGAGGTAAGAGTATCACTGACAGTCAACAGATATTTTCCCACTATATTCTTTCAGAAGGACTACATTACTTAGTAGTTACTAATTATTTTGCCCATAGCAACACTGCTGGTAAATATCAAGGCATATATTTATTTAAAGTAGTTGCATAGGGATGTCTTTTTATAACTCTATATCTTGTGATTTCTGGGGTTTAGATCCATGTTGAAACATGCACATGACCACATGCTGACTGCCAAATTCATTGTAATGTAGAGCTTGTTTCAGGGATAGTCCTTTAAACATAGTTAGCCTGATTTTTTTGAGGTCTTGCTGGTTGGCTTATTTATTATGAAGATTTGTCAGGCAGCACAGTTAAGTTAATCAGTAACCAATAAAAGATTTAAGTTCAGAGATATAAACAGGTTGATTTATTGCTCACAAAGGTTTTTGGCTTCTCTACGGGAACTCATGAAAACATGTTGCTATGGTTACTTTGGAAACTGATACCTTTTTATACCCTACTAATACATAGGAATTGGAGAGAGGTACCTATGACTCCCAGGGACCTATACATAATTTTATTTATTATGATCATTATTTTGTAACTTTCTGGTTTTAAATTTAATTTTTTATTTTTGCTATGCAAATATGTAAATAACCCAAAACTTTCTCTGCTTTGAAATCTCTGTGCCGACTCCAAGTTTTCCTAACACCAGGAGAGTCCGATCTCTCTGTCTGTCCCTGCCTTGTTTATCATTTTTGCAATCTCCACCAAAAATCAATCAGACCACATCATTTTAAAAACAAAGGTGCCAGCCAAAGGATACTTACAAGTTGTTGCATTGACATCTCCAGCATGTAAATCCAGAAGAAGAAAATCACAATGTTAAATACACTTAAAATCGAATGTAAACTCTCTCCTGCCGGATTTTTTTGGGAGTCATTTTTGCTGTTTGTTTTTTTGGGGTTTTTTTATCCTACTGAACATGTTACCCAACCTCATTGGTGAATATTATGCAAGTTTCTTTCCTCTAACTGTTGTCATGATCATCTCTATGCTGAGCATGCAGTTTAACTTTGGCTTGGGCTGGCTGGAATATGCATTGCATATGATTTTCCAAAAGTCTGATGTGATTGGTCTCCCACGGTCCAACAGAGCCATAGGAAAGATTTCAAAAGACACTGTGGGCTCCATAGCCTTGCTGCTGTATTTTGGGAGGTAATTTTTAGGCACCTGAATTTACACTTGGGTTTTAAGACCTTGCTAGCATTTAGGGTCAGGACAGAAACTGGACCGTGAGCACACCTGTCCATTCTGTGTGTACCACTCAGGCCACCAATATTTCATTATCATCAAAAATCACTCTACTTTTCTCCAAAAAACAACTCCTAAGCCAGTTAGACATTTGGCCCAAACTATTAATCAAACTCACACTCAGGTTTGTACCAAAAATAAAGGCAGTGCTTTCCAGCCCCTGCCAAGGCTTCAGTGGAGGTAGAGATGGGCTGGACTGCTCACAGTGCTCTGGATTCAGCCTACAAAACCATTAGCAGTGTCACCCAGCATATAGATTATCAAATAAATGATGGCCACATCTGACTTGTGAGGCTAAAGGTACTCTCTGTCGAGGTGTTCTGATGACATCATCATAAACCCAGAGGGCAAAGCTCAGCTAGTTTATGATGTCACCAGAAGGCTTCTCTGGTCTGCTGCCATAGTCCATGGTCATTATTTTCTGTAACAAGAGGAGCATATGGACCTACATCCCAATAGGGTTCTGATCCACTTTGGCCTTCTTATTTAAATAACCATAAATAAACAGATTTTTTTATTCTGCATATATACATATTGCATATATTGTGTACGTACTTTTAACATACATATCAAATTTGCATCTATAGTTTTTATATCATTTTCGTGTGTGTAGATCTATATATATAAATTATATATATGATTTATATATATGCATATGTATATAGTATATAACCTGTTCTTAGCCAGTCTTTACTGCCAAGACGTGAACCAGGGTTGTAAGGCCAAGCTGGCAGTACCTCAAGCTGGAAGAAGCCCAGCAGGAGGGCGGTGGATCTGGCCACCCCCTGTGGAGCTGGAGCCCATACAGGATGGATGCTTGTCTTTTTTAAAATTTTTTTACTACTATTATTATTTTGCGGAGAAGTCACAGCTACAAAGCATTTCCTAACCACTACAATCACTGAAGCTGGCAGCAGCCACGAGTCATTGATCTCTGAGGGATGCTGCATTTCCTCTACAAAGCAGCTGTACAAAGGCTGGTGCCACCTGACATGGGGCAAAATAACCCTGGGGTAGAAAATACAGACAGGGAATAAAACAGGCAGTAAGAAAGCTGGCCTTGTCTCCTCAGTGTATCTAAAGGTGAGGATCCCCCACCTTGGACCATGCATCCAGCCCCTTCCTCGGGAATGAGGCTCGCATTTCCTTTAGAGACAAGCAGGCAGGAAAGCTACATCATCTGATGGCTTTGGCACAGCCAAAGCAGTACACCACAGCTGGATAGCTGATCTGTGCCTTTCTCCTCACTGAGAGGCCCTACCACATGCTATGAAATGCTTTAATGTCCCCTTAACATGCTCTATAAATAATTTCCGTATCCATTCAGTGGTGCTCACATGTGGTCCTTTGAAAGAGTTAAGTAAAAATTACAGTACCAATATATCTTTGAGATGAAACAATGACATTTATAGGTCACTGTAATCCATTCATTAATTAATTTTTTTACCAGCCTTCCATATGATCCATATCATGGCTCCTAAATGCTAAATTTGTCCTACAGAACTGTGTTTTAACAAATAGGTAAGTTTTAACACTGGACTTGAAGGAAGTTTCTTAACATTTGAGCTATGTCAGGAAGGGCAGGTAAATAAACTTGCATTCCCATTGTAGTCTACAGAGCCCTTTTTTCAGGCAAAGAATGAAAGAGCACAGCCCCTGGGTGTCCAGCCATTACCACAAAACACAACCATGCACCTTAAGAGAAGCTGCCCCATTTCTGCAGCTGGGGCGGTGACATGTTTGTACCTCCTTACCTTTGGGGAGGCTGTGAATGGTGCTGCAATGTGCTGTGCAGGAAGGCATGGGATGAGGAGTGGGAAGGAGAGTCATGTGTGACACTTCCCTTGCTCCGCTCCCTGGGAGGCAGCAAGGCCAGAGGAAAGGCAGCTGTGCCTCAGCATTGATGGGATGCAGAGACAGTGCTTGCTTTCTGACTAGGGAAGTTATCTGACAAAGGCAAAGGATGGATTCCACCAGGACTTATCTTTTTCCCCTGTTCTTCCTCCAACATATTGGTAATGTACATCTCCAGCCACATCCACCATCCCCCGGCCCCATCCCACCTCAGTGTCAGTGCATGAGCCTGACAGCCCCAGGTTTTTATATTTTAGAGAGCTTCTCAAGAGCCAGCACAAAGGGAAAGAGGCTTTTCAACTGGCCTATTTTGTGACTGAGGGGTCTGCTCTATTAGTGATATGAGAGCCCTGATGTGATACTCTCCAATTAACAGTAAGGCATGCCTAAATCCCACCATGTACAATACACTAATGTGTTGGTCTTTCCCTTCACAAAAGTAGTTTACAGTGCAAAGGGTGTAGGTACTAAAGAGACATCTTTAGGTCTATCACGTCAAAAAACTTTTACAACTTCTTTACATGCCTAAAGCACAGTTTCATAAGTCAAAGACCATTACTCTTATAAAACTGGTAGGAAAGCTGCAACTCAATCACATGCCAAGACACCATCAGGCCAAACAACACCCTAAAAAAAAGTTTCAAGGCAGCACTTCCTTTTCAAACTGTACAGCTCCTTGTTTCTACATCCTGTAGCAAATCCATTTGTTTATCAGTGTGAAGTGCGTAGCCTGGATTACAGGCTGGAGCACAGCCTGTGTGTAAACCAGCATAAGGATATTTCTTTGCCCTCATGTGAAAGTCACTCTTGGGTAATCTGTTAATAATAACCCTCATGAAATTCCTTAAATGCTGTAGAGAAACAGAGAGAAATTCATGTAGGGCTTCCGGTAGCACTACATGAGGAAATTAGATAAATAGATCTGGATCACTCAAATGTAAGATAACAGAGAATTGTTGTCAAGTAGTCTAAATCCATCAAAACCCAATCATGGCAAAAAGTTCAGAGGTTTCTGTTGAACCAGCAGCAGCAGCATTGGTGTCTCTTGTGAGCACCTTAGTGGGACTTTATACCTTCAATCAATGGAAAGCAGTTGCAGGGTGTTCACTGTCACCAAAGTAAGTGCTCCAAGTAAGTGTAAGTAGTAGAACAGCCCAGTTAGAAAGCCATTCCAATTATTTTCCATGTATTTAAAGATTTTCCTTACCAGTTTTTACTTCATCAGTTCAACCCAACACATTTATTGATTAGTTTAGTCTCTGTGTGTGCATGCATGCAGGTATATAGGGAAAAACATCATGAACTCTTTCTCATCTGTAGACATACGCATGCTACAAACAACAAAATGAAATTTTGGGTGATTTGGAGCCTATTCACCTGGCCAAACTAAAATTACAAAGAGCCACATCCCAAGTTAGTATAATCTGTCTCTGATGTCAAGAAAATCTCTCCAATTTAAACCACTTGAAATATTCAACACAGAGATCTGGAAGAGTGTGGCCTGTGATGAGATTGGTGGGAAAGATTGTTGAGCACTGATGGGACACATTAATACCTCAATTTTCTTGGAAAGTTAGTTGGAAAGTGGGCATCCAAGTAGTCACCACGAGTAGGAAGAAATCTGTCTTCTTTTCTCTGATCTGAATGCCCATCTGTGCCATGGATATCTTGTCTCATTGGGAGAGAAGAAAAGTGGTGTTGTCGCATAAGTAGGGCAAAGAAAAAAATACTATTTGAATCATAATTTCAAAAGGAGAAATTTGACAAAACCAAGTTCTGAAGGGGCTACCCACAGGACAGGCACTGTCATATTAGGTTAGAAGATAACAAGTATTGGCAAAATAAAGGCTAGTCTGGGCTCCTTCTCAGTTTCAGAATTATTGCTTATATTTCTACTTTCTTAACAAATTATTCCATTGACACTACAAAGCAGAGGGCTGAGAGTGAAGGATAATACACAAGAGAGCCCCTAGGCTGTTACTTTGGATTATAAGTATCTAATTTCAGTCATTTAAAGTAAATTCAGTTTTGTCAAAGACTCCAGTCCAACCTATAAAACTCAGGTCCAGTGAGCATGACAGCATGCCTTGGAGGAACAGGGCTACAAGAGGGAAAACAAACAGCTCCATTCAACTCCTTAAAAGGCCTTATTTCATCTAACTGTGGAGTTTACCAACCCTCTTTGATTATGTGTGCTGTAAGAGAGTGATATTTTCAGTTACAAGTTGTTTCTTACACATCCCATCATTTTGTGTGGGTTTTTACACCCCCAGTAGAGAAACTTCCATAACCAAGCCCAACAGAGCAGAGAAGGATGAGAAAGAGAGGGAAGATAAGTACTAAGAAAGTAATTTTAGGAAAGGATGTCTTGTGTGTTATTGGAAGTATGTGCCATTTGTACTTGCACGTAACTATCATGCATCCACCGTGACTATGAGGCAATAGAACAAAACAAGTTCAGCTCTCCTCTGCACTGGGGGTAATTGAAGATTACCCCTTTATTCCAGGGGACAGCTTCAATTTTCCTGCTGAATTTGTCTCTGAACAGCAATAAACAGCCATCCATAGGCCCTGGGTGGCAATCAACATACAAATTTCCCAATTTTTAGCTGCAGAAAGTGCAGTCTTGATTGAATCCCCTTTTATTTAAGGACTGTAGGCCTTGGAGAGCTTTAATAAATCAGAGATTTCTGTACCCTGAATTGCACACTTCATCCTCCCATACACTTGTGAGGTCAACCTGTTTTAGAAAGGAAATCTTTCACCAACTTCCTCTTTGCTCTGGACTAAAAAGAATTCCTCAAGACACAATTTGAAGCGTGGTGTTACAACCTGGGTGTGCACATGGAAAGACTTAAGGCTACACATTCATTGCATCTGAAACTGGGACTTGAGCTAAGTCAAGGGCTTCTCCACCAAGAGAATATGAAGAGCAGTGTCAGAGTCTTTCCCTGGTAAACTCAACTCACCTGCTCTGTGTTTCAGTATTCCCAGTTTTTCAGGGGAGAAAACTATTGCTTAATGACACTGAATAACATTTGCCTAATGCCAGCATGAAACTCAGTTCATAAAGATAGTTTAAAGAAGTAGAAAGATGGGATTGTATTGTTGTTGTTGTTGTTGTTTTGGTTGTTATTAATTACAGTTGTTGTTGCCATTGTTGTTGAAAGGGTTTTCTAATTATAGCAACTAAATAGTATTTAATGTTAAATGCTCCCAAAGAATGACAAACTCCTCAAGCAACAGCCCCTCAGCATCTGTTTGCTAAAAGCTTGGACTTCCCCTGTTCAAAATATAACACTGCTTAGCAGCATGGACTTGAACAGCTTTGGAGGCCTCTAAAATGGAGCAGATATGTAGATGCATAATGAGAACTCCCATTGTTGTACAGCCTAAAATATATAAATATATTTATATATATGTACTCATATATATGAAATTTACACTGTGCCTTAGTCAAGTGTTTGAAACTTTATAAAGAAGAAGCCACGGTGATTTAAATCAAGAAATGTATTAAAAATCATCGATTACCAGCCTCACTATTTGCCTACCTTACTCTCATGGCTGAGAGTAAGGAGGCAGGTGGGATAGACTGCAGTTATGTAAGGCCATAAAAAGTCCACTTGAAGCAGACCAGGCTCAGGGGCTGCCAGGCTGCAGCCCACACCCCTGAGGAGGTGGTTTTATGGCACTGCTGGGGCTGTGCCTGGTTCTCTTCAGTCAGAGGTGAGCAGATGCATCACTTGGCTGATGATGAGGCCGAGGGACCTTGCTCTGCTCTAATAACAGAAAGTCTACATGACTACATGTCTCCTTGTTTGGGTGCAAAGAAAGACCTGCTAAAAAGTAAAATAAAATAAAATAAAATAAAATAAAATAAAATAAAATGCAGTTATTTCTCACTCTCAGTTTCTTCACTGCAAGAGTTTCCTAGCCCTCACACTGGGAAAAACAGGGGTGCCTCTCCCAAGAGAAATGCTGACCTGTCCCAGCACCCAAATCCATGCTTCCCAGTAACAGCCCAGTGTCCAAGAGCTGCAATTTCCTGCTTTATTCTGTTCCAGTTTTCCCCACCACCCCAAAACGAGACCAGCCCAGGCTGTAGCCACTCCATCTCTGGCAAAGGAGGTGAGCCCCCAGCGTGAGAACATTTTGCCAAAGAAAGAACCAACCCTTCAGCACTCACGTTACATAAACAAGATAAGATGTCCTTCCAGCCCAGGCCCTGGGGCTTGTGGCTGGGGCAGGAGGAAGGAAGCTGGGAGGGGAGCCACAGTACTGCTATCCCTGCCAGGCTTGGGAATTGAGAGGTTAAAAGGGCTCCTTCTTCCTCCCCAGGACAAAGATCTTCACCTCAACTGTTCCTACCACATTCAGCAACTTGTTCAGACAATTGTGCAAAGACCGTGTCACAGGGCCTCAAGCTGGCACCTCTGTGGGTCTCAAGGGACTTTCCACTGCTCCAAAATAAGTCCTTGCTATCTGCTGTTTCCTGGTGTAAACAATACGCTCCTTGCTGAACACCCTCCAGCTCAGCAGCCTCAGTGCTTGGTGGCTCCTGTACCTATGTTGTCGACACCAGCCACATGGCTGTGCTTGGCAGAGAAATTTGGTAAAAAGCACTGTAGCTCTGTCCCAGGGCAGTATATCCAATATATCCAGTAGGAGATATACAGCAATAATAGAAAAAGAGCATTCTCCTATCATAAACCTGAACTGCACATTTTGGTCACTCCTAGTATCCATGATCCCAAAGCTGAGCTAAAGACCCTCACCAGCAGCTGCCTGAGCTGGACAGCAGAGGAGATCCTTTTTGTCCTCCAGGGTGATGCCCTCTGCTCAATGAGCACGGCGGCCTCAAAGGACAGGGCGATCTGCTCTCAAACCGTGGCTGCCAGGTTCAACAGAGATGCAAGGACAGATGCTAAATGAAGCAGACCCCTTGCGTCTCAGTTTGGACTCATACCCTATTCTGATATAGTGTGGACATTGATTCAGGGGGAGAGCTGGTCAGATTTTGGCAAAAATCCCACAATATCCTATTGAAATGCAAGTCCTGGCTCCCATTCAGTAGCCAGACAACTCCTCAAACTCAACAGAAAGCTAAATCTGGGTCCAAATCCGGACTCGGCCTCTTTAACATCTCTCTAATTACTGCCGAGTAATTACTGTGCAAGTAACAAACTGCTAACAAGTTCCAATAAAGAAAACGTTTTGTAAGAAGAGAAGGAGGTAGCGGGAGGACTAATTTGCCAGGTAGGAGGTTTTAATGCCATCAGAGAAGACGTTGCTGATCCTTTCGTTAACAAGGCCTGCTGTTAATTCTGCTCTGGGCAAAGGGATTTTAAGACAGGGAAAGAAAGAAAAGGGGGGGGGGGGGGAATAAAAGAAAAGAGCAATCCAGCCAGAGGAAAAAATTTAGGTGGTAGTTTCAGTTTCTGCTGCACTCTGGATTGAGTATGGCTTACTCCCATGCTAGGACGCAAGGCTGTGTGAGAGCTCTGCTGGGCTAGCTTCCAATAAAACCTCTGTGGGTAGCAGCTGGGAACGGAGGTGGAAATCCCACTCACAGAGACTGAGAGAGTAACATTTTAGGGAGAAGCCAGGCCTGCTTTTTCATCACCATTTTGATGCTCACAGCAGTCAGTGGTATCAACTCAAACCATGGGCAGAAATTCACTTCAACAAGTCAGTGATAAGAAAGATAACTACAAAGCACCTCCCATCAAGGGACAAACTGAGGCACCCTAAGCCAGTTTGCCATCCCATTAGGCAGTATCACCCACCCCTGACTCTGCATCACCCCAGGTATCCTTGGAAGCTGAAATCCCATTGATTTGCTGTTCAACTTGTGCTTGGACACATTAGGTACCCTCCAAGAGTAAGGTGGCAACGTCAGACTGAGTGATGATTAGCACATCAAAAGGCATTGAAAAGGGAAGTACGCCGTTAATTTACTCTGGTAAAGACAGTGACAAACTGTGGGGTTTTTATCCTTTATCTCTATCCAGGACACCAGTAGGGGGGAAAGGGGCTTTTTTGAACTCAGGAGGTCTTGCAGGGGATTTCCCAGGCTTGGGAAAAAGTCTTTGGCTGAAGTTTATATTTCTGGTGTTGCATGAGTTATCAGGACCCGATAGGAGCTGACTTAATCCACCATTGTTAGATGCTGGTCAATGCCAGGGATTGTTGCACCTGCCTGCACACACTGCCCTTGTGCTGTCATCAGCAAACAGCTGAGCACTTCAGTAGCAAACCAATTTTATAGCTCTGAAAGACTCCATAGCTTCTCTAAGTATTTGACTCACATTGGGCCTTACAACTACTTTCATCCCCAAAAAGTAAGCTCCTGAGGCTGCAATCCCCATCTGAGCCTTGTTCTCCTCCACACCCTTCCCATATGTACATTTGCCCAAGCATTCACTTTGATGTCTGCACAACATGGATGTTGTTCAGGAAAAGTTATTGGGTGAGTCACTGGGCTGGGATCCTCTGGCAGCTCATCCTCCTCCAGGTAGGCTGAGGAGCGAGGAGCACAAAAACTGCTCATGGGGTTAAAGTAGATTATCCCCTGAAGATCAAACCCCTTTATTGCTCCAGAGTATTCAGCATCTCCAGCTGGGTTTGCCAGAAATGCCAAGCTAAGACTCAGCTGCTTGGCCTCTGCATTAAAGAGTGAGTCTAGGAATTAATTTGAAAGGTTAAGCTGTATATAAACCTCTGCAGTATGGCAGATATCAAAGAGCAGCACTGTTGCTTAAAAATTTACTTTTCCAAGCTAGACACAATAATTGGGGAGTGGGAGTGACAACCTAAACCTTGTCTTGAACTGCCAGCTGGTGAATTCCCCACAGGAGGTATCTAGCTCTCCATCTCAGAGGAGAAAACCTCCCCCACATACCCAAAGAGTCAGAACAGCAGCAGAACCAGACCTGAATCTGGACTGAAAGGAGCAGATTAATTTCTATCTCTCAAGTGGATGCTAAAGTTAACAAAGCCGTTTAAACTTCAGTTCCTGCTAATTATAATTGTTCTTTCTGCACAAATGCATTTATTTTCTCTAGCCACCAGTTCTGCAAGCCAGCACTCAGGCAACTAGTCTGTTCAGACACGAGGTTTAACAACTCTACCTTCACACCTTAAGAATTACTGTTACCGAAAAAGCACAGTCACTGACAGAAGTTACAGCTCACACAGCGTCTCAACATCTAGTAGCGTTGCTAAAGCTAGATCCATTCCTACCTTTGCAAATGTTAAAGGCACTGACTGGGTTTACTTCTGTGAAGCTGATCTGACATAGTAAGAAAAATGTATTTAAATTTATAGTCGCTTGTGTTGAATGTCATGTACGGATGTGCAGGACCTATGTCGTCACAGTCTGGTTCTACCCTTGCAAACATGTTGCTGGGCAAAAAAAATTTGCTCCGGTGATTATGCATTACCTAGATATTAAAATACTTTGAGTAGACTATAATAAATACATGCCAGAAAAAATATAAAGAATGTGTGGGAATGCCTATACTTTATCTTAATATTTCTTAGCAAAATAACTTCCTTATGGTGTAATCAAAAATGGAAAGCCAGCACCTAACTAAATTAAGTGCCACAAACATTAATAATGGTTAAAATTACCATTCAATTTATTTTTGTGTTGGATGATCTTCAAAGTTGTAGATTGAGAATTGCTGAAACCTTTTAGGGATTTGTTTCTCAAATCAGAATACTTCAGAGATGAAAACATTAACTTGAATTTTAACATATAAAAATCCTTAGTGAAAGGAAATAGATGTATTTTTTACAAAGAAAAAAAAAAGGAGAAGAAAAGAAAAAAGAAAAACTTAAAAAGTTCTCCTGATAGTTACAGATGGTTTAATCTTTGGAACCTATTATGCGTTCATTTTCCCTTCAGCATTAATTATACATAATTACCACCACTTTACCCATACCTTTCAAAAACGAAATCTGTTTACATTTTTCACATACGTTATATAAATGCAAGATTTTTAATGCAGTTTTTCCAGAAACGGGACTTCAATTTACCTTCTGAAGGAAAAGGGGAGCCAATGCACGGCAAACCGGTTTTATTTAAGTTCCTTTAATATAGCTTAATTACTTCTAAACTCTGGAAGCAATTAGGTTATCACCCTTTGAAGTGCGACAGACGAGTTGCCGTGCTGGGAGGAGAACGCGCGGCGCTGCCCGCTGCTTAAGCGGCTGCTTGCGCGGCGCGCAGCGGCCCGCGCGGCGCAGGGAGATGCGCTCGGCCGCGGCTGGAGGAGGCGGGAGCTGCCCGTCCTGCAGGGACAGCGAAGGCAGGAGGCTGGGGAAATGATAACTCACGTTCGGCTAGAAAGGGAGGTTCTGGTTAAGGCTGAGAGCAGCGCTGATGTTGTAAAAGATTGAGGAGGATTGTTCGCACTTTTCAACCTTACAATTTTACCCTGCGCACAAACCACGAAATTCTACGGCTCAACTCTTCCTTTTTTTTTTTTTTTTTTTCTTTTCTTTTTTCCCTTCTTTCTCTCTCTTTTCCTCTCTCCCGCCCGTCGCAGATCGCTGTCAGGTGGCTTTTTTCCCGGCCGTGCAAGGATCAAAGCGCCCGGGAGTAGAAGTGCCCATTGTGGGGCTGACACACGATCGCCCTGGGCAGGGGCGCGGGGGCGGCGGCGGGTGCGGGGCGCCGGGGCCGCTCCCCCGGGCGCTTCCCCTCGCAAGTGGCATTTCCCCACGGGTTTGAGAGGGTGGGGGTCTTTTATTTGTCCTCCCCCCCCCCCCCCCCGCTTTCCCTGTGGGGAGGCTCATTCCCCAGTTGTTTCATCTCGGTGGTCTCCTCTGCGGGCGCTTCGGAGAGGGGGAATGCCAAGGGAGGGGGCACCTCCCTATCCCCCGACCCCAAATTCTCCGCGCCCGGCAGCAGCTCCATTATTTGCATGTCATGTTTATAACCTGGTGGAAACCAAGACTGATATTTGTGGTCGGGAGAAGATGACTTTCACCTCTCCAGATCACTCTCTTAAATAAAAAAGAATTGACCAGCTATGGGCGTAAGCATTTATCTTGAGTTTGCGGTCATTATCTTTATTATATTGCCTCGGCAATAAATAAATCTAGTAGTTACTACCCCACAATAAAACTGTAGTATATGGGACACCTTACTATTACTTTCTTAACAATCTGCCGCCTCTTCACCTCTAAATCTCCCCTGTCTGCCCGACCCGCGCGGGTCGCTCCCGGCCCGCAGGTGCGGAGCCTCCGCGCCGCTGCCTCCGCCTCTCCCGCCCTGCCCTCTCTTTTCCCTTTTTCCTGATGATTCCTCCCCGAAGAGGCGCCTGTCGGCCCCCGCAGGTACCATTCCTGCCCGCGGGCTGCCTTCAGCCCCGTGCGCCGCGCGGGCATTCTCGGGGGGCCCCGTCTAGCGTGGGCATCCCCTGGCTGGGTGTCCCTCCGTGGGCATCCCCTCGGGGGGATATCCCCGGGACGGTGGTTCCTTTATGGGCATCCCCCAGCTCAGTGTCCACCTGTGGACATTCCCCGAGTGGGTCTTCCCCGTGGGCAGCCCCCAGGTAGGTGTCCCCCATGGGCTATCCCGCCTGAGCACCCCCTGCCCCGTGGCGCCCACTCCCAGCAGGTGGGACCCGCCTTTGGGATCATCACGCTCCTACATTGCCACCCCAGTCTTTCTACCCCCTACCCCGGCCCACGGTGTAGAGGCAAGGCAGAACCCACGGGCATGCTCCTTTCTTGTCGGGGGCTGCACCTTGACCACCCCCTTTTCTTGCGTGGGGGTTTTTTTTTGGGGGGGGAAGAGGGGGGGCCGGGGGCCGGGGAACAGCCCCAGAGCAAAGGCTCAGCAGAGAAGGAAAGCACTGCCGCTGAGCCAGAGAGCTTTCATCACCGCTCCCTGACTCCCGCTGCCTCTCTGGTTCTTTTTTCCCCCCTATTCCATAGGTAAATGTCCACGCAATAATATTTATTTACAGTCAGGATGCTGCACGTATTTTTTTAATTGTATTTTACCAGGGTGATTCCTTCTTGCTTTTAAAACAAGCGGCTTGGAAAAATATTCCCATTTGGGGCAGGAGCAAAGGAGAGGAAAAGGGGGGGTGGAAGCATTTTTATTTATACCTTTGACATTTAAAAGAGCATAATTAATTTGTCCTGCTTGCATTAACATTGTTGAGGAAGGTTTCAGAAAGCAAACCAGCAAAGGGAAGGGGGGAGGAAAAATAGAAGCTCGCCTAGAAAGCTTAGGATTTTTTTTCCCTCTTTCAGATGTGTAATCAATCATTCGAGTAGGAGGCAGCAAAATTGTAAAGATTCGATAGATTAAAATGCAAATGAAAGGTAGAAAAAGAAACATTAACATGGCAATCAAAGATTTAATAATCGTAAATCACGGTGGGGTTTTTTTGTTGCAGCTGCAGTTTGTGTGTTTTTTATGTTTTAATCATGTTCGTTCTATAAATAAATAATTTCTGAAACGAGACTAATTTTTCACTATTTTAACCGTGGGCTATGGCACTAAATATTTTTTTTTTAAAGTATGGATCTCCAGATTGCAAACTATCAGACCAGAAAAAGTGAGAAAATAGCTAAGTTGGATTAGTTCACATTTGAAATTTCAAGTACAATGTCTTCACAGTGCCGACCGCTTCACTTTCCAATTGAAATCCTTATGAAGTTTATTTGGAATCATGAATGTTTACGTCAAAGCAGACAACCGGCGTTTCTTTACAAGGCTAACGGTAGCGCCAACCCTCATTCCTGGAGGAAATACGGAAAAAAAAAATATGTGTGTGTATGTGTGTGTGTGTGTGTGTTTTTTTCTTTTCCCTATATATATATATATATATATATATATATATATATATATGGAAAAAGAACAATAGCACTTAGGCTGTATTACCTCCAAATTAAAGCGTTGCAAAATTTCCAAGGGAAGATTGAAGAGGGGGAAACCTGGGGAGAGAGCTGATCAATGCGGTGAAGGACAAGCAGAAGAGGATTTGCTCTCCCCCCTCGGTTTAGCGCGGCGCCTGAAAGGGAGGCTCCGGGACTGCCTAGGATGGTTGTGGCAAAATCAGCATCCCTCTGTTCTGGCTCACACAGGTTCGGCTTTGGTACCCCCAAGTCCCGAGTTATGGGGTGCACTGGTTCGTCCCCTGGGAAAATGGCTGGAAAATAATTCTTCAAACTTTTGGGCTCAGTGGATGGAGTTCATTTTGCGCGGCGAGGAGGGGGAGAAGGGAGTTAATCTTTACTTCGTTGGTAATTTTATAGAGCCGAGGGAGAAAAGGGAGAGGCAGAAAATCCCCCGTGGGCTGCTCCGGTTTGGGGGTTTGCAGCAGCGCTTCCCTCTCTATAGAGCGCTCGGCGAAAAGAAACCGGTTCAAAAACCAACTAAATGCGGTAAACGAGCCGCGTTTCTGGCACCTTCTCCTCCTCGCCGAGGGGGCTCATCCCCGTCCTGTTGCCCCCTCCCCAGCTCCCCCGCTGCTCCCGGCAGCGCTCCCCGCCGCCGGACCTTTCCCCGGGGCGGCCGCCACTCCGCCCCGCGGGGCCCCGCGCATTCCCCGCGGCCGATGGGATACTGCGGGGAAGGGGCCCCCGAGGAGCCCCACCGCAGCACCCCCACACCGCCGTTCTCCAGGCAGGTACTCGGGATTTGGGGGTAGAATTCACCCAGTGGTTTTTTTCCAGACAAATCACGTTACACCCACTTTAATTTTTTCCCTTGCTGGAACCCTATCTTTTTTTCCCACTTCCTCTCCCCAGATTGGGGGGTCCAAGCAGGACGGCCCCTCCGGGAGCCGCACTGCCCCTGCACGCCGGCTGCCGGGGCCGCGCTCCGGGCGGTGCCCGGGACTTGTTGTCTGCCAGGCGGGGAGCGGGGCCGGGGGGGTCCGGGGCCGGGAGGGTCCGGGGGGGCCCCGCCGCCTCCCGCAGCCCCTGACCCCGGCATGCACGGCGCGGCTCCATTGATCATCCCGGCCCGCCACCCCCTCCCTTTATGAGATAATGCAATTACAAACATCAATAAGGAGCTGCGAGGGGAATCATTATGCGGTGACAGTGATAAATGACGGTGCAGAAATAGCATGCTTTTTTTTTCCCCCCCTAACAATCCAGGGGCTTTGGGGGCTGAGCACAGTCACCAAGGTAACAGATGACATCCAAAATGGCACCAAAGGAAAAAAATGAACAGTCTTTCTTTCGCCTTTCACTCTTCTCGCCCTGCTCTTCCAAAAGAGTTAGTTGGGGCTTTGGAAGCAGCTGCCACACAGGCATGCGGGTATTTCCACACGTATTAAAGGGACGGGGAAGGCTTGCTGGCTGTCACACACAAAGCACCAGCCCGGCCCGGGAGCTGAGCAGCCACCTCCAGGAGGCACCGGGAGCTCCCACCCCAGGCGCGATCGCCCCCGCGCAGCGCCACGCACCGCTCATCCCTGCCTGCGGCCGGGGCCAGCCGCCTCCTCCCGGCCCGCGGGAAACGTCCGTTTGTTTTATATATGAATATAAATACAAAATAAATATAAATATATATATATATGTTATCATCACGGGCGGCGTAGCAAGGTCAGGCGAGGGGATAAATGATCTATTTTCCACGCAGGCTCAGGACGCGTGCAGCGAGGCCCCAGTAGCGGGAACTTCTCGCGCAACAGCGCAGGGGGTGGAAATATTCACCGCGCGGCCGGAAAGTGCCGCTTCTGAGCCCAAAAAGTACCTGTGGCTGCGGGTGGCACGGCCGACCCGGCAGGGCAGGCACCCCCCACGGAAGTCCCTCTGCCTGGAGCGGGACTTGGTCCGCCCCGCTCAGCTTGGCTGGAATTTGCTGTCCCCCCAAAAAACCCTCGTGGGTTAAGGGTGCCCAGCCCACAGGAAGGGCAGGCCCCGCGCAGCGGTGCGCTCAAATACCGCGCTGAGGGGTCCGGCCCCTCTCCCGCCTCTGTGAAGGGGTGAGGGGGAGAAAGCGCTGCGCTCGCTTTGCGCGGCACCCCACGCACCCGGCTCCACGGGGCACTGCGCCCGGGGGAGGCACAAAAAGAAAAGGGGGACGCGGGAAATCGGGGCCAATAAAAAAAAAAAACCCAAACCAAAACCAACGAAACAGAGCATCGCCGAAGGCTGTGCAAACTTTAGTCCGGCAGCGCGCAACATCCGCGGCGCTCCTCGGGCGGCCCGGAGCCCCCGCATTCCCCCCCCGCGTCACTCTCCCAAGCCCCCAAGAGATGGCAGTCGAAGACGGCTTTCCTCCTCCTCCTCCTCCTCCTCCTCCTCGTCCTCCTCCTCCTCGTCCTCGTCCTCGTCCTCCTCTGCTCCTCGGCGGCGGGCAGCGGCAGGACAGCGGGGCTGCGAGCCGCCCCCCCGCGCCCTCTCCCGCACTCCGCCCCCGCGCAGCCCCGCGCAGCGCCTCGCGCAGCCCCGCGGGACGCGCAGCCCCCAGGGCCGGAGTGAGGAGCGGAGGCGCAGCCGGGCGGCCCTCCCCGGGCCCCTCCGGGCCCCCCCCGGTGCGGTGAAAGGAGGGTAGCTAGGAAACAGCGAGCGGCCCGAAAAGGCGGAATTTCCAACGTGTAAAATGTTCTTAACGGAGCCATTGAGAGAGTGCAATAAGGCGTGAGGGGGAACTAATCTCCCCATTTAAATGTTTGTGGCAATTTTATCTAAATGAATTTTAATGCTAAACGAGGGATAATTCCCTATTTGTAACCCGTTTACTTCTCTTTCCTGTGCCTCTGAAGCTGTCTAACATCGTGCGATGAACAATAACAATAAAAATACTGTCAAGGCATATTCTTCATTTGAATGTGTTATAATTATAGCTGATTAAATGTCTTGGGATGTAATCGTGGGTTTAATTTGAAATGTGTCCCCCTCCAAAAAAAAAAAGGTCCCATGGAGGAAGGTCTGCGCCCCACTTCGCTGCGGCTGCGAGGAGAAGGGACGCGTGTGCCCTTGCCTGTGAGAGGGCGGTTTGTTTTTGTCTTTCAAGAAACCTTAAAAAACCCCAAAAAACCCAAACACATAAAAACAAAACAAACAAAACGAAACAAAACAAAACCTAAAAAAAAAGGCAAAAAAGCAAGCCCCGTTCATTCACGTTTTGGCAGAAAAGTGTCATTACTCCGGCCTCACAAAGAATGAGTCGGGATGTTCAGCCTCCTTGGCAGTGCAGCAGCCCTTTGAAAAAACGGGGGGAAAGGAGGAGAAAAAAAAAAGAAAAAGAAAGAAAACTCAGAGTTAAAAAAAAAAAAAAGATGGGGAGGAAGTCCCAACCGGGGGGGAGAGGACCCCCTTTGGTGGCTTGCTTAATTCAGGAAGGTCTGCATTGCCTGCCTGCACCTCTGCCTGCACCCCTGCCCGCCCCTGCCCAGCCCGGGAGTCTGTCCTGAAACATGGCCGGGACACCTCCCGCCAGTGGTGCTGGCTGGCTTGGGAGGGGCTGGGGGGTTTGCATTATTTCGCCTTAATTAAGATATTTGTGTCATTTTCCTAGCCCCGGGAATCTCTATTTTTTCCTCTATAGCTGCGATTTGACTTAAAGCAAACGAGGTCTCAGCCTGAGCAGGCTGGTTGGGGCTCTTTCACTCGCTGGCTGTGGTGCAGAAAGCACAAATGTGTGAGGAAATTGGTTAATGAGGGTCTGCACTGGCCTTGCTCACAGAGGTCCAGCAGCACCTCATCCCCTTACAGATATGCATTGCCCAGGCAATGTTTTCTGAGTTTTATTTTCCTCCTTCCTTAGTATGCTCAGTTCCAGTAAGGAACTCAATAATTAGAACTGTGTTTTAGAACTATAATTTGGGAGGGAGAGGGGGTAACACTACAAATTTCTGTCCAATAATGCCCTACGATATTACATTTATTTACAGGCAACAGTTCCCATCCTGACAATTTATGGTGCAAGTTCCAAGAAGTTTCTTCATGCAGCGTAGCATTACTTTTACATTCTTTAAATATGAAGCTGATATTTAAATAGCAAATGATAGGTAACATCTCCAGAGCCAGCTGAATTTTGTAGCTGCTCGGCTCTCAGTCTGGGATAGAATGGCTACAAATACTGCATGGGGGCAGGAAACAAATTTTGCAGGCAGTGGAGTCACCATGACAAAAAATAATTTGTTTTTATTTTAGATTCAGATTTCATTACTGCACTCAAACTACTACAACTGGGCTTTGAGTTATTATACAATCCAAACTGTTTCAATCAGAAACTCTAAGACTCAGTGTGCAATGATTATTAATAATAATTAGCTCCTTGGTTTCTTGATAGAAAAAGGCTATCAACAAGCATTTGTTTAACCACAACAAAAGTATAATTAGCTTATCCCACTTAGTAAATCTGTATGCATGCCAACTCATACCAAACTGCTACTTTTACAAAAAATTGCAATAATACAGATCATTTTTCCAGTCCTTTTTGCACAAAATTTATTTACAATGTATACATAAATGCTCCATGATGGGACTATGGAAAAAAAAATGCACACATGACCGATGTCTTGCCCAGAAAGAAAGTCAACATATTAAAAATAAATCTTCAGTCCATGTTTTGAGCTGCATAAAACAGGAAGTGATGTACAAGGTGGTGGTTGCTGCATGGGGACAAGGATGCTCTGATGTGACAATTAGGCTTCAAATACACTGCCTTTCCGTTTCCATGCTTCCTCCTACCAGTCTCCTTAAGACACTGCCTGCAACAGCTGATTAATCATTGTTGATGACTGCAGTTTTTCCCATCCTTCCCGATTTACATCTGTTCAGGCCAATTCAAATATGGTGAGTAAATGAATTAGACATGCAAATTCACGCCCCAGGCTAGAAAGAGAGAGAGGGAGAGAGACGGGGAGAAAGGGAGAGAAAGGGAAGAAAGACAGACAGAGGAGGAGAGAGGGGGGAGAGAGAGAGAGTGCGCATGGCTGAAATCCTAGGATAGAAGAAAGATTCTTCTGCCTGACATAGTTATTTTAATGCTCTAAAAATCCTGCAAATAAGCCCTTTCTGTCATTTGCAGGATAAGTGTAAGGCTTCTTTTTTAATGTAAGGAGGCTTCTGGAGGAAGTGAAGAGCTATGGAAACAACACACATAGTGTGGAAAAATTTCACATTTTTTTTAAAAAATCTATAAGAAACAACGTAATATGGATAACAGTATAATAGCATTTTACAATATTTCACTCTTTGTTCTCTTAATGTCTTATATAGGTATTTAGCGTGTCCCCAGAAGTTGACTTCAGTTGGTGTTTTCCTGCTTTTCAGGGTCCCTGTGAAAAATTGGAACGTCCCTTGGTCCAAAGTTGATGCCAAGAACTCCATAGTCATTGCAGAAAGACAATGTTTGAAATCTACCATTGCTGCAGACAACGTGTATTTCCCTTAAGCTACTGAGCATGAATGTCCATCACTTGTCCGCTCACTGCTGGCTCGCCGGTATGAAGCATTGTGGGGCTTGATGCTGACATGGGCATTCCAGGGTGGGGTGGTCCTCCATGCATCATCATCGCTGGGTGGTGAGGGTGTCCAGGAATGTAGGTATGCATGGGGGGGCCATGACGCAGCTGAGCAGGATGGGGGGGCATCTGGGGCGGGGTATAGCTTGGCTGTCCCATATTCATACCCATTGGACTACCCCGAGACACATAATCCCCTGGCATACTTTGCAGCCCTGCAAAGGGAGAGAAAGAGGTGGCGGTGAGTGGTGGGGACTGGCTGCCGACATTGGGCCATGAAGCTGCTCCACACGGGCACAGGGAGGCAGGGCTCCAGCCCGAGGCGGGATGTGGAGTCACGGGCCTGCGAGCGCCATTGCCTCTGTGGAATTGGGAGTCTCTGTATGGACTCACAGTGACGGAAACAGGAATGGCCCCCAGGTCAAAAAAAAGCCCAAGAACGTCCTCCCCCTTCCAAATACAGAGTTTTTGGAGATAAAACAGCTTTCTGCTTTTATGGTTAGAACGTATGCAAAGGAGGTGTTTCTGATCTGGAAGCATGCCAGAGGCAGAGCCAGCCTGAAGACGACTAACGTCACACGGAGAGCTCTCAGGTGGGCTCTATTCCCCATGGCCTTACTCCAGCCACCTGCCTTCGTCTCCCCACTTGTAAAAGCATGCTGGGAATACAAGGCGGAGAATCTGTAGCAGCTAACAAGGGACTTGGGAGGAGCGATGGGTTAAATAGGTGTCAAGGTTTATCAACAGCTATTTATTTAGCTCTTGAGCCTGATATCTTGGAATCTGTCCCAAGTATTTGTGCCATTCAAATAGATGCAATACAGCAGGGACATACATCACTGAACAAAGGCCTCATATGAAGCCGAAATTGATAGGATTACTAAGTACGGTTGCTAAATCAAACTCATATTTTTAGGCACATTAAAATATATACATAATCAATAACAGTTATCAATTATTTCTTTACCCCCCTGATCACCTCTGCAAAAAATCAGACGCGCAACTCAGTCAAACCTTTCAGTGGGTTTGGGAGAACAATCAGAAAAAAATTGGACCTAAAACAATAAAACCTCCTGCTTTCTGTGGGCCTCTGCCTTCTGCTTGGATTGCTGTAGCTGATGGGAACTGACAGGTGTATTGTTTCGGAGAGCTATAAGCTCCATAATCATCAAGGGTGAAAGGCATACGCTATTGCTAAGTAGGTTCAATTGGCTTTAGTTCTAAGTAAGAGCGCGCTGTGAATGCGCCGAACACCTTGGAATCAGGTCTCAAGGCTCTAGCAATGAATAGCTGCTTAATCTAGCCTAAAGGAACAGTTTTGAACTAATGAAAATTGCTTATAAAATATACTGTACTCACAGCTCTTTAATCAAAAAAGATGATAATATTTTTTGTAATAACCTATTAATTTAATTGGTCACGAAGCATAAAATACATCATTTAAATTTAATTGACCCAGAAACTAAGAAACAATATTTAAATTAACTAAGCTAGAAATTTTCATGATGAGGTAATAAGGCTATTGCATTCCCAAGCTCAGAGGAATGTTTTCACAGCTAATTGTTAAAACT
Source organism: Corvus moneduloides (assembly GCF_009650955.1). Lineage (NCBI taxonomy): Eukaryota > Metazoa > Chordata > Aves > Passeriformes > Corvidae > Corvus > Corvus moneduloides. The sequence continues at coordinate 112,350,988 of NC_045478.1, read as the reverse complement.
TAGTTTTGACTTGGGCTCAGAGAACACTACTACGAAATACACTTGCCCTGGGTAACTTCAAACCCTATGTTAATATAGGCTGGGAGCACAGCAAAGATGCTGAAATAACTCTTTTAACTCCAGAAAGAGAGCAAGAGAAACAGAATCAAGCACCATTTAAACATGGTATCGTGTCTTGGTGTTTCAAATCACTTTACTCTTAAAAAAAAAAAAAACACCAAAATTTGTATAATGTATTTTCCCCTAGAAAAAGACAAGAGGGGAAAAAAATACTGCAACAGTTTTTCTAGGCTTTCTTTGCGAGGTCTGCCACTGAAGATTGCATTAATGATCTCTATTTTTGTATACTGAATAAGTCAAATCCATTTGTCACACTGCAAGTGATGGCATACTTAATTTGGATATAGTCAATTAGCCTGGGCTAAGCTCCATAGCCTGCTGCGCACACCTCTATTTTGTATTCTCTCTTTTTCCTTTGCCACACGTAATCCCATTATGACGGACAGACAAAGAGAAATAAACTTGAAAAAAAAAAAAAAAAAAAATAAAAGTTTCGTCCATCGCTTTCCAAAATGCAACTAAGTGAAGCTGCCGGTTTTTGCTTGGTTTTTTTTTTCCTACCCCATGAGAAGTCTCTGTTTGGCTTTTTTGGTGTCTTGCAGGTTAGCGGGAGAAATGTAACTCATGCATCAACTGCGGTTAGACAGATTTATGACACTTTGGGGACATGCTCTTTCCTCTCCCTGCGCTGCTGCAGACCGCTTACATTTTGCAAATCAGTCTGTTGCCAAGACGACGGGCTCCCCCACCTCCCTGGCTGCTCCTTGTTTTGTCATGTGCTCGGGGATGGATAATAGCATCAATGTATGGCGGCATCGATGTACGGCAGCGTCAATGTACGGCGCGCACGCGGGCGGGGGGTTTGGGAGCTTGGAAAGCTGGAGCTGAACCAGAGGGAGAGAAAACCCAAAGGAGCCCAGGTGTAGGATGGATGGATGGAAAGGAAGGAACAAGCATGAGGCTATGGGCAGGGAGAACATAGGGAAATGCAAGAAGACAAATATCCCTCGGACAAAGTGAGAACAAAGACCTCGTTTGTACTTACTTCCCCCTGGCTTTGCCATTGGTTACCTAGGTGAAGGTTACATGTAGTGCCACTGCCCCTCCATGCCCATATTCATGCCCATTCCACTCATAGGTCCTAGAGGGAGATAAAAATCCAAGAAGATGCCAGAAAATGAGCAAAGTCAACAGATAGTGCCAAAAGCCCCTTTCCAAAACATAGCACGGCAGAGGGTCCAGGACAGCTCGAGCAAGGAGATGCCTGGTTTCTCTCGGTGGCGTGGAAGGCAGGCAGAAGACAGGTGAGGCAAGGCAGGCAGCTGGGATGGCGGCAGAGGGCAGAGGTGTGTTTACCTGCGGTGGCGCAACCGAGGCCACCCGTAGGTGGGCGATGCTGTCCCGGGGGCTTACCTGGCGCTCGGATGCCCATGTGCTGCTGGCCGTCCATCACGAAACCTCCCATTGGCTGCCCGTCGGGGTTGTAGGGTGTTCCTTGACTTACTGGAAAGGTGCAGAACATTTCTTTTTAGCAATAGCCAATAGGGTCACCTCTTCTCATGGCATCAAGACACGACCCCCCCCACCCACAGACTATCAATGCTGGCTCTAAAAAGAGGGGAAAACATCCACTGTGCATATTTAGTGGCTGGCCTAACAAGCATACTTAGTTTTGGCTTAATTTCCTTCTGCAAGTTTGGAAATGAAGTTAGCAAACTGAAATCTTGAGACATGAGGAGCCTCGGCTCCAGCTGCTGCCACTGCTGACGTCAATGCAAAAACCTGCATAGGAGCCGGATTTTATGGCTGGAATAGTCACACTGAAATCTCAGTGTGTTAAATTACGCCCTTGTGCCTTCAAAGGGCAGGACCTGAACACATCCATGCCAGATATTTACGCCTAATGACAAATAATCAAATGTACTTGAAGAGGAAGTGTGGGCCAAAGGCATCTTGGACAACGATGGATTTGGAGTTTGGCAGTGAGACTCGGAAAACAAAACCGAATGGGAGTAATGGGCTATGATAATCCTTGATGGTAAATACCCCCCAGAGAGCTGTGAGCCAAGACCCCAAATAGAACCAACATGTGAAAACTTAAGGTGTTTTGAAAAAATATAAATAAATACCCCCAAAGTAAACAGCAAATTCTCAGCAATCCCAAAAGAAGAGCCGAGGGACAAAAGGAGCCTGTACAAGCACCACTACCTGAACTGGAGGTTTTCACTGTACATTAAAAACCAGCTTCAGAAGTAAGCTGGCTTGGGTTATTAAAGCACATAAAGCTCTACCTCATTGAATGTCTTTGAACTTTACTGAGTCCCACAAGTGATTCTGACCCCTTTGCCCTTTTGACAGGTAATAAAGTTTACAGCAATTCCACACCAAGCCATGCACCAGGGAGTGGTCACAGGAGCAGAAAGAGCCGGGAAGGAAAACTGCAAACAACTGCTGAAAAAATACAAGAATAATTGGGATAATGTACAGAAAGTCCGGTCACGGAGTGGATCATTTTAGTTTCCCTTTTTGAATTTTCAATGTATTTTTTTCCAAAATGATCAGTCATAATGAAAGAAAGCTGGTTGTATTTTAATTGTCTGTCACTCCCAGCATTCATTTCTCATTTATTTACCAGGTACTGGACCTCCTGGTGAATGGCTTGAGGATTGTTTTCGCCTGTGTGACTTGAATACAGCTACTATTGGGGACTTGCCTGCTCGATTGGACTGGTCTATCATGGGCTGAACTATCCTTCTTCTAGCATTAATAAACCTGCAAGAAAACAGAGAAAAGCAAATGGTTAGGGAAGGGATGTCTTCCACCCATCCCCAAGCCCTCTTGCCCTACTGTGGCGCTCTCCATCAGGCTGCACGGGGATGCAAATACTGCTAAACCTCTAACCCTGATGACCTTTGAGAGCACGAGCTTGGGGTTTCCAAGCTGATTTATGTTTGCCTGCTTTTTAGCACAGTCGGACACTTCCATTTCATCTTTTCATGGGGGAATTAGCTGAGTTTTCAGGAAACAATGCCAGCAACGCTCTTCTCAATACAGAATGGGGCACCAAAAAAACAAAAACGTGTGAAGCTGGTGAGATGCTCGTGAGGGCATCTGCTACCTCCCCCCTCATTAGTGTCATTTCTGCCTTATGTCCTCTAACTTCTTTTTCCAATTTTTTTCTTTATCAAAACCTGCCCCTACCTCTTGCAAACCTAATTCCCTTTTAATGCCCACTATTAAGATAATGAACTGTGATGGCAGAACCCCATCAAATGAGGGAACGTCTGGACTTTTATCACCGCTAAGTCACACTGCTGGGGACTTCAGAGCCATGCATTCCTCCTAGTCATTTCTTGGTGGGCTTTCTCCCCCCTCCCTCTCTTTATGCAAAGTCTGAGGGGGTCAAGGCGAGGTCATAGCTTTACAGTAATTGAATTTATAATCCTGTTTTCTCCAGCTAGGCCTGACCATTTACAGCAAACATCTTGTTAAACTGTAATTACTGGACTACTGAAAATTCCCCCCCAAACAATGAAAAGAAGATCTTTGGAAACAATAAAAAAAAGGAGGTAGAGTCATTTTTAAAAATAGCTATCTGCAGCCCCACTCTTGGTGTTTCTGTAGCTCTTCGCCTTAGTTAGTCCTGCAATGCTTATTTGGAAATATTCAAAATAATTTGGAACAAAACAGAAGAAGGAGAGAGATCACAAGTACCCTGGTCTCCCCATGGTGATGAAATCAGGAGGCTGGAAACCATGGCTGGGAACCTGTCTGAATGACGACCATTTGAAGAATCTCTCTTGAGGTTTCACTCAGCAGAAAGTTTACTTAAAATCCATTTGGAAAAAATCTCCATTGAGACTTAGTCACGGCAAAGCTGCATAACCAGACTTTGCACTCTTCGTAAGAGAGAAAAAGAATAATAAAAATATGTATGCCGCACCATTTACTAGTAAAGGAAGAAGTGTGAGTGTGGGCTAAGCCACAGTACACTTTTAAAATGGGATAGGAAAGTCCACAAAGGAGTACTTGATGCTTGTTTTCATTGCCTCTGCTTGGGGTGGCTTAGCAGGAGCTCTCCTACCACAGAGATAAAGCCACCAGGATCTTTCCATGGGAATCAGCTCTGCCCACCCATTCACCTACACCAGAGGGAAGAAGAATAGCAAACCACTGCCCCATGCTGTTTCTTTTGCCCTCATCAAAGACCAGCACAGTGACTTCAGACTCCTCCTATCTCCCATTCCCCACTGACACCCATTACCCAAACTCCTGCAAAAATTAATCAAGATGTTGAGTCTTTATCAAACCTGTCTTGAGGAAACGGGCTCAAAGGCACCAAACCCGGGTGCCAGTCTGGAAACCTTACACCTGAACTAGGTCATGTTTTGTCAGCAACAGTATTGGATCAATTTTTCTACACATTTCCAATAAACACCCCCTCTCGACTCCAGCAAACAGTGTTGCAAATCAGTTTATCATTATCTTGTACAAACCATGAAAATTAGAATCTTGTGAGCAGAAGGTTAGACTAATTCTCCTTTCTCATTATAAGCACAGGTGTAGCACAAACACCATGTGAAATAAGCAATTAAAAAAAACCCTGCTTTTTTTCCCCATTAGCTGCCTTAGCTCCATGACCAATTAGAAAATTGTTTAATATCTGTAATTTGCATTTGCAGAAAGCAATTTTCACAGTAACTCTTCGAAGTAAAACAACACCACAAAACCCTAGTGCCTCAGCAATTTCTTTTTGTGAGTCTGGTAAGGCTTTTGCTGTGTTTACTCCATCCTTCTGCCCCACTGCTAGGACCTGGTAGTGTGGCAGGAGGAAAGGAGTAGTGTGAGAGTGACTGGTCACCAAAATAACTTTTACCCCAGATAAGTGCTGAGCAACATTAGGCATGTAACAACCTCAGCTTCACAACTTTTTCTTCCTTCTCCTCCAAACTACAAGCACTTTTAAGAGAGGGGTGGGGGTCTCAAAATAATAAGCTGTACTATATATAGTATTGTTTATATACTAATATACTAGAATAAACTATATATCTAGAGTTTACCAGTAATTACCCACAAGATGTGCCTATGGTAAAACATAATCTCACCTGTTTGCCCCATGCTATCATTTGGGCTATCTGCTTTAAGAACATTTTACACACAGGTACTTAACAGTTATCTTCTTCCTACGCATTCGTGTAAGTATTTTCTATAAGTAGCAATTCTGCCAAACAGCTCAATGTTTGGATGTCTTTGGGGGGAATTCAGACACAAGAACATTTTCCTTCTGGGCAAAGTAATAAAATGACATTCTCGCTCCTCCCACTAGAAGTCAAACAGAGGTCAGCTCCCCATCCTTGTATCTGTTTAAATAAACTGGTCCAGCTGTTTGTTTCCAGGATGCCCTTTAACCTTCTGTCCCATCCTCCCTGCCTTTGTAACACAACGCTTTACTTTGCATTATAGTAGACTCCAAACCACTATGCATTTAAAAAAAAAAAAAAAGAAAAAAAAGAAGAAAGTATTCACTTTCAAGTTTCTTCCTGCATCCCAAACCTGGAATTTGTAAGAACCTATCAGATTAAAACAATTAATGTAGCTTGCCTTGAGACAGCACAATGCAGTGCTGTGATGTTTATAAATCACATTTGAGAACTCTTTGCAAGCAAAACTGCGAATTAACTGTTGCTGCAGAAATATATGGGCATGTGGTTAATTTCTTCATATTCTCAGTTTTTTTCTTTGAGAGAAGGGCCAGGATCTTTTGATCACTCTTTGAATTTGCAAAGTGCCAAGCTGATTTGAACATCAGCAAAAACGATGGAACAGAAAAGCTAACAGGAAAAATCTCCCTTCCCCTTTTTCCAAATGCTCATATTCACCTATCTTAAGAGAAAGAAAGTCTAAATCACTCCAATCTTTAAAAATTCAGAGTAATCAGGACCTAAAAAAGATATTGCATACTAACTGCTAATGAAATGGAGTATTATCAAAATACAATTTAGCATAAAACTTAAGACAGATGTATAACCTTACTCACGTGAGTAAAGACCCAATAGGGCTCAAAGGCTTGCATAAAGTATTTTTCCCCACACCGGTGCTCTGTGTTGTGGTACCTTTGCTCTGATGAGGAAGGGATTTTTGGTTTGAGTTTTTTGCCTCAAAAGAGTAGGATCAATAGTGGCACAACAACATAATATCCCTCAGTGTACAAGTTGCACTCAGCAAAGTGATGCCTTGGGCTGGGTGGTTTTTTTTTCCTTCCTCCTTTTTTTGTCTTGTAAGGGGAAGGATCTGGCATGGAGAAAACATTTGAACAGTTGGGCAAACACAGAAGTTTGAAGTATTTTCTATTTTTTTCAAGTTAGCTTTTCCTTGTTCTTTTCAGACACATGGGATTGCACTTTCTGCCGTGTCCCAAAAAGCAAGAAAAACCCAGCAATTCCACCTGCATAACCCTAAAGAGGAGGAGGAAACCCTCTTTTCTCCCATTTGCATTTTACTAGGATATTTTCTCTTAGGCTTCTCGTCTGAGGTCTGTCTCCAGAGGTCACGGGCAGACTCCCTGGTTGGTGCATCGCTGGTCCCACGGGTGAGCTCCAGCCCCAGCCCCGGGGATGCAGCAATCTGCCTCTGCACTCTGACCTTCAGCTTGGCCGCCCTTGCTGCCACGCACAAGTTTTGTTTCTTCTCAGCAAGAGGCTGCATGGCTGGTGATGACAAAAGACTTATTTTAGCTGGAAATTGGCTACAATAATAGCAGCCAGAGAGCAAGAAGTTTCAGAGGGTCACCAAACCCTCCAAAAGGCACAGCTCGCTAAGGCTCAGGTTACAGCCCGAGTGACATTTTCCGCACAGATCTGTTCTTTCTCCCTTCCCCTTGTATTTCACTTCTGTTGAGTGAATAAAACAAGACCTTCCTCTGCTGTCACGAATTTCCAAAGTCACCTTTGCTCAAGAATCGACAGAGCGATTGTGGGGACTTCCAATTTGCAGTCTTTGAATGAAATTTTCCAGGACCAGCTGTCTGAAAGGAGATGCTGAGACTTTGCGGTCTACTGAATTTTTCTCTGCCCCCAGCCCTCCGAAATGAGGAGAATTTCGCACCATTACTGACTTCTGCTACTCGGAGTCACAGGCTGCTCCCTCTCAATATCGTCCCAAAGCGCTGCATGCCAGAAATCTGTGTCTCACTAGCAGAGCCAAGAAATTCCTGAAAATCTCTCTGCCTCATTTTCTCCTTGAGCTCCTCCGAGCAAACCAGGCGTAAGGAGAATGAGAAAGCCCACATTACCTACAAACCCCAGTGCTAAAACCTCTCATACCCCTCCGAAAAAAACCAGTATCCCTCTTGACAACAAACAAATCATAATTTTTATAACAGATCCCGAAGTAAACATAGCACTTCAAACTGGCAAATAATTTACTTGTAAAACCAGTTGCACTCTGTGGGATCCTTCATTTATACAGCAGCAAAACAACATTCTCTATTCAGCACTTAATTCCTCAACGCTTAACAGGTTTATCTCTAATAAAACCAATTTAAATGGAAAGTGTGCTATAAACCAAGATTATTACACTTCAGTAACTGCTTTATTCCTTATTTTAACATATTTTCATTTTTTTCTCTGTGTTTGTTTTCCAGAGATTTTTAAAAGAGTCAGTTAAAGAAAAGAAAAAAAACATACCAACACAGAAATTATTTCACCGAATACTTTCAAATGTTTTAAAAACAGCCTTGAAAATAGCAAGCTGCCTCTGTAATTATGAACAGAAAAAATAACTGCAGACTTTCAAATGGTAATCACATCTCCCCATCCCTAAAATGAGAAATAAATGTTAAAAGAGTGCTTACTGCTGTTATTATAAAGTTCTGATCCTGAAGTCAGTTAGTGAGCTTAATGACCCGTAACTACCAGTCATTAGCAATCCATGCTCTCTGTACTCCCTTTATTTGTAAAGAAAAAAAAATCCAAGACACTCAAGAAACTTCGTTCAATTTAAAGTCAAACCTCATGAAATCATGTTTGGCAACTTTTCTTGGTTTCTCCTCCTCCTCTAAACCAAAGACAGTTCAGGACTGCAATACATCATTTACAACACTAAATGGAGGTAGGGAGGGAAGAGAGTACAAGGGCTGCTAACCACCCACTCCAGACACGTAACATTGGAATACACTCCAAATGCAGAGGGCCCATCCATCAGGAGCATCAGAAAGGTCCCCTGCAAGTTCTCTTCTTCCTCCCTCCTCTGCTGGCACAGCACCAGTGCCAGGGACTGCACTGGTGGTTGAGGGGTGTCACAAGACAATATTGGAGAGTGAATTAAATAAAATACTATGCAAAAACTAGTGATGAAAAACCACTAATTAGCTGACAAATTTGATGTAAAGCACTAATGAAAGCCATGTGTGGTTCTGCAATTTAGTTTTAAAAATAGCTTCTGACTTCAAGCATTACTATGTGACCCCACCAATGGATTCATGTTGTGCATTCAGAAAAGTTGCTTTCAAGCAGGGGAGTGCTATCGAATCTCTCCCCAAGCCAAGTCTGCTAATGCAGAGAGCATATCGACGGCAAAAATAGAAAGCAGAGAGATGAGATCAGGTATGTGCTCCTTGTAAGAGAGCTGGCTATGCACTACATTTTGGCTGGCCCAGCACGCACCAGCTCTACCTTTGGCCACCTCCTCTTCTCCCTAGCCCTTAAGCTTGGGAGCCTTCCCCTCTTGCTCCATATCATACTTCTCAAATCACTGCTAGACACATCCTGCCTCCAAATAAAAAGACTGTATTTTGGGGAGCACCAGCTCATGATAGGATCATAGAATCCTAGAATGGTTTGAGTTGGAAGGTTCTTTGGAGAACCTTCCATCTAGTTCTAAACTCCCCTGCCATGGGCAGGGACACCTTTCACTAGACCAGGTTGCTCCAAGCCCCATCTAAGCTGGCCTTGAACACTTCCAGGGATGGGGCATTGCTTCTCTGGGCAACTGTTACAGTGCCTCACCACCCTCACAGGGAAGAATTTCTCCCTAATATCTAATCTAACCCTACCCTTTGTCAATTTAAAGCCACCCCCTTTGTCCTACCAGTACCAGCCCCATGGGACAAAATGCAGGCATGGTGACTGCCTTGGGGTAGCAGTGAGCCTGGTGGTGGCCTGTCCTCTGGACACAGAAGGGATGGTTGGTGGCTTTCTATTGAGCTGGGACCCACAAGCTCCTGGCCCAAATGCTCCATCTCTCCGCAGGGCTCATGGCTGTGGTTGCTTGATGAGTCTTTCTAGAAGAAAGCTGGGTAGCAGCCAATTCCAGTCTTGCAAAATTTTGCCTGTTCCCCAAAAGGATGGAGCTAAACCCCATTTCTATTTATTTGGCAGGTTCTGAATGAAAATTTTGCTGGGGAGGAGTGAAGAGCCATTGTGCCCGGGGAAGGGGTCCCTGGAGATATGCCTCCCTGCTCTGCCCATCTCCTGTGCTCTTCTACATCACAGGTGAGCTGCTGTTGGCCTTTCTGATATGCTCTCCTTCTTCTCCTCCTTCCCTCCCATCCACATACTCCCCTTAGAAAATCTTAGCCAACATGGAACACTTCCAGTGAAAATTCTGATCCAGGCATCTCCCTGACGATGCCAGGGAGTCAGAGCAGTGTTGCAGGTCTTGGCTGCACTGGGGAGAACTCCCAGCAACCTCCTTCCCTGACACCACAATTCCCTCTGGGTGCAAAGCAGATGTAAACTCGCCCTCAGCAGCCAGATGATGTAAGGGGAAATCTTTACATGGCAAAGCGCCAGCGGAGCTGACCTCCTGTCTCTTCCCTGCTCCTAAATCCCAGCGCAGCTGTACTTTGCTGATCTCCATGTGCCACAATTAGCCTTTAAGGAATATGGCAAGGATTCATGTAGTAGAGCAGCACTAAGGCTGCTCTAGCTCCTGCCTGGGACAGCACTGGCCCCCACAAGCACCATGGTTGGGAATACAACACGCTAGCAGACAAAATCTTGCCTCCCACAAAAACACTTGTAATAGAGGGTGGGCAGGCTCTTTGAGAGCTTTGAGAGAAGCCCAGGCTGAGATGCACATCTCCCAGCTGAGTGTTTTCTCACAGCTCTGAGAAGGGCTTGAACATCAACTTCCCATCTGATCCTTCAGGAGAGTTTCTCCGGACTCAGTAATTTGGGTCCTGATCTGGTACATGCCAGCAGTGCAACCCAGCAGCTTTTCTTCAGCAGATCATGTCAAACCAACAACCCAAGCCCCATTTGATGGCAGGGATTAAGCTGGGAATGGGTGAGAGCTGATAGCAAAATACTGGCTATTTCTCTGAAAACACTCCTCCCTATTTCAGCAATTTAATGTCCTCGATCTACTCAGCATAACCTCTTTTTTAGGGGAATGTAGAGCTTGTGAGAAGTGCCTGCATGATCTCTGAGCTTCCATACATCAAATTGTGAGCCTTGTCCAAACAGCTTCTCTGTTCCCTTCTTCCCCACCCCACATACAGCATGGGAGTTGGAAGTTGTGCCTTGTCCTCCAGCCCAAGCAAAAGAAGAGAGGCTGCTCCCACATCTGGCTGCTGGTTCAAATATGTTCCCATTCACTGAAGGGTGTGAGAAATGACCTGCCTATACTCCTGGATGAATCCCTTCATCCTCCTCATCTCCAAAAGGCAATGAAGGAGTATGGAGTAACTCCACACCCAGTCACCCCACACCAGCTCCCTCAGACGGCAAAAAAGGCGAAGCAAGCCCAGGGTGGCCAAACCAAAACCATCGACTGGTGTCTTTGGGAGAAAACACTCTCAGAGCCCCCAAAGAGAAAATATACTGAAGTTCTGCATGGGACCTGTGTTTTGCACATGAAATAGGCTTTGACATCATTCTGGTCTATACCCCAAGACACTGGTTTGGGGTGTTGAGGGAAGCTTTATTCCTGCGGTTGTGTCTTCCCCACCACAATCAAGACAACAAATACAGGCACATTGATGCATTTTGTGTGATGTGGGCACCTGAAAAACTGGTTTGAATTCTTTTTTCCTTTTTTTTTTCTCTCCCCAGAAACCACAAAAGAGACAACTCTGAGTCACGGCCAACCTGAAAAACAACCCCACACTTCTGAACAAACTCTCCATGCCCCAAGACATCCCACTTCAAAACATTGTTTTCCAACCACTACTAATAGCCTACTTTGTAATCTACTTTATCTAAACATAATTTCCCATTAAGTGAAGTGATTCATTTTGCTTATAATCCTACTACTGACAGCATCATATTCAGGGCAGAAGAAAAGACACATTCAGAAAACAACATCAACAAAAGACACACAGGGAAGTCAGAGGAATGTTGAAGATTAAAAGAATTTGTGAGACCAGGGGACAGAGAAAGCTTAGGGATCAGCCCTCAGATGGTACAAACCACCTTTATAACCCAGGTGGGAAGTCAGACATCTCTGGGATAAATCTGAATTTAAAAGAAGCTATTAGTATCGAGTTTTATCCTTAGCCAAAAAAGACACAAGGACTACAGTGCCTGGGCAAGGGAAAAAAAAAAATAACCCATGAAACTGTTACATGACCTAGATTTCATTGAACAACTGTGGAAGCAATATTTTTTCAGCATCTGCTGCCATTTCTTTTATTTTTGAAAAGTCAAAGAAAAGGCAGAATCCTGCTTGGTGCTAATGCTGGTGTAGCCAGCCATGCATCACATACACCGAAATCATTCCAGGGCAGGCAGGACAAAACACACACCCTCGAAAGCATGTCCTCACCCTGCCCCTCTGTCTGTGTCTCACTTTTGAGAAGAGAAAATTGATTTAACCAAGAAAAAGGCAACATTTGCCCCCATTTTTACTATTTCAGGCTGAGTTTGAACCAGGCAGTTTGTTTTATGCAGGTGCAGCCTGGAGCAAGCGTCTGATTTAAGAGTGAGAGAGGGTCTCTGAGGGCACCTTTCTCCATGTGTTGGTGTTACAGTTCGTGACGGTTAATCACTCTACACCAATCTCAGCGACTGTTGACACAAAATAGGTGGAGATCAGGTCTGTGCAAGCACAAAATACCAGAAAGGCAAACTATATGTAAACACACTTCAGATAGCTATGACAAAAGTAGACCAAAGCCTGACTTGCAAAGCAATGACAAGCCATTACTCTCCCCTTTTGTCTTTTTTTTCTTTTCATATATTGAGGGCATGTAATTTTTTTTTTTTTTTTAATATATACCAAGGATATCTCTTGCACTAAAAAGAAACCAAGACCTGAGAACTGTATGTGCAGAGACAATGCAAAGCTCTCCCCTTGCTTCCAGTGCAGCATTTCCACAATACAACAGTGTCCTGAACAGGCACTTTTTTAAAGCCAAACTCTAGTTTTGAGATGGTGCACACCTGAATCTCAATATTTTTAAAAAGGAAGTATCAAGCAAAGCATTCTGACCCCTACCCTGATCCTGCAGAGCAAAGCTAGAGCAGGAGAGGAGAAAAGAGCAAGTGGCAAATGCTTGCATGGTGCTATTACATTTTATTTCCCTGGCACCTGACATCGCATTCATTACAGACCATTAATGCACCAACTAAAAAAAAGTTTCTTGAGTACAAGACCACTCCACAAGAGGGAAAAGAGGTTTTTTCTTGGTTGCACATTAACCTTTTGCTAGTCAGGACTATTGGCAGGTAAACTCTGTTCACACTGTGCAATGCTCTGCAGCGGGAACCAACCTTACTTCCTCTCAAAAAAGCATCTATGTGACTAAAATAATACCAAGTTTTGGGTTTCTTTTTTTGCCAAGTGCTCAGGGTGTCACTAATTAGTCTTTTAGCTTGGGCAAAATGATTCCACATTTGCTTTTGAAATAAATGGTATTTCCTTTGCTCGTTTTTCCCAGTCTGAACCCAGGGGCTGTCAGAACCCAGGGGCTGTCAGAGCAATGGTTAGAAACATCTTTCCTTGGTGTTCCTGAATGGGATGACCCTTGTTTTGGGGCAGTTTGGGGGCTGTGGAGACTGACAAGGCTGGACTGCACAAGAAACCCAGGGTCTATTAGGTCTCCATCTTCTCCTCCACCTGAAGTCCTGGAGGCCAAGGGGAGCATTTCCCCAAGTAAACTCTTTACTCACCTCCTCTGAGCACCTGAACCCTTTGGAAAACACCCATGTGCTGTGCCAAAACTGTATCACTACTCCTTAAACCCATTCAACAAACCCAAACCCCACATTTGAACCACTGTGCTGTACTTTTAAATGGCTTTACTGAACTAAAAAAGGAAATTCCAGCCTAAAATCTGGTGATCCGACAGTACCTGATGGCTCTACATTCACAGCTCTTCCCCCTGTAAGCTATTTGCTCAGCTTTTCTAATAATACCTTGACTGCCTGGCAGCTCTCCAGGGCTGTCTAAGGCAATATGCAAGCTAAACATTTTTTCATCTGATTTCAATATTTTCTTATGAGTAACTATACAGGATTTTACCTAGTGAGTATTCCTGATTGCTGTAATTTAAGAACAGAGAAATAGACTACAGATGTAATATTATTATTACAATTGGCATTCAAGGTGAAAGGCATAACAATTAGCTAAGACTTAGTGAAAACATAAATGTAAAAATCTGCTTGAAAAATCCGGCACATGGTACGTTTAGAACAGCTAATTTACCGCACACATTCTGAAGTGCTCAAACGATGTAACAATTCACCCAGCAAGATACTTTTAAAAATAGTTTTCTTGGTGTTTTGTGGGCGTTTTCTTGGAGGGGGATGATTTTCATACACTAAACACCTACTGTCTTATTCTCTGGAATATCAAACAAAATGTATTTGTTACACACAAAACATATATTCTTTCTTATTCCAATTTTTCCTGCTTCTGCATGTATTCTCATTAACACAACAGTGTTTAAATAAAAACTGTATACATATTCTTAAATCACACAGAGAAGAAAAGTAAATTGTCTCCAAAATCTGATGGTTAAGTTCGTATTGCTGAAGTTGAGAGGATAATTTCTGAATGTTTTAACATTTACAAGTAAATAAGTACTTGTATTTACTATATCTGATTACTGAGAAAAGTATTTGTTATATTCTTACACAGATTCAAATTGCATCTTGACCTTTTCTCATTTAATCTGTTTACTGCAACAAAAGCAGTAATAGATACATCTGAAAATAAGCAGATATTTTATTCTCCAAGGACTAAAAACCCCTGCGTGTGATGTGCTCGGCAAACCAAGCATTTTCCCTATTATTGTAGTCCACAATTTGGTAGGCAGTAGGGGTGAAAATCCAACGCTGCATATACTACCAGCACCTGCTTTTGCTATGCTCCCTCCCTGCTGGCCTCCTCCCCCACTTACACTCTAAAAATAGTGCTTAAGTGGGACTAAAGTGGTGCACTGGTCATGTGCTGGCCTTTTGCTCAGGGTGAATATCACCCTCCATGAAGGAATTGAGCAAAGATGATGTCTACGCTAAATGCCCAGCCTCAGGAAGGAGCTGTTCCATCCCCTCCAGGGGGCTGGAATGAGGCTAAACACGTGAGAAAACACCAAACATGATCAGTTGGATCTGGGGTGTTTGGGTGTGCTTCAGATGCACCAAACACCTGGCATGCTATGATATAAAAACCACAGTGGGAAAAGAGGGGCCTGGGACTCTTTCCCAAAAGGTGGAGAGTTGTGCAGCCATTCCTCTTTCCCCTGTCCCTTTGTGGAGGGGCAGGCAGGGGCTTTCTGCATCTGCCCCATCTGCATCTGGTCCCATCTGCACCTCTCCATCTGCATCTCCCAATCTGCATTCCCCCATCTGCTCCGTCCGTAACCCCACCATCTGCAAGCCAGGACGAGCAGATGGAAAGGACACCCTTCACAGTGGTGCTCCCCATTCATCGCTGGGTTCTGGGGAGCACTCCCCTGTGAGAAGTGCAGAATCCTCCTGTCCCCACCATGCCACCCTGCCTGCCCATGCCATGGCAAAGCGCTTCTTCCCCTGCCCCATGCAACTACTGCAGCAAAGCTCTACCACTAGTCTTACCCACAAGCAAAGAAATGGAGGCAGAAGGAAATTTCCTGCTGGAGGAGAGTTGTGAGGGGACTAAAAGAGTAATAAATTATTTCTGTGTGTCTATGCCCTGAGCTGGCAGTGCTACATACAGGAAGGTGCTCAGGTCTTCCTATCCCAAGTCCATCTCTGATTTTCCACACTCATCTTGGGGCTGGTCTTGGAGCCCTTTTGAAATGTCTTTTCTTACAAAGTTTCAGTAAAATCCATTTCATCTGACTCCAAGAGTAAGATTAGGGAAATTCTTTGATTACATTATTTGATAATTTTTTTCCAGTATGTTTGGTTGGGATTTCTTTGGAGGTTTTTTTTCAAGCTAGGAAATTATATACAAAACTCACATTTAAAGAAGCCAAGACCATAAAATCAGAACTCAGGACTTAGGACACTGTATTACTAGAGTTTCTTGCACCCTAGTCTTTAATGCACTTCCTTACAGTTCAGTTACCAGCTCATGCTACCATTTTCGATACGGCTCAATGCCTCAAGCATCCCAATGACAATTATGTCTGTTAAAAGAACAAGCCAGGGCATTATAAAATAAAAAAGTCTATTTCTACAGGAAATAAACTTTGACAAAGTTGAATGACTAAGGCAGGAAGAAAAGCAAGCCAGTCCTGGTTCCTACAGCCAAATGCTACACTGGAGAAGAAGATTCAGCTCTGCTGCTTCCTTGGACTTCTTGAGAGCTACTGAGTAAATCATTGAACCCAAACCTTTCATCGTAAGTTACTGATTTCTCACATCTCTCCTCCATTCCCAACAGTGGACATTGGCAATGTAAGACACCAAGGCACTCAAACTTGGAAGTTTCCACGAAATAGGAAGTTTCAATGATCGTTGGACTCTACATGCAAATAAATTGCTGCAATTTTTAGTCACCTCAAAGTCCCAGACCAACCCAAAACTTATGACTGTGCTGGACCTGGACCTCTCTGAGCCTCACTTCTTCCCCTGTGAACCAGGACAACACTTTTCTTTCTCTTTGCAGGGGAATTGCAAAAATACCATGCAGACCCACAACCTTGTATGCATATATAAGCACGTGGAGGTCAGGGAAGGACTTGGGTATTACAGCAGTAAGTGCCACAGGAAAGCCCAGCAGTAATTATTAATTCCATCTTCAAGCATGGTTTGAATACAGCTCAACAAACGAAGCACGGAAGAATGAGGGCAAGATAAAATATTGACTAGCTGCTCCAGCATTGTCTAGGCTGTGCCCCAGATAGCACAAGGGCATTTTGAAAAAAGCAGAATGGAAACACCTAATAAAGGCTGGAGCTTTAAGGATTTTAATTCTCAATTTTTTTTTTTAAGGATCGTTTTAATGCAGTTGGATGCAACACTATTTAGAGAGACAGTCACATACAGACATACACATGTAAGGAGGTTATATAGGCACATTGTTCTACAAGTATACAAACATCTATCTGTGTGCACCAAGACCTTTCTAAAACATAAACAAGTGTCTGACACCTAACACAGCCCTTGATTAGAATTGCTCTCTCTTCTTCATAGACTACCACCAGTAATTATTTACCATTAGTTCTTAATGGGAAGGGATTCATTTGGAATGTAGTAAACAAGAAAACTGTATAGATTGTTCAATATAGCCTGACTGGCTCTCAGCTGAGGTAAGAAGTGATTGGATCACACCTCCTGGATATTTCAATTCATTGTTTTTATCACCCGGGAAAAGCACTTTATAAACCTGTACCTGGTCAGGTCTCTACCACGTCCATAAAGGCATCATACAAGTGCCCCTTCTAGTTCGTGTTACCGAGCCTGGAACCCTAAACTGCCATGGGGCCAAACAACTGATAGGACAGAGACCTGAATGGTTCATTTAGACTAACGGCATTTGAACTCTGCTATCTTCATACCTTCCACAGATTTATTTTTATTTTGCAACAGGGTAAGGGCTCCCTCTTCCCACAACAGAAACATCCAACTGAGGCAAAAAGATGGTCCTAGAAGGCAATGATGGTGATTCACAGGCGAAGGTGTCATGGGGGGGAAAAAAACAAGGGAAAAATCCTTTGTGTGGATTATTTCTTTACTTCAGAAAAATAAAACTATCCCCAGGAAAAGGGGTTATGGTAAAGGGACTGTGGTATTTTTAAAGGCATGTGAGCGTCCATGGATATATTTTCTGGCACATCTCACATCACCACCCCCATTCCTGCGACTCCTCCACCATCAATAGGAGTTTATGCGCATCAGCCTGGGGAGCCCCAACACCAGGGCAGTCCATATGTGAAAATCCACATTTTTTTTGTTAGGGCAGAGAACTGAAGTATGCAACCAGCACATACTGAAAAGGCATTCAAAATATGACCAAAAAAATTGTTTAAATGCTTTCAATCTGCAGAAAACAAACGCTCTCTTCACTGACTGGTCTGTGGCAAACTCCTAAATCCAGCCAGAAAATCCAGAATTCCCAGTCTGGGCTAACGACCATGCTACCAGACATGAGTTTATGTTTTTCATGCACATTTCATGTATTCCCACACGCTGTGTTGCTGCCAATAATTTATGACTGATCTGCACCCAGCCTGCCCTTCAGCATTTTATTTAATCTCTGCAACAGTGATTTACAATGACTCATCATTAATACAAAAATGTACATGTGTGTTAACAAGTTTGGAAGAATCTAAGGAGGAAGGCAAATTTTTTTTTGTGAGTTGTGGCGGAATGACTTATGAGCCTGCTTAAGAAAGGCAAACCTAACCAGAAATTATATGTTAGCTCTTCCCTGCAGCAAAACATTTAGGTACGAAGAGTTTCTTCTGCACATTGCCTTAGAAGAAAAGAGATCCAGCAAAAGGTTCGAGAAGGTTGCCCTCAGGATTTGGGAGGGGATGAGTAGCTCATTGGTCACCTCATGGCTGGGCATTCCCCGTGCAACCTGCACACTCAGCAACAGCTTCACAGTCTCCTCGTTCCTTAGCATGCATTACAAAAAGCCAGGGCTGAATTGCCATATTTTGGCATCTCTGCCCACCACCTGTGATTTAAGAAAGTCTCACTGCCTCTATAGTGTTAAATCCTTGTGCCTCTGGGGAGAGAAGGGGAATTGTCTCAATAATTTATACAATTGTAACACCACAGCAGAATCACTAAACTAGCTCAAGCAGAGGAAGCCTGCCCTACATCCACAAGACTTCAGTTCTAATGTATTTTGACCTCCTTTTTTTTCTTTTCCTTGCACATAAGGAACTTTTAAGAACACACCTGACACAAAGCCAAAGTAAAAACTCCTCATATTCGAGGTGAGATGGGTACTGAAAAACACCCTGGAAAAAAAACTGAAAGAAAACCTACTGAAAGTCACTCTGGAGAAATTCCACCAACTTTAGCTGAACTCATCCTATGTTCATCATCTTGAAAAATTTCTTTTGATGGACCATCCCAAACTGGCACATTTGTCCATGCTGAATCCTGTGCTCCCAGACCCTGCAGGAGCAACACACCCTTACTCCACCCTATTGTTAAACAAGACCCTGATGAATACACACAGCTTCTTAGTGGGCCAAAGCACCCATCGTTAAACCGAAGGACCACCATATAAATTAGGGTAGCACCTGGATGAAGGCTGGAGGATGTAAAGTTGAAGCAAACGCTAATTTTTTTCCGGCTGAGCCAAAATACAGTGGGTTACACTACCTTATGACACGTAAATTTTATGTTTTGTGCCTTTTAATCCTCCATTTTAAAGTAAGCATGTTGGAAGCGTACTTCACATACACTAAGTATTTGGTATTTTCCTTTATTCAGCATCTTAAAGGGCTTCAAAAAATTGATCTCCCAGGCTGCTGTGGGGTCACAGAAATTGATAACCCTTACAAGCTATGCTATGTGAGCCCGCCTGTGTCTCCCAGATAGTGCACTTTGTAAATTAATCCTCCAAAGGCAAATATATTGTAAGTAGCTTGTTATCTCTAAAGTACTAAATTGAAGAATACACGGGATTATATTGACAGAAATTACATTTTCTGTAATGTGGGTTTAATATATCTGAATCTCTCCCATAGGCTCCTACTCTCTCTAGAAGAGGAGGGTTGTTAATGTAGGTGCAATGGACATCAAGACCAAATTTATTCACTAAAATGGATTAGGCCATGTAATCAGAGCTTCAGTAATATTAATCTCTGACACTTATTGAACGGGGAAAAAAAAACCAACTTTTGTCTGCAAACTGGCATTCCTCCCTCCCTTTTCCCCAGCAGGCTTGCTGTTTGCCTTGGCCATTTTCTGGGTATTACTTCAAAGAGGATAAGGTTTTCCCATCATAAACACTAATCTTAAAAATATTAGGACAATTAATTAGATACACTTAGTTTTACAAGGTAATTAGATTGCAATACACTTCAAATATTGACACTTGTTCCAGGATAGTGGGAGGAACCCACATTTTGATGCAGGGTAATAAATAAATAAAGGGTAATAAATCAAACATTTTTTTAAAGAGGTTTGCTGCTGTACGATAGTTAAATCACGAGTAATTTTCACTGGTTACCTTCACCACACCCCGAACAGTTAGCAGCTGCAGAAACAGCACAGATCCTGACTTCCTTCAAATGAATCACTACTATTAACAGAGCAGGGGCTCCACCAACCCTTAGCTGGAACAAATAAATAAAATTGCTCCACACTATACTTGAGCAGCAAAGAACCAGATTGTCCTCAAAGTTCATTCATAAACTGGATTTTTAAAACAAACTGATAAAGAGATACAAAGATGTCAGTCAAAAGAAAACCCCTCTAACAACACTATAAAAAGCATGACAGCAGCCCCAAATAACAACATGCTCAGCAGAAATGGGGCCATTTGGCCCTTTTTTGCTCCCAACATCTGAACCTCTTCTAAGACCAATGTTCTGCAATGGATGTACCTTCCTGTTGAAGAACAGGCATCCTCAGCCAGAAAGAGGACTGGTATCAAATGTGAATACACTGAGATCTGCCCAAATGATGAGAGAATAGAATACAGTGGCAAACCTCATACTTTCTACACATGAAACCACTCACCTGGTTATACCCCTTTTGTATCAATAAAATGTTGGGGAGGGGAACAACAAGGGCAAGGTGTGTCCCCAAAACCACAAAGGAATAGCCAGAGGG
This sequence comes from Corvus moneduloides, assembly GCF_009650955.1. NCBI lineage: Eukaryota > Metazoa > Chordata > Aves > Passeriformes > Corvidae > Corvus > Corvus moneduloides. The sequence continues at coordinate 112,330,757 of NC_045478.1, read as the reverse complement.
TGCCAGTGGCAATATAGAAACACTAAGGAAAATTACTTACCAATTGTTCACTTGAAGTATAGTGAGCCCTGTGTCTTGTGCCAACTGCTTTTTCTGCTCTTCTGAAGGGTAAGGGTGCTATAAGACACCAAAATAAATACAAACATTTAAAACAATGTGCTTTTTTGGCCTACTTTTTATTTTAAATTAAAAAAAAAACCAAACTCCCACCCAATCCAACCCAAAACAGAAGCGTGACATCTATTATTGAAAGGTGAAAATGCTGAGGTGTGTCACTCTTTTATAATTATTAATGGGCTACTACATCACTTAATTAATGGCACTAAAAGACAAGCCAATTATAAAGATTAGTGAAGTGGAGAAATAACTGCTTAGGATACTGACAGTACCTTGATACTTGAGAAGGATATTTGTTGCATTAGCTGAAAATTTTTTGTACTTGTCTCAAATGACCGATTAGAGTCAAATAATCTATTTTTTTTTCTGTTTTTAAAAGAACAACAAAGAATGTGATAAAGCACTTCTCTGTAAAACTAAAACACACTGATGTTTGCTGAGATAGTGAAGGCAAAACTTGCCAGTGCCTCAAAATAATTTGCAAATAAGATCAGAATCCCGAACATAAACAAATGCCTGTGTTTTGAACACAGGCCAACGCAAGGTCAACAATCAGCACATTTTTGCCTGACATTAACATAGCTGTGCTGTGGTAATCCTAAGAGACAGAAAAGAAATACTCCTTTAATTGAAGATAATGTTATAATTCAATCATAAGTTTCTTGTGAGAACTTGATTTGCTTTCTGAGAAAATTTGCTTCTGCATGAATACAGATTGCTTAATAAATCAACAGCAAAAACCACAACCAAGTCTGAAATGTAGAAATATCATTTCTGTCCTTCCCATCTATGCAAAAATGCCACTGCCCCAAAAGGAAATGGCCAAATACTGCAAATGTAACAGTTTCAAGGAAAAGTCCTGTTTTGAGGATCTGGTTGGGCTCCTAACCTGGATGCCCAAGTCTCAGTACATATCTGATTCAGACCTGGACTGGTGCAAGGTGCTTAATAGCATTTCAATAAAGACCATTTGATATAACTGGTTAGTCCTATCCCAACACCATTTAGCAGTTGATTGTCACAAAGTATTTGCTGTTACACATTCATCCTTTTTTTCCCCCCTAAATAGTCCCTTATTCTCTGGATGCATTCTTCACTGTAATATTACATGAGGCATAAACTGAAACCTTGTAAACCATAAGAATTTAAAACCTCATAAAATTCCACAATCTTATTGGTATTATAGCTATTTAGCAGATTTTATATATTCTTGTAAACAGCATAGTCTGACTTCTCATGGCTATGTTACATGCAAGTATCACCTCACATTATCAAACAGGGATTTTTGTTGTAACTCCAGCAACTTCTCTTAACTTACTACATCTATTTCAAAGCCCACCACCACGGCCACCAGCTTCATAAGAGACTTCTTATCTCTTTTTCACCCAAAAATGTTGAGGAATTTTCAGTTCTTTTAAAAGCACTGTTTTCTTGACAGGAAGCCCAGAGATGACCTGCACACCTGTAAACCATCCCTTGTACTTTCTGTGTGTACATGAAACAGCTCCAGAATTGTAAAGTGAAAAACAGAGGGAAGGGGATTTGACTTCTTTTTTATGGGTAATTTGCATTTTACACATGCAAAAATCTAGCATGTATTTGACCTGCCTTCTACACACATTCATCCACAACTGTCATACTTATGTCCATCTATCTGAACACAACAGTTTGCTTCCCTTCAACAAAAAAAACCCATACACTACAGACATGATTTGTAACATTTTCATCTTTACAGCTTACTTCTCATTTCATTACTTTGCTATCAAGCGAGGACAGAATTAGTCTTTTTTTTTCTTATTTTGCTTTGCCACCTTACATGTGATCTAATTTTAAGTAATTGAACAAACTGTATCTAATTTCATGCAGCAAGCAATAATTACTAGACAGCCTCTAGCTATTGGAATTGAGAAGTCTGTCTCCATTAAGCAATTTTCAATTGTTCTGGACATTTTTTTTTAAATAGACAAGACTGGATAAAATTAGCCATCAGAATAATATTGTCACTGCTAAAAATAAGTTGCTTTAAAAGTCCCAAACTACAAATTCCTCAAATCGTGGTATGTCTAAGGTCATCTGATTTTTTTTTCGTATCCTAGTACTGCATAAACTTTTAATTTCATGATAAATCTGTAATTGCCATAATCACATGACAGCCTGTGATTTCACACAGCTAATCCCTCTTAGCTAAAGGGTCACGATGTTGCAGGCTTTTTAACTATGATTCGGTGTGGTTTCAAGTAATCTTAAACACTAAGCAACCTTATTATATAAGCTTTCTGTGGATCATACAAGTTATTCCTTTGTAGACTAAAAATAAAATAAAATAATAGGAATGACTTGACAAAGAATCAGCGTGCCACAGGCTAGGTTGCTATTAAAACATTCAAAGCCTTGCTGCATTCCCACCCACAGGGCTTGGAAGGCCTGTGCTACAGGCAAAGGCAGACATCACATTGCAACAGAGAGAAAGGGGGAAACCCTGAGAACTACCATTTTATGAAGAAAGAGGAAATTCAATCAAAACTGTTGCTGTTGGTCTTTATTCCACCTGTGCAAGAATGACCAGTGTCTTCTGAAAACTTTTTAACAGTTGTTTGAAGGAATAAATGCACATAGGTATGGATATATGTATTTGTGGGTGTGTAGATTATATTATATTTGTATTAATATGTATAAAACATACCTTACTCAAATGGCTAAGTTTAAGGTAGTCTTGTGAGGAGAAGAAAGTTGGATTTGATCCCTATGGGTCCCTTCCAGCTTGAGATATTCTATAATTTTACTAAATATATAAATACATATGGAAGAATGACTAAAAATACTGCAGTGACTCCAGCTGACAAGTCCACCTATCACTCTGGATCACTTTGGGATATCAAGGCAAACTGTTCAATAAACAGTGACTTGAGACCTTTACTTTGTTGTGTACATTAGCTCCTACCATTATCTCTTAAAAGCTTAATTATTTGCAAACAATTGATCAAGATGGGAATTGGAGAAAAGAGACACCAGACCACCGGGAGAGCTGCAATGCATTAGGAGAGCAAACAGAATTACCTTTAGGTCTTATAATCAGAATTAACGATTGGGACCGTATGCAGGGCAGCACGAGAAGCTGTAACGCTCATGCTGGACTGTTTTCCATTTGATCTGCATTAACACCTCGAGTGAAAGCCATAAAACAGTGATTACAGATGGGAAGGCTGACCCTCCTTCCCAGAACCAGTCCAGCTTGTGTATACTGGAAGACTGCAGACAGGCTTTCTTGCCAAGGCCAGAGGAAAAGGGCAAATCCAAGGGGAAAAACAAGTAGGAAGCAGGCAGGTTTAAAAAATAACAACAAAAAAAGACCCAAGAAAGGGCGTTTAAAGAAATAAGGCTGACAACAGATAAGGGCTCTGAATTTGGCTCTGATATTTTCTGATCAAGCCTGCTGCTGCTACAGAACTACAGAGCAGCATCCACCAAATGATATGAGACCTTGTGCTTTTCCCTTTCCATAAATCTAGCACTGAAATGCGGATTGTTTGGCACCATTAATGTGTTTTTGAGGCTCTGTGGTATTACTTTTAATAATGACTTAGTACAGAAAGTGATTGCTTAATAACACCATCAAAGTCTGCATGCAAATGAAAATTATCCCTGGGGGATTTGCCCAGGGTAATATGAACAGTTAAGGAACATTTGAAAAGGTAAAAATAACTATGCAAAATATGAGTCAGAGCAGTCATTTTAGCAGTAACAAAGAAATCAAAGTGACAGAGAGAAAAATTTAACTTTCCATCATATTTTCTTGTCACTGTTTTATGAATGGTATTTAGCGAGCAGTAGTCTTAATAAAAGCCCATTTTTTAATGCAGCTGAGAGCATTTTTAGCAAAAAGAAACAATGAGACTTTTTTTTTTAATCACCTTTAACTACAGATGGTGGGTGAAGTCTCCATTAGGTACAGATGGAAAGCATCCAAGGCATTCTCTTAATGCTACACCTTGTCCAAATGTACTCCTTTCCTCAAATTTTCCACCCCAGGCAGGAAATGCTGGATGCCAGGACAGTGACAGACTTTATCTTATCTGTAACCCGGCATCAACAGCACTCCCTCCCCTCCTCCTCTGCCACAGCAGTGCATCATAATGGTGCCAGAAAAATGGGAAAATAATCCTGCCCTTCTCACCCCCCAGATTACTGATTCCTCACGGCACCGAACCGGCTCAACACCCAGGCTGCCAACCAGCTCTACTACAGCACCGAAGCAGAAGCAATCCCCAAGAGAAAGGTTGCATGCTCTGTTAGAAGGAGGCTGTGGCAACCGTCCAGCATTGCCCTTATCGTGGCAGTGCCGTTGCTTGGCTGACCGTGCCGGGAGAACCATTTTGGAAGCCCTTTTATCCCCTTCCTCCAGCCCTCTGCCTCCTCCAGAGCTCAGTGTAGTGCACCAAGGTGAGATGACCTTGAGCTAAACTCTGGTAGGTGATGAAGAGAAATCACCCCCTTAGAATTTATGCCCCAGGAGTTCATTTATTTACTGTTTTCTATATTTATTAACTGTTTTCTAACATCAAAATTAAAAAGAGAAAAAATCCCAACACTGTGATTTTCTTGTTTCCGAAGAGAAACCCAGCCTAACTCAGTATCCAAAATAAAGCCCAAAGATCAGCGCTCCAGTGACAAACTGCACACTGACTTTATGCTGAACTCTAAATTCTTGCTTTACCCAGACTTGTCCAGGGTTAGCTAAGGTGACAGCACAGCCATTTGGGTCTTTCCCCTTCCCCTACCTCCTTCTGATTTGCATTTGAACTGTTTACATTAATGATCAAGTTGATCTATGAGAAATTACTATTTTTTTTAATATCCATAATGCTTTCCTATTGTCTCTCAGCTTTATGAATTAGTTTTACTGTTGCAGTGAATGCTTTTTTTGTCTCCTGACTGCACATTATCAAAGGGACACTTTGTGCCTTCCATTTGCATTACAAAAGCAGTGCATGGTGTAGTCTAAGAACAGAGCTTGAATTTATAGCAGTTGAGTCCTAGATCCTCACACATTCTGGCCTCCTAAAGAGTAACGGGGGTTTCTGCACTCACAAAGCAGCCAAAAAATGGTTGGATCACTATCCATAAAGTCATAAGATTGCAACCTCCTCTCTTCATCAGCCACCGGCATGTTGAGAGGGAGCGATAAAGAGAACGCGTGGAGTCCCCTTGCCTATTTTGCAGGCTGCCTGAATAGGTTTTATAGACCATCCCTGCGACCTGCTTTATATTCAGGCAAGGCTGTAAAAAATTGCCAAGTTGAGGTGACCTGGTAGGGAGGGAGGAGAAGAAAAAAATTCAACTCGGAAGCTGCAAACTTGATCCTGTTTATCCCATGGGATTGGCTTGCACATTGCAGGAAATACTAAACACTGAGAAGGAAGTTGTTTTATTAGAAATGCATCTCTGAGGCTGGGAGGAAAAAAAAGCCTGTGCAAAGTTTGCACAGTCTTTTCCTTGGCTGAGACTAGTGAGTCAGCCTGATAACGCTGCTGAAGTGTGAGCTGGCTTTGGCATTTCAAGCTCCTCATTGCTTTTTCAGCACAGCAAGAAAACATAGTCCATATGACACGGTCATGCTGCAGACAAAGCCAGCCTTTTCCTCCTTCAAAAGAAAATATTTCCTCAACTTATTGTAATAGTTTAATATCCCCCGGTAAAGCCTTTTTTGTAACATTACTGTTAATAAATCCTGGTGCTGCCAGAGTTATTGAACTACAAACTATGAACACAAAATCAACAGATGAGCTCGGTCTTCTAAACTCAAAAATGCATCAAAATATGCAATGTGACTAGATGCTGCATCGCTTTGACTCACCTGTATCCCTATGGCATGGCCAATAAGCCGCTGCTTGGCTTCTGCATCAGCCCATTCCTATGAGATGGGCTCTGAGACACTGCCTATCGTTACCCTTACAAAAGGGTTTGCAGGCTGCTTTGGCAACCCTGCCAAAAAATAAAAAGTGAGGAATGGAGGCAGAATCTGACTCTCCCAAGGCAAATGCAGGGTGTAAAAGACAGAGCCAATACCCCAGAAATTTAAAAATCCAAACGTGTTCACAGCCAACCTGATTAAAGGGGGCTGGGGTGGTTTTGCAGGCAGAGGAGTGGAGGAGACATTTCCTTTGTGGGGGTTTACAAGGAGGGAAAAGAGGTACTGACAACAGTGATCCTTTTTAATGAAGTTATGCTGGGAAAAAAAAAAGCTTCTCCTTTTTCCCCATTTGCCCTTTTGTAAATAATTTTCTTGCAAGAGTTGTCTGTGAACAAGTTTTGGCACTCACTAACATAAATATCCTTTCCAAGGCTGATGGAGAGACATGGTATGGCTTGGGATGCGCTGCCAATACTTCTCTGGTGGCCCCATCAAATTACTCATAATGTGAGCACTCATTAAGGAAAAAAAGTTCAGATCATCCCTTGCACAGGATATTACAGAAGTCAGAAAATGGAAAAACCTTTTAACTCATCTAATCCATCTCCTGGCTGCTACAATATTATTCCTTCCATACCATATATTATTACCCACTGCCTTTTCCAGTTGAGCTTTAGCTAGTCCAAGCAATGGTGCTTCTGCTATTTCCTTTTGGAGACACTCTGATAGACCTCAGTGTTTGGAATTTACTCTGGCTCCTACTGGTTTTCAGTTCAAGCTGAGTCTATGCAGACACTCCCACACCATACCGGGGTAATTGAGTGGAGCTTTTCCCATGTTAAACATTCCTTTGGTGCCGGTATGTATGTGCACACAGAAACACACACACACAGAGCTTGCACATACACATTAACTTTGCTTAATACACTTAAGAAGGGATTTCTTACTCTAGGATCAAGACTATTTGTGCTAATGTGACATGGGTGATGCGCTTTTGCATCCTTTGCCATTTTTCTTTATTATTTTTATTAATAATTGTTTTTCTTTCACAGCCTAAAAATAACTAGGGACAGGGAAATTAAAAGAAAAATTGCATCCAAAAGATGCAAAATTCTCCTCAATGCAGCACACAGCCATAAACTATGAAACACTACAGCCAAGTGACACCAAAGGAACTGAGGAAATGCTTCATCTGACTGTAACCGCCTTAGAGCTAAAATTCACATCCTTGAAACCCGGCTTTTCAGTTAAGCCAACATCTTTATCAGGCAGCTGCGAAAAGGCAGGAAGGCAAACCCCAGCCTTCCCTAGGTGAGCAGCTTTTGGGAAGGAAGAAAAAATATCACTGGCACACCAAAGGAAATCCCAACTACCTGATAACTCCGTAAAAGCACTGCTGTTGTTTGTAGAGCCAGCCTAAGATAGATTAGCCCAGGTAAATATCTCCCAACCAGAAGCCTTGTCTCAGCAATAAGTCACTGTCCTTATCTACCTCAAATGACTTTCTAAACAGGTGGGCTAAGAAATAACTCCACAATCTCTGGGAAATGCCAGTGCCAGCAGTTGTAATCCCATAGACTTAAGCCGAAAGCTTTTATTTGTGCTTTTTGCTCTTTTTCCCAGGCTGTCTTCAGTACATCAGGAGCTCCCTCTGTAAGTGAGGGATAAAAACACTCCCCTGTACCTCCATCCCCTACTCTACACACCTGTGTGATCAGGTTGATGGAGGGTTGCTGAATTCAGCCAGATCCCTAATATGAACCTCAGGCTTTTGGATGGATCAGGAGCTTTAAGCAGGTTTCCCAAGGTAGTAGCACCCTTAGGTGCAGCCAATTGGGAAGCAAATTGGGAAGCCTCCTGCCAAGAGCTTGGACACCTTTTCTCATGGAGGGACCAAGCTGTCATGCAAAGTGAGTTCAAGGCAACCAACACATCAAGATGCCAATGCTCAACACCAAGATGAGGGGGGTTACAATCAAGTTTACATTTCTATTTGAAAACAAAACAAACAAAAAAGAAAACTACCACTGAGGAAGGAAATGAAAAGATAAAGCTGCTATTTTGCAATGCTGCTCTGTTGGCATGGAAAGTCCTTGAACAGATGCCCTGTCCACCATTAAATATTCACAACATATCCTTGTAAAAGAATAAAGACCACTCAACTTATAAGCAAAACCACAATGCGTTCTTCATGAAAACAGAAAAAAAAAAAAAAAAGAAAGACGCATTTAAAGATCTGGGGGAAAAAAAAAAAAGAATTAAGGAGGGAAAAGAAAAAAATAGAAGCCAGGAAAACACCACTGTTCTCTGAAGAAGCAGAGACTCTTGGAAGTAGTGCACATTCTCCAGCGTTAATTTTCCCACTTAAATTACAGTGATGCTGTAGCCTCATCTCATTAGAGATCATTGTCCCCAGTAGACAGTTGTGTTTATGGGGGATTCTTGCTGTTCCACACCTGCTGCTCAGGTTGCTATGTGATAAAGCCTGCATACAAACAGCAGTCTTGAGGTTGCTGGACTGCAACTGATGAGCCCAGGCTAATTCAGGGGTGATTATGTAGTTTACTGGACCACTAAACCTCTTTAAGCTTGTAATTACTGCCTATTTGAGTAAAGAACATTGAAAAGCAATTCACTGCATCATGCCTGCCACAGCTGGAAGCAGGCTGCCAGCAGTCTGCGGGGACATTAAAATCTACAGGGACTGGGATTCGAGCACAGCTCGTAGGCACTGACGGTGGCGGAGCCAAGTGCGTTCACATTCCAGCTCACCTTTTCTGACCAGGCGTGCTATTAAAGGTGCAATGAAAACTATAGAAAAGCAATAAAGATGACAAATAATGGGACGTAATTGAAAGAACTGCGTTTTAATGGCTCTCCCCCTCTTCCTTCTCCCCTTATATTGGCTAAAAAAAATTAAGCCTTTTTGTTATGACAAGAGAAGAGAAAGAAAAGGCCTTTTGCAAAAGGGGAAATGCACTGCATACATGTGTTCCTGTTTTGAAGTTGGGGCTTCTCCTCATGTTTCAAAGCTTTAGAAAGAGTAAGTTTACTTATAAAGTGAATGCACAGTAAGTCCTTTTACATATTTGGCAGAAATGATAATGCAGAAGCATCTTAATCCCTGAATCTTCATTAAATCCTCCTCATTGAGCCTTCATGAAACCTTTCAAGATTATCCCAGCCCTAAACCACCACTCTGAAAAAGACCTCCACCCCATGCAGCATCACAGCAGTCCTTATTATCAAGACAAGATCGTGGGTTTCTTTGAATAATAAATAAATATCTCTCTGATTCTATTTGCCTTTTGAGTTCTGACCCACTCTAACCCTTCTTTTCAAGTCTGCCCCTGCAGCTCTCAATGAGCAGGAAGCTATTAAAAAGGGCACCTTGGTATTTTGCATAATTAGCAGTTTTGGGAACAGAGTCTGGGGAAAGAAGAGCAGATCAAATAGGACCTATGACACAGGCAGAAAGGTTAGTAATAGGGATTTTTACAAGTGAGTAAACAGAGGGTCTGGAGAGGATTGCTCCAGCACAGCCAGAGAACAGCACTGGTGAAAATGGGGGGATGTTGCCAGTGTCACCACTGAGTCCCAACACTGCTTGGCATCGCTGGGAGCTCCAACCAGGTGGCAGCGCCTGCCCGTGGGGCTCCAGTTGAAGAGCTGGGTCCTCGGAGCCCTCCCATCCTCCAGCCACTCCACAACTATCCCTGCTATTAGACTGCCATGTGTGAGGTCCGGCAATGGGCCTAACGAGCTGCCCGATTAACTAACTGCATGAAATGGGCTTTAAAGCCTCCTAGGACATTTGGAGATGCAGAATTCATCAGTGTCATTTCCCTGCCCCACTAATAAGTGCCACAGCTGCCTGGGAGAATGGGGTGTGGGAAAAGGCAAAAATAAACAAGGAAAATAAAATAAACCATTGCTATCGATACAATTAACTCTGGACTGAAGTAAATTTAAGAGATGAGGCCTCTTTCTCTTCTCATCTAATAAATTGCCTTGTTTTAAAAAACATGGACCCGCCATCTGTAGTATTAATCTCACATGTATCTAGAAAGGGAAAGGGGAAAAAAACCCCAATGCATGCATGAGCATGTTACTGTGAACAAACATCAGCTTTTAAAGGAGAATGTAAAAGCTTTCAGGAAGTTTATTCTTAAAAAGCATGTAAATTCCCAGTCACAACAATCCTCCAACTAACCTCACCCAAGCTCCAAAGAGCCACAGGCTTGTGTGTTATCCAGCTATCACTCTTATTAATATTCATTAGGCAGGCCTACTTGCATTTTCATAAGCTGTGAAGGTGGCAAAAGAAACAATCAGAATTCTTTAACACACAGGCATTATCAATTCAACATCTGCCAAAGAAGAGTGCATACAGATCTGAGGTTGAAATTCAAATGCAATTTACCTGGGCTAGAGCTGGGCTTCACTTTCCAGCACCCAGCCAGCTGTTACAGGCGCTCTCATTTTATCCATCCCAGCTTTTACCTCCCCGTAAGTTCACTCTCCAATATTTTTACATTTAAAATGAAAGTCCCTCATAAATTCCCTCCTTCATGCCTTAGGTCTAATGAGTTCCCTTCTGCTAAAATAACCCAAGTTTAGAGCAATCGCATATATGAATAACATAGACAAGTTTCAACTCAGTAAACTTGACTAAGCAATTCTGCTTTCTGGCTAGAGAATTCATTTATCTACACCCATTTAGTGTATGAAATCCCTTTGACTGGCTTCAGGGTGCAGGCCTGTACAGAAATCCGCTTTCTGACCAGCCTGGCCTTAAAACTTAACTCTGAGAGATGAACTGAGAAGTCTCCAAAAGAAAACAACTGCTCTAATTAATTATGTACCCAACTTAGCAAAGAAACAAGTCTGATAATGCTAACCAATTTCAGAATAAAGCAGATATATGTTCCCAGGACGATATTTCTATGCACATGTACCTACACAAAAAAAAGTGTGATTTAGATCTCCTGAGAGTCGGGAAAAGGCACATCACAATTCTCCTCCAAATCTCCAGATTCAACCCTAAATTAACATGTATTTGCCCACAAATTCACTAGGTACTTATTCTCATCCTTATAAAAACGTCATTAAAAAGACTCGCACGAGGATGTGACTCTTCCCTCTTGGAAAGCTTCTTGGACCAAGAAGACTTCCTCATAAAAAATAACCTTTACTCCCAAAGTCAGTGCAGGTCTCTACCAATTTCACCTGGATTTCAAAAGCCTCCAAAGACCTAACTGTATCTCCATCAGAGAGGGCTGGTTGAATCAAGCTTTGCATTTCAGTGGAAATATTCATGGTGTGAGGCATTTCCCAGGGGCTGGTATTGGCCAACACTTGGGGGATGAGCCCTGAAATGGCAAACCTGTCTTCACCTATGTAACTTTATGTCTGGCACTCAGCTGCAGCGAATATGGCCAAAGCCTGGGCTGCCTGAAGGATATGTCCTCAGCTTTGTAAGGTGAGACCCTCAGTGGGCATCTTCTAAGGGATGATGAATGGATGAGGCCAGAACAGGGGTTTTTGGAAGGGACTTTCCAAAAATCCAAACAGTCAGCTACAAGTAGCCAGTGCCCACCCCATTCCCAGCCTGAGCATCCCCTTCCTGCCTGGTCTCTTTCAAGGTCTGAGCATATCAAGCACCACGCACATGCAGATGCCTTCACAAAAATTACCATAAAAGAGACAATCCACATATTTGGAAGCAAAAGCATTGAGATGGCATGTTGCTTTCAGCACATTTATGATGTGATGGCCATTAACAATTCACAAGAACAGTAAAAAGATATAATCAATCTTTTCAATACCAAGCTCAAAAATCCCCCTCTGCTTTCCCCTCCTTTCTGAACAAAACTCATTTCTTTTAGAAAGACCTAAATGAAAGCAGTTAAAGACCAAAAAAATGTCACCACTAACAAGTTACAAAGTAAGAAAGAGCAACCAGGCACATTTGATCTTGTTCTATATACAAACCTTTCTAAGATGACTGCTCCAATTAAAAAAAAGTTGAATTTATCATTTTGATGATAGGAAATTATGAACTTCACTATTATATGCATATATTTTGTTTAATGGCTTAGTTTATTTTAATAACAAAGAGAAACTAGATCTTTACAGATGAAAGCTTTATTTCATGGTTTCAGTACAACTGGGATTTTTAAAATCTGTGATGTTAACCAAAATGTGATAATGGATGTTCTCAAGGGCCCTATTTTGTAGCATTTTATGCAGAGCCAAACTGTATGCGAGACATTACAAACATGATGTTTAGCCCTATTTTAAGAAAGTAGAACTGACTCCAGTGTCAGAGGCCCCTGTAATTGTTTTCCATCTGCTTCTCATGCCTCTGAACTTGTGCAGCAAAGTCTGGCTGTAGAAATGCTGTGACAAAGGCATTAGCTCTCTGAAGATTGTTATGAAATGATATTGAAAAGCACCATTTGTAGGATTTTGGCTGGAAGGGGACAGAAGTGATTGCAATGTAACTACTTTATCTACAGCACCCTTGCCTTGAAGGGTCTGTTGACATCCAGAAGAAGAGAGGCACAAAAAACATGCTAGGGAAAAAAAAGCTAACTCTGCTACCATTTTTATGTCATTTACTTCCTAAGACAGAGATAATCAGAAACACCTCATCAAACTTGATCATGCTCTCAGTGCTTCTGAAGAACTTCTCATCTATTCCGCTTCCTTTTATTCTCACGTTAGTAGATTGAAAACAGTTGCTTCAGACGACGGCGGTACTCATGCGTATGCAGCACCAAGGATGCTCTTCTTTAATACATTCTATACACATACATAAATCTTTGTGCACGCAGAGGTGTACATACACATATGGGGGTCGATGTAGTTTTGCAAACCATGCCCTCCACCCCCAAAAGCAGGGACCCAACCACTGTTTTTGGGAAGGCAGCCCAAGATGGCAGCTCATGATTAATGGCTGTATCATCCCTGGCTCGGTGGCGGCAAGGCCCCGGGTCTAATCTGCCAAACATCCCCTTCGTCTGCAGCCGATCAGCAGATGTAAGCACATAGGCCCTGTCAGCTTGACATATCATTCCTACGACAATGTCAACGAGTATTAATGTTCAATTATCTGTCCTAGAAATAACCCTCGCCTTTACGCATTGTGTAACTGGGCGCGTGGCACTGGGGTAATCCAAACGACAAGGGCAGAGATGCCCGCGCTCACCCGCTCACTGTGAGTTGGCTTCCCAACATCGCGATGACATTGCCTTGCGGTAGTGCGTGGACGCCTTCCCCCTCCTTCCCCCTCCAAAACCGAAGGTTGTGGTTTGCTGGTTTGTTTTTTTTTATGGAAGGCATGTTGCAAAGACCCTGAAGACCTTTCTCCTCCTCTTTGCATGTTTTATGCTGCCCATCAATATGCCAAGATACGCTTAGAAAAGGCGTATTTTGATTTCACACCCATGCAGAACCATGATGACTTTTCCTGTTCACTTTCATGGAGAGCCAGAAGCTGTCCATCACCTGGCAGCCTCTCTTTATGTCCCCTGCTTGTGTGTATATATATATATATATATATATATATATATATCTCATGTACCATCAAACGCAAATGTCAACAATGTCTTCTTCCAGGGCTGATCAAGATCAATTCAACCCTTAACTGCAGGGCTGGAGCAATTTGGCCAAATGAAACATTACAGATTCCTTTTGTTAAAGCAAGTTCAAAGCAAGACTCCTCAAAGGAGAGATGATTTGAAGAATAAACTTGAGTTTATTCCTGGAATCTTTTTCTTTTAAATCAGAATTAGGGTCAAATTGCCAGTTGTTTGAATAGTCTGTGACAGAGTTTGCATAATTTCTTTTTTTGTTGTTGTTACTATGGCACAGCTTCCTTGAACTAACATTCAAAGGTTATCGGCTCTAAGTTATGCTTGCTAAGTCTTCTTATACAACTCACAATCAGAGGGAGGGAGTGGGAGGAAGCAGTGTGATAACCAGTGCCAGCTTTGAGATAAAGCCCTCCACCTAATCTCTGTTTATTTAGACAACCATCTAACCGCAGCACCGGGCATAAAAACAAACCAGGTGTACGGCTAAGGGAATTTCTCCTCCCTTATCGTGATTGCATTATATTTTTGGGCAAAGGAAAGCAGAGCCTCTTTCTTTTTTTAAGATTACTTTGAAAATTTAAATAAGCCCAGAGTTTGAGGTTTTCATGTTTGGATTCGCTTGGCTGGATGGGTTTTTTTGCTTTGTTTTGTAGGAAGGGGAGGTAATGGTAACAAAGCACATTCTATTCCATGCTTTTGTATTTCTTGAGGTTTTGGAGAAAAATACTTTACCATATCACATTTACAAAAAAACTTAAAAAAATTAAGTTCCTGCTTTGAAATATTTCCTGCCTGAGGGGATTCAGGATTTTTGGAATAAATACAAATATCATGGGATCAAACTGGAGTAAATTGAGCAATGTTTTAAATGTATTTCACTCTAAGGAGCTGACAGAGAGTTGGGCACCCAGCACATCTCTGCTGCATCAGTGCTGAAGCTGCTTTTCCAGGGCTGAAGCTGCTTTTCCAACCCAGGTGCCAAAATAGAAAAGCTCTTGCAGGTCAGGTTATGAGAAGCAGTAAGTGTCTGGCTGAAGGATAACTGAGCCTCCCTCCAGCTTCAGCAGCAATATTAAACACTGGTGGGGAGCTTGCATGTTGGCTGATGGCTCTATTTCTCCTGCCATATGAGCCCGAAGTTGCCTCCAACATATTCAAACTCAGTTTTCCCCCTTTTTACCCCTCTGATAATTCACCTCACTGTTTACTCAATCATTTTAGGTACAGGAAGTGATGAATATTGTTGAGTGCCAGTTTTTTTGGTGCAAGATGAATAACCCTAAGGAGCAACTTACACTGAGTCCCAGGCTCCTGTCAGCCCTATAACTGATGATGTTTTCACTGTAAGGGGTGGGGACTGGGACACATTAAGGCTCAATAGGGGAAGTAAATGGAGTGAATTGACTCAGCAACTCTGCCTTTTACCACAGCTTCTAATAAGGATAAACTGATTACTGCCAAATGTACTTTAACATCACAAGTAAGGGAGGAAAAATAAATCGATCTGCTCAAAGGAAATAAATGCCATACCAGAAGTTTTTTTAGAAGTGAACTTTTATATGCAGAAGTGTAGAAGCACATTTTGGCAGTATGCTGCTGCTTCTTTACGGGTTGCCATTTGCCATTAAACCAAAAATGAATTTGCAGCCTTAAAACGCATCCTAAAGATGAATGCAGCAAAAGAATCTCTACAAAGCCAACTATCATTTTTGTAATCTCACTCTCAAATGACTTGGATAACAAAGAGAAGCACAGCAATGCTCACGCTGTACTTGAAAAGCCGACTTTATGTCAGCATCTTTTTACAGCAACTGAGAGACGGAATGCTCCGCTTCTGCGCCAGGCAGTGGGGAAGGCAAGCAGGCGGCAGCCCAAGTTGCCAGGGGTGACTATGGAGCTGACAACCCTGGGATCCAGCAAAACCCGCCCTGACTGATGGCTTCTGGGTTCCTGCTGACCTTTGATCCCTTCTGGTTTGGTCGGGAACAAAAGAGCTCGTTCACCAGGGCCCCTCACACGTATATCTAACGAAAGCAGCCATTGCCTATATGCTGATTAATGTGTTTGCCTTACACGTGGCAGGATGAGGACCACGGCCACCCCATGCTGCTGTGCAGGTAAGCACCAGCTTACCTAGCTCGTATGTCACACAAAATAAATCAGGGAAACCCACCACAAGGCACATAAAAATGACTAGAGCAGGTAAAGACAATTTTTGTCACTGATGTAAGAAGTTGCTGAGACTGGCGATGGTGCCATGAGCACTATCCCTGCGGACCCAAAAACCTGTGAAGAGTTTCTGTCATTAGAGATTTGATGCTGCTCTGACACCAAGGGCCATCAGCAGCTCAAACACGCTGTTGCAAAGATGCTGTCGGCTACGGCAACCACGGAGGATGCTGTCCAACCCTTCGCGGCAACTTTCATCACCACATATTGTCACCATAGCAATGAAGCTGAATGCAGGCAAATGACAAGGGTCTGTCATCACTCAGCCCTGGCCTGACAGCCCTCAGCACCAGTTGCTCTCATCCAGCCTCAATATGCAAATAGGTCCTCAGCAGGCCCAAAAGTAATAATCTGCCCCTCCACAATGTCATCATTTCACTGGCGCTCCCAGTAGCAGAGTGCAGCCCTTATACCCCCTGGAGATGGCTCTGCTTTATTCCCCAGTGAATTTTCATGCTCTAGGGGAACAGAAAAATAAGAAAAGAGGGAGACAAAGGGAGACAGTGGTACCCAAACATCAAATATCAGAGATAATCAAGGAACAAAACAAAACAAACAAATAAAAAAAGGAAAAAATATCTATTGAACAAATGGAAGTAAAACATGATGGTTAATGTTTGAGAGGAAAACAACAAAACTTCCCATGTAATGGCTTCAGCAAGGAATAGCAGTGGTACTGTGAAAGTCTAAAGCTCCTTTCTAATATTAAACATGGCAGTTGTATATAAAATGCATCCGCTGCTCCCTTCACAGAAACAGGTGTTTGGGGTGAAGTCAGGATAACTGGCAAGGTAAGCCGGGCTGTCACCGACAGCAAGCACAGCCAACACACTGCTCTGCCTTCACGCCAACACCAAAATCAGGGTCCCAGCTATTTTCACGCTCTTCCTGCCAGAGATGCAACAAAGAGACAATTAACTTGGTCTAATTCCCTGCTGCCTGGGTGCAAAAAAATGACAGAAATCAGAGATGGCAAACACTATCTCATCTAGAGCTCGTCTGCCTGCTTGGATTAATCATAACATCTCTATTTCAGGAGAATTTCTGCGTGGGGTCAGTTTTCACTCATCCTGCCCATGCAAACTCGCCCCTTCCAATTGCGGCACATGGGGAAGATGGTGAGAAAGATCCATTTTGGTCGTTACCTTACTTAGCTCATCTTGACCATGCACTTTGGATTTTACTTTGTGTTTAGTCATACAGAATACCCCAATTTAACAGCAGCCCTATGTTACTGCGCCAGCCCTCTCACCATTTCAAAAGCTGCTTTTTAATGACATTTAATTTAGGCTCGCTTATATGCTACATTTGTTAGTGAACACATTGGCTATGTGGCTCTTACTTAACACGATTGCTGTCCCCCCATGGTGTGCAACACGCTCGCTGGTCTGCAGCAGCCCTGGAAAGACAATTCACTGTTCAAACATTTTTTAAACCTGATTTACTGTTCCACAGAAACAACTCCGCAACTAATCTTCCAGGACAAATGTAATGCCAAAGAGCAACTAAACTGAAACGTATAAATTCCATATATACTTAAAAATATCATTGTCTGTAATTTAATATAACAATATTTCTAGGCCTATAACCTTGCACGCAGAGGCAATTTCCCAAGCATTAATACTTAAATGGGTCATATGCACCACATCTGTCATTCTGTCCTGAAGTCTATGAGGCACAACCAAGACTCTGCAAGCCTATTGATTTTTCTAGCATTTGCTTTAATTTACTTAACCATTGAGAAATCCATCAGTACATAAAGGGCAACTGTCCATTACTGCCTCATTTGCAGACATTTTTTCCCCTCTTTTTTTTTTTTTTTTGGTAAATATTTCCCTTTAAATCACTGTGTGTTTACAGTGTAAAAATGAATCCGGAAAGTGCTCACACCTGTTTCTGCTCAGTAACTGCTGCACTGAGGTATATGTAATGTGCTTAAAGATAGAATAAATATCTAGACATTATTACATCTGTGTGCAAAGGGTGGTAAATTAGATCCTAATTACATTAACAGGGATTCTGCCTCCCAGCTTAAATTTTACATGAGCACTCTGTAAAAATCCAAAAGCTCTGCTGTGGTTTCTTTACGAGCTGGTGATTACAGCTACTTCCTATGCGGTCACTAAATATTCTGTTTACAAATAAATGAAGAAGCTTTGAGCCAACTTGCCAGGGTAATAATCCGTGTTTTTTATTTTTTTTTCCCCAGCAAACCTTTACCACATACGCATGGCAACAATCAGAAGCCCTGGCTTCATCTAATTACTCTATCACATAATTTCACAAATTGCCTTTTCACTAGGGAGCCAAGTGCAAAACATGCTCACAGTGGGATTTCAGGCAGCAGCTTTCATTTACTACTCATTTCTTGTTAAATTAAACACAAAAACACCAGTTGTGTGAAAGAAGTCAAAAAGAATGCTTGCAAATGAGCCAGACAAGTGTATCTTATATTTATACCATTTGCACAAAATAGCTCATTGGCAAGCTGGATTTTTAACGGCACCATTAACATCTTTAACCCTTTTAAGGCCTGGCATGAGGCTGGTAACTGGATCATTCTGACCAAACTCAACCCAGCGAAATGGCACCAGGCAGCGCATCAGCCTTATCCTTTTGTTCATAACTGGGAAGAGAGGCAGCATGCCCTGACTCTGCCTCCATGCAAACCCTCTGGCTTACCAAGGGTTAGAGGACAAAATTAATTCCATTAATTTCTGGGTATTAAACCCACCTAATGCAAGGGAGAGAACAGTCCTAGAAATAAATCAAGTGGGATTTGTTAGCACAATTTCACTTTCGTCCAGGGCAGCCCTCCAAGGTGTGGGGTACCAGTGAGACTTGGGGGCACAGGGACCTGGAGGACCAGACCCCTGCTAATTATCTGAGAGTTAACAAGGCAGGATTGCAAGCTGCCACCAAGGAACACAAATTATTTTGAAAATAATTGCAGCCAGTGTACCATCGCTGGTGGAAGTGAACCAGAGGTTACACCGCACTAAAATGACATTTTGTACATCAACAAGCACAAAACTAAAACACGACCATTAGTAATTAAAGCTGCTCCTTTTGTAGCACCAAAGCCAGGAGGTCAGGTACCATTTTACATCAGAAACCAGCCTTGATGGCTGCAGATTTGCCAACATTATCTACACAGGGAGAAAAAAAAAAACGTTAGCAGCAGCTGTCTGTGTGCCTCGACATTGAAAATCCTATTCATACAGACAGGTGGAGTAATTTAAAAGCCAATGTGGTACAATTTTGATGCAAGTAATGCCACTGTTTACTAAAATGCCACCATTACTGCTGTTTATGAAAACATTACTAAAATTGCATTTTATTCATAAGATTCCTAAGGTTTGGGTTATTACCAGTTTCAAAATTATTCTGACCCCAACTGCAGCTTACGACCCTCTGGGGTTTACAACCTGCTGCACTGACAGACCCATGCTCAGGTTTCAGCAACGAAATCTTCTTTGCTGTTCCCACACAAGCACCGTGAAGCTCCTGGATCAGCACAAAATCCATGGCAAATAAGCAGAGTTCTGCCAATGAATCTATTAACTGGCCAGATTGTCTAACATGGCATTTACCTTTCCAAAAATGTCTTTAGGAGCCCCAAAAGCTCTGTCTGACATGAAAAAATGATGGCCTAGGAAGAAGAGTTTCACTTCAAAGCTGACTTTTGAGCAATCAACAGAGCAAGGCACCCAAAGCAAAGTCCCACCATTTTCTTTCTGGGTTCAAAAACAGTTCTTGGAAAACATCTTTATGTTTATGCAGGCCCCTGGTTTTACTAATGTGACTCAAGTGACCACTTTAGTGTCACTAACGTGACTATCTTGCTTACTGCATCACTGGGACAGAGGACCCATTGTAAGAATAAGGTTTTTTTGTGGTTAGGTTTTTTTTAAAAGTACTTCCAAATGTTTAATGCTGTACAGGTTGGATTACAAAGGGCCAACCAGTAGCCAAGAAAAGAATATTCATGCTATATCTAAAGTCTAAGAAGTATTTTCTGGGCAGAAGTTTCTGCTTCATAAAGCAAAAGATGAAGTGGTAAGGCTCCTAGACCTTGCCTTATTAAAATGATGGCCCACCACTGAAGTGAAACGAGCACTCTACTAAATACTCTGGGTCTAAATCAGGCAATGATGCAAAAGGCGAGGTAAATTAGATAACTACATATTAACTTAAACTCTTTTCTGCCTACTTACCTTCTCCCTACATATATATTTAGCACTGCTGTAGCTTACAGGGTGAGGAGCTGGAAGTACAATGATGACTCATCAATAAGATAAGATTGGTTGGACTTGATGATCTTAAAGGTCTTTTCCAACCTTAACAATTCTATGAATACATTTGTTCCATGAGTAATGACTCTATGAATATTGAAAATTGGATTTTCAGCTGAGCATTTTGTTGGAAAGGATGGCATTACCCACGGAAACTTTTAACTTACACCACCAAAAAAAGAAGTTTCCCTTCCAAAGGAAATTTTTTCTCTGGATAATTTTGATGGGCAGACAGTAAACATAAGTACTTAATATTAGGAATTAGGGGTTCTTGAATATATGCAACAAGGAAAAGCATGTAAGCTATAACAGTGCAGATTCTGTGTAGCTGAAGGTAAATGCAGGAAAAGGGAAAAAAGCCTTTTTTTGGGTAAAAAACCAAGTCACTTCTCATGCCTGTCCTGGAGCAACAAACAGACTATAGTCACCACAATATCACTGCTTCTGCTTATCCAGGCAAGGGTTAAGTACATGCAAACAGAGGTAGGAGACTGTATGCCAGAGCAAGGGAATGCATCTTACACAACTTGATGTACCACTTCCAAATGTGACCCTATTTGAAAGGCAGGTTATCTTACACCACAGATCAACACATCCCATCAGATATATGCCCAACTGGTTTGGTGCCTCATATTTTGGCACATTACCTGATCTGATTAAGTCATTTGCTAGCACACTGGCATGCTGTGAAACTGCTTCAAAAGTTAGATTTCCAACAAAAAATTAACACTGGCACTTATAAGCATATCTGAGAATCAACATAGGCTCTTTTGTAGCAACCATGTTAGAGGGCAAGCTAAATAAACAACTAATAATGAACAACCAAGCCCATTAATTTATCCTCATTTCCTGCTCACCCACTGCTTGCCAAGATACTGTTGCTGCCTTTAAATGCACTTCATATTGCAAACTGTTTGCCAAAATATTTCCATGGATGTTTCCAGATTCAAAAATTAGTGACCAAACTTTTTCCCTCCCTCTCTGTCCCCCTTCCAAAGGTGATACTTGAATTTTGTATGTCTGCTTTGACTGCAGAAAGACCGTGTAACACATTGCCGTGTTTTGACTGGAGGAGGCTAATTTTAAAAATGAAGCTGCAGACACAAAATATCACAGCTGCAAATATAAAAATAAAGGAGAGGGTGGAGAAGAAAGCAAAGCATCTACTGCTGACTTAAAAATTCTTATTACTGCAAACATTCTTGCTGGTAAACTCATTTCCGAGAATATTTATGCAAACAAAAGGAGTTCTAGTACAACCAGAGCAAGTGTAATTTAGCATCTGAATGAATGTTTATCATGTTTCAACTTTTCAGTATTCCCTTGCTTCTACTCAGATGTGAAATTCTGCTAGTGTCTAAATACTAATGTGTTTCAGCAGCTTCAAAATAATTCAAATTCTTTAATGTGCTAGTGGCTTCCACACCAGCACAATAGTGCCTCCAAGGTAGAAACTGTGGGAAATTGGGACAAAGGTAGGACAGTCCTTTGGGAATAGACACACACACACACACACAAACACTCACACATTCTCCCTCACTCTAAAATCTTGCTGGCTTGGGTCATTGACTACCTTCTGATTTCAACCAAAATACTTCCCTGGATCACTGCCATTCCCAAGACCTGTGAGGAGCCCTGATGAGATGTTGCATGCCCTGTAGTTTAAGACATGATGGCTGTCTTCAATAGAAATGGAGCTAAATCACAGATATTAAGAAAACAGATGATGTAACTACACCAGACTTCCGAATGTGAGAAGACCCTAAGTAAATAATCTGTGTTCCTTGAACTAAGTGACTGAAGCACCCTCTATTTTTCCTTTCTGTTCTAAAAACAAAGGTTTGTAGAACAGCTCAGCGCTGACAACTTAAATAATCTACAAGACAGTGCATGAGACAAGCTCCTTCCAAGAAATCATGAAACTGGAGCAACAGCAGCATTGCCAAGGGTATCACCCAAAATCCAACCTTTTAAAATGGCAAAATTTCCCTCATGCTAGAAAATGGACCAACCCTTGGAGGTTGGACAGCAGGTCAAAGCCATGAATTTGAGGCCAATTAATGAAAATTCTGTGGGTTTTAACAGTCACTGTCCTCCATAAAACTCTGTGAAGGTTGAAGGATTAAGAAGTTAATTCAAACCCAGTTACCTAAATACTCTTTGCCCTCCTTTCTGGAGCTCTCAACTCAATTTGGAAGAGTCCCAGAACAACTATCCTCTCCCATAATAACATTTCCCATTTTCTGCCATCGGAGTTGACTGCCACAGCACCTCCCCCAGCAGAAGGGAGCTGAGGACTCTCCTTGTGGGTTACTTGGCACCAACCTGTGTTAGATGCTTTTGCTGGATGTTCTGACAGATCTTTCGGCTGCCAGGAGCAGGAGGAGCCCTGGCTCCCACCTTCCCAGTCAAGGGGATGGCGGTGCATGAGCGATTCAAGGCAAGCTAAAAAGCCTGGCTTTTCCCAGGAATTTGGGACAGCTGGCACTGAGAAGTCTTGCAGATGTGGAAGAAAGCTTTTTACAGCTTCATCCACAATAAAATCAAGTGAAAGAGGAGACTTGCATATTTGGGATAAAGTGGGGGGACACCCCCAGCCATTCCAAGCCCAATATATGGAAATCTGACCCCTGTTACGCAGATGAGCTCCAGGAGCCCTCTGGCATTTTGCAGAGCAAGTATCAGTTGGTGCAGGATGGAGATTCATTGCAAGTTGCACTTTTTTGGGGGGAGGGGGGAAGGGGCGTTATTTTGTTTTAATGCTTCCAAATCTTTCAAGAGGAGAACAAAGAAAACTTGGTTTAGCCAAGTATTTTTCCCTTTCCATGTTTTCAGTACCCTAGTTTTGTACCCATCTACCCTCTCACTATACTCCTTTCCAAAACCAGACAAGCATCCCACATGGGAGTAGGGGCAGGCAGCCAAATTAACGTCGTGCTTCTCCCAAGGCAAAATCTCATAACTATGAAGGGATGAGAAAAGACATGAAATACACTTGTTTGAACATTAAAAAGTTGCTAGCCAGTAAGATATTAATATAAAAAGAAAACTTATTGAATTAAATAGCGTAAGTTTTCTATCACAATAACATCCTTGAAGCGATTGAGACTATTTTTCTCACTAGATTCAAAATATCTGCTTCCAATAAATTCTTTTACAAGTAACAGTTTTAATAAACAGATTGCATGTTGCTTATTTTAAATTTTCTTGTTTCATATCATGGCATCAAGTAATCAACAAAGGTTAAAAATCCAGATATATAATAGAAAAAATCCTTTCATTTTAAAGTCAACATCTTTCAGCCATGTCTTTTACTTTCTGCTCAGTCTCCCCTTTCAGTAAGATTTAACCTCTTAAGGAAATTGTTTTAAAAGCAATTAAAAATAATGATTAAATTATGGGATTTATATGAAAGAAACCCTCAGCCCATTCATTTTTTTTTTTAAATCATGGCAATTTGTTTTTTAAAAGGTGTTTGAAGTCCTTGAATCTACCTCTTGGCACCATTAAAAGAGAGTAGTTTATAATCCCCTAATGTGCTTAAATAAAGCCTTCAATAGTTTAAATTGTTATTAAACATCTTTTGGGATTATAATTTTATGGCTTTTTTTGCTTGATTAGATGATGAACGTGAAGATCATCAAATACTCATCATATAACAAACCAATTACATTGTATAATCCCCAAAATGAGGTTTGAATCCCAACATTTTAAATTAAGCTGGATTTAAAGGATGCAGAGTATTCACAAAGAGTGAAAAAAACACTTGGAATGACACCCCACTCCCTTCTTCTAGTTTTGAACAAAAAGGAATTTATACCAATTCCAAATACGAATTTATACCAACAATACCATTGCTGGGACAAAAGCCTAGGATGGGCTGAAGCAGAAACTAATGCTGTTGCCACAATTAAATTTACACAGATTTAACTGTAAGCAAGATTATTTTCTAATTCCCCTCCCCTTCCCCCAAGCTTTTCCCTTATTTCACAATCCTGGCTGAGGGATATACATTACAGTGAGGAGATATGCTTGAAAAATTCAGGGGGAGAGATGAACCCTGAATGTTAAGTGATCCAAGAAAAAATTTTTAAAAAATTTTTAAGAAGTCTGAAAGGCCTGCAAAACATTGCTGGGCTGCAACACACCCTGGGAAATTATTCTTAGGGTGACTTTCTGAAGTGAAGGGCCAGCACAGAACTGGTTTGCCCCAGTCCCTCCTCCAGCCCCTGCCATGGCATTTGATGCTTATCTGATGCCACTCCACAAGCCTCTTCTCAGTTTTGACTCAACTTTAATATTTCTTCACCAAATAATTATTCTTTTTTTTTCTTTTAATCCAGATAGTAAAAGCTTCCATCCCAAATTTATAGCAAAATCCTAAAAACAGATTTCATAAACCTCCAAATTTGCCAGATGGTGTCATAAGCTACCAAGAAAAATTTCAACAAGCTCCACAACTACATTTTGCCCAACTAACAGCCCACCTGAGCAGCTCTTCCAACCCAGATGTTTAATCAAAATTAAATCAGAACAGCAAAGAGTTAAAAAAATATCCTGCAAAGTCCTAAGTGTGAGTCTGGTCAGCACTTATGCAATGGTCTCAGCTGATTGTTTTTGTTGTTATTATTCCAAGAGGAGGACGAATTTATCCCCTGATTTATCCCCTGAAAAGCTTCAGAGCACACTGCCTGCATCTGCAGAGGACAGCGCTTGCCTACCCTTTGGGCATATGTCAACTCAGTTCTGCACATCAGTCAAAATACTGGGGGGGGCTGGAGCCTGACACTGAGTGGGAACTACTGCCCAAACACTTCAGCATCCGGAGAGAAAAAAATGAATTTCCTCTTAAGCGCAAAACGAGAACTAGGGGACAAACCTTCGGAAATGAAGTCAGTACACAGAAGAAGACTTAATGCTCTTGGAGATGGAATAACTGCATAGAAGGAATTAACCCACCCTATACACTTCTGAAAGGTTGTATTTTAGGTCTTTCCAACCAAAAATCATTAGTATGACAAATACAGCAATTACTGTCTATTTTACTTAATTGCATGCCACTGATGTGTATTAATATTACAATTCTGAAAAAAACTTGCTTTTGAAAAGGAGGGCTCCCAACTAACTAATTAGGAAGCACCAATGGTCAAGGGGATGCTGGATTTTGCACTTAACTTCTGCTCACTTCCTCCCTGCCATTTTTCAGGTGGCAAAGGGAAGGCAAGTAAAGCACTGAGGCAAAAGGGAGGTATCACTGGTCGTGACATACTCCCTTCCTGAACAGAACCACCTCCCTGTCTTTCCTCACCTCCCACTTTAGGAAGGACCTTGTGTTCACCCTACAAAAGACCAAATCCACTGATAAATAAATGGGTAGATGAATGAATGAATGAATGAATAAATAAATAAATAAATAAACTGTGTGGGATCTCTAGTTTCCTCATGATGATCTCCCTCCTGCAGCAAGGACATCAGGTGGGGACACCACCATACCACTGTGCAGTGTTATCAGAGCAGTCATTTAGCCCAGATGCCCTCAAAAATGAACTGGAGTTTTGATTCCTTCAGTCTTTCTCCCCACTACACCTCAGCTCTGACTGCAGCCATTATTTGGGCCTGGGTTTGTTTTGGGGTTTTTTTTGCAGCCAGGACAGCACCTCAAGCAGCCTGTAAACACGCTCTGTTGCTCTAGTGCTTGGAAGAGCCTACAGTGTTCTTCAGACATGTTTTAATTTGAGGAAACTGTCCAAGATCCCACCTAGAGTCTCAAGGTCCTGCCTGGAGAAGGTTGGACTGGATAAACCAATTCTGTTTTACTGAATTGATCAGATAAGTCTGGATCTACCATGCTGCCAGGAGAGGAAAAAGCTGCCCTGCAATAAAACTGCATGCTTCACGTGGCTGGGCTGGATCTGCACAGGGGATGGTGGATTTTTAAAACAAGCTTTAGCTCAGTGCTACAAGGTAGAAAATGCAGCATTGCATAGGTCCTGTGGGGAATAGTTCTTTCTGTATTTGAGTCTTCCAGAAGAAGAGACGACCTTACAAGCAGATGTCCAGTTGTTGTCTCCTAGAGACTGCTAGGAGCCCTGCAGCAAGCTCATCAGGCACTCTCCTCTTTTGAACACTACTACCACACAGGAGAAGAGTGAAAAGCCACTAAAACCCTGCACCTAACCCAGGTGAAACAGTGAGGGGGTCTGTTTGGTCTGTTCTCTGGTCCTGAGACTAGGCATGAAATTAGCTACAGGATCAGATCAAGCTCATGTAATTAAATGCTCTACACAGGGTGGCTCCCACCACAAGGGCTTTTTAGAGACACCCTGTAGCCTTCTGCCACATTCTCAGGAAGGCCTTTGGAGCGGGGGTACCCGGTCCAGGCTAAGAGCATGCTGAAGACTGCTCAAACAGTTTGCCAGGATTGACCTTTGTGTTCCTGTGCTCAGGTTTGGGTGATGCTTTATTTACTAGCACAAACACAGCAACAGGCCACTTTCAGGAAAAAAATATTTATACTACTTAATTTGCAATTCCTCACTGCAAACTACAGGAACTGATGTGCAGTTGTTCAGTGTTCCCTAGTGTGCGTTGTCCTGACTGCAGTGCTTCCAGGGCCTCCCCTCATTCCTGAACCTAAGCCAGCTGCATCAGGCTGGTGTGAGCACTGCTGCTGGCACAGCATCCATGGACTGTTTTTAGGGTGGATGTCCTTAACCTCACATCTACCTGCAGAGAGATGCCAGGTGTCAACTCCTCTCGGGTGAGGACCTACAAATGGGGAGCCATCAACACCAAAGGGACCTCAGCCTTTGGAAGCAATGGCACTGAACACACCAGACAGGGCTACAGACCTGGATAAACTAGGCCATGGCTGACATGGAGTCTGCCAGAGAGAGATTAATTTGGAGATATCTGAGGCCCTCTCTGGCCTCCGAGGAGTAGGGCTCCAACACGAATGTTCATTCATAGCAACCCAGGACCGCACAGGACAGGATTCCCTGCCTGATCTCTGTGCTGACAAGAGTCATGGCGGATATCTGGTTTCTTGGCTCAGCAGGGGATGGAGGGGTGATGTGCATGAGCACTTCCTCCACTTTACAAGTACACCCTTGGCAGAGCTCCCACCAGGGCTGGGCAAGCTGGCCAGCTTCTAGTTTCATCCTGACCCTAACTACAGGCAGAGGAGAGAGTCAGCTACTGGGGTTAGGCAAGAGCCCTTCTTCACTACCACCTCCAGATACCCCAGCAACCCTTGCCTGACCCTTATCCTCCTGGCACAGAAAGGCTGAGACAAAAAAACTGGGGCTCAAAGCCCAGATCCTCAGAGTGTCAGATCTGTGTCAGATCACCACAATTTGAAGAAGAAGGAGAATGGCATTAGAAACGCTTTTCTAAATGCGAATGGTAGAAGGTGTGGTACATAATATAAAGCCTTGAAAGCAGCTCCAGCATCCAGCTTAACCCCACACACCTGTCCAGAGCTTTGATTTCTAATCCCAGGAGTAAAAAAACCCCATACAGGTAGCTGTGGTAATAGAAATAACTGCACATACCCCCACCACTTCCTAACATTAAATACAGGGGTAACTTACACTCTGGGAATGAAAACGTCTCAAAGAAAAAAATTATACTTTTCTATTAAACCAGATACATTCAGACCTTTCATCATGAAGCTTCTGATGATCTCTGACAAACATCTGAATAAGGTCTTTGTTTGCTTTTGGCTTTGTTTTTTAATCTCCCCAATTGTTTTCTGCAGTTCTCTGGAGCACAGAACCAGGGGCCAAATGCTGCTCTGTGCTCCAAAGCAGAGATTCCCACATCAGCTGAGGGGAGCTGCCAAGCAGGACAGGTCTGCAAGGTTATATTAATATGAGCTTTAAGTAAAAATCACATTTGGCAGTGATGTCCTGTTAATAACTACATCTCAGACAAACAAACAAATCTAAAAACAACACACACACAAAAAACCCCCATACCATAAAAATATACGCTCTATGCTCTTCCCCTGGCATCTAGCAAATGAGGCAACAACAACAACTCTGCTCGGAAAAGTTCCTCTACTGCCTGGCAGCAACATCATACGTATTTTTTGCTTTCTATGACTACTACAACTATGACATTATCCATGTTTTATTTTGCATATGTGATCTAGAGTTCACTTACTGTTAGATGCTGGAACAGCCATGCCCTCATGATATTTGTGGCTACTTTGGGAAAGATGCCACGCTTTTTATGTCGCTTTTTGTCCTTATCTGGATCATCATCATCACCTGTGCTGGGGGAAGCTACACTGTTGTCCAAGCCGTCACCTGTAAATATAGTGAATCAAATTTTGACTTATGCTACCTTTATATACTTCAGCCGAAGCCTGGCTTTGGGTATAAACTGCATGAATATTTAAATGAGGTATAAATTCTTTAACACTGTAATTCACCAGGGGTTGAGGGGATGGGGGAAGGGGGGGAGAGACATGGGGAGAGGGAGGGGCTCAGAAATGCGTTGGCCCCATTCTGGTTTTTCTTGAAGGACAGTGTGGCCATCTCTGACATTGTAACCCAGAAAAAAAAAGTGCTTACAAATTATAAAAAAATTTGCAAGCATCCAGCTTGCAAAGGTGGAAATGCTGGCTCTTCTTCACACTAGGTCACTTCCCAAAGATTCATCCCAATCAGCTACTTTGGCTGAGCTGACAATTAGGAAAATATCAGTGGTGTTCTGGGATGGGGATCGTGACGTGTGTGAAGCTGGGTGCCTCGTCCCACCCTGGGGTGTGAAAAATGGGGTGAATGCAGCTCTCTTGCAACATCATATTCTCGCAACAAATTCAGAAAAAAACCAGATGATTGAGGCATTGCTTATGTTAAGTCTTTTACAGATATTTGACTCCCCCTGATTCTTTGATGGGAGGTGGGTAGTTAACTGGCTCCCCTCTTCCCAGCCCCAGCCAAAAGAAATTCAGAGTGGGATAAGTAGGCACCAATTTGACATACACCATTAGGAATTAATACCCTGCTTTGTGCCAGTGTGCCATATATGTAATAGGTGTCTGCTTCTGTGAAACAAGCACTGATCCAGAATGAATTTCCTAATGCAGAGAAGGCCTCAGACAGTTCTCATCACATTAGCAACATGTCTACGGAAGGATGCCACTGTGTAGCAGCCAGCTTGGGTCTGGGCTGATGAGTTAGCAGCCAAAGGAAAACAAAAGTTGCAGTGCCTAGCAGTTTGCATGGAGTTTGTGTTGCAAACACTGAAAACAGTTTATAAACAAGCCCACAGAGCAAGTAAGTCTTTGCACTGACTGCATGTGGACTGAAAAACATATCCTGCCTTCCAAGGACACTGTATTTGTAGCAACATGGAGTTGTAATGTTATTAGGCAAGTGTTTTTTACACCCCCGGGCAAAAATGATGAAGAAAGTAATCTCAATTCAGCTGAATACAAACTATCTCCATTAGGGACAAAAATAAAATATATTTTAAAAAAGGGATGCAGACTGTCATAATTATGATTTGTTAAACAGCTTTCAGCACAAAAAAAAAGAGCTATTATTAGTGCTATATTCTTAGCATGTTACTGACCGTGGCAAATTTGTAATCGTCCTTATGACTTGGCCTGTGTCTTTAATGAAACTGTAACCTTGGATAGTTACAGACAAACACAAGATTTTTATGAAGAAATTAGATATCCAATGAATTCTTTGAAAGCCCAGTATGTAAAAAAGGGCTTTTATACAGAGAAGCAATTCACCATATAAAATAATAATTCATAAAAGAAACATGAGCAAAGGAAACAACTCAACAGCATTTAAAATTCCACGGGCTAATCTACTTTCTGTCTGCGAGAGGCAAACAAGGAAAAGAAAAGTATTACGCATTCATTGATTAAAAATGAAAAGCTTCTAACCTAATGACACTGCCTTTCACCACCTCCCTGCCATCGTCCACCCACCCTCTCCCCCCACCCCATTTTTTAAAAAATATACTCATTTCAAACCCCCTTCAGATTAATTTAGCAGGCATTGCTTCATGCCTGACGGGAGGAGGACTCATTGATAATTTATGGAAATATCTACTATAATCCAAGGGAGATGACTTTTTTTCCAGCTTTGTGCATCAATAGATAATCAAGGCCTTCAAGCAGCCTTAGCTTCCCATTACCTCGGGCAAGAGAATTCCTGAAAGCATGCCTCCAGGGCACCTGAATTATATCCTCCATTAGGGGAGGAAAAGCTTTCTGCATTCCACCTATAACACTCCCCAGAACCTTTCCTGTTTATTTCTGCTGTATGAAAGCAGAAGCATTAGGAACAGGATTTTTTAAGTGAAGACTTATGTAGATACAATGGAGAAACCTTTCAAGCGCAAGCCAGATCACCTCCTTCAATCCTGGGCAGTGACCTATCCCAAATAAAAGGTTTCTGTTACATCATTAGCTCAAGCCAAAAACAGCCTTGGCTTAATGCACAGTTTGTTCTTCCTACTGTTTTTAGGCAAATACTGCTACTTTACTCCCATCTGGGAGGGAAATTACACTGCTGGGCTGTAATCTAAGACAAGATTTTCATTGGAAGCAAATGCTTTCAATCCAGTGTAAATACTGGTGTATGTTCAGAAAAGCCTAAAACAATAAACCCTGGCCTCGACCGACACAAGTTAGAGAAAGTGAAAAGCAGGGAGAGGATAAGAAAGCGCCCGGCTATCCTCGGAGCAAATGCTTCAGTAGACTTCTGTAAATTGTTTAACCTCTTCCACTTTTTTAAATGGAAAATTGATCCCGTAAAGACTGAAACCACAGAGAGAAGTCTAAATGGTCAATTGTGGATTTTAGTATTTCCATCTACTTTGCAACTCGATACACTCACCTCTGTGAGGTCCCCAGAGATTCCCCCTTCCCTTTCTTTTTTTCCCCCCTCTTTTCCTCCTTTTAAAGATCACTAAACTTGAAGCACCACTGACCAGCCACACGGTAGCAGCTACGAACTGCATTTGTAAAATGTCGGTGGCAACTCTGTTCCTGAAGTTGACTTCTCCTGCCGCC
This sequence comes from Corvus moneduloides, assembly GCF_009650955.1. NCBI lineage: Eukaryota > Metazoa > Chordata > Aves > Passeriformes > Corvidae > Corvus > Corvus moneduloides. The sequence goes on along the minus strand of NC_045478.1, from coordinate 112,299,560 downwards.
AAATGAAGGCGAACTGAAAAGGTGGAAATAATCATAGAAATGATGCTAGTCCATAAACAAGCTTACAGCCTCATTAGTATAGCGGGAGGCTCCACTGGGTGATTTATGCTTGTTTTGCTGATGCCATGAGGAAATGCCATAGGGCAACTTTAGCCAGCTGCTAATGGTTTCTGACAGCTTCTTAGCAACTAGTGCAAGCAACGCCGTGGCGTTTGCTAGTGACAGAAACCGAAAATGTCATATTATCTGCCCATGTGTCACGAAGTCCGTGTGGCAATTAACTAGTAGGCCAGTGACTGGGGGGCCACAGGCTCTTCAGAATGGCCCATGGCTATTTGGGGTCAAAGCGAGCGCACTGTTCGCCTTTATGCTGCACATATGCATGGGTGTGTGCATGATCCCCATCATGCTCCCTCTGCCCCGCTCGCCGATCAGTTTGGTCCATGCAGATCCTTTGTCCATGGAGAAACTCCATCTCTCTTTCTCTTTAGGCATGGCATGACATTATCAGAGGAATTGCAAGTAATCTGTCTTGATATGATGGTTGGAAATGGCACTTTAATTGGCAATACCTGATTCCCTGGTTTTGAGTGCTGGATCCGAAGGTGCTAGCTGTTTTTCTACTCACTCGCAAATTAGTCTAAAAGGATTTAGGATCACTGAAGCAGACTCGTTGCCTGTCAAATTGCTGGGAGCACAGCAACTCCGCACAGCAACTAGACGCTATTTAAAAAAAAAACAAACGCGGAGCCTGTAAGGAGCAGGAGGAGAGCCCGGACTCCGCACGCCCGTTCCCTGGCGAGCAGAACCAGGTGCTATATGTCAAACTGTCAAACCTTTCAGCGTAGCCGTTTGCCCTTTCAAATAATATTTAAGAATTGTTTTTACACAATTTTTTATAGGCCATGGTCTAGTGAAAGAGGCCAACCAGCAAAGAAAGGAATTTGTACTACAATTCGTCCGTGGACGATTTCTTGCCAGACCTGGGCCAGTCCCCATGGAGCGAGGCAGGTGACCTGTGGCAGCTCCCTGGCTGTTGGGGAGCTCCGATTTCAAACGCCCTCAACTCCAGCATCCCAGAGTCGCCTATTTAAGCACACCCAGGCATTTAGGCTGTGCTATCTTGTTCCTTTCAAGAAAGGATAAAGCAGCATTTATCGTATTCAGCCCTGCTGAATGGCTCAGACTGGCCATGCCAGCAGGGGCTCCTCTCACTGCGTCCCCCTCTCCGCTGTCATCGCCTCTTACAACTTCCCTTCCCCTCCCACTCCCCCAAAAAATCAGAGGCAGAAGCAGCAAAGGGCAAGTGATTTTACAGCAGCCCGTCGAGTGGGTAATGCTCTCTTTGTCCCGGGTGATATGTTATAAACCTTTGTTGACAAAATAGGTGCTTCTGGAGAGCAACTTGGCACAGGCACTCGTCTTCAGCAGCCATGGTCGTGGCAGGAGTTTACTGGTGATTCAAAGTCTCCCTCACTCCCACACCAAACCAAAATTAAATGTCATCACCCTGCGACGCTGGAAAGTCTGGCAGTGTGGCACAGCTGGGCAACTTTCAGCCACTCCAGCTCCCAAATCCACTCTCACACCTCAACCATCGAGGCTGCCCAGATATGACATAAATATTCCCAATCCCAAGTCGTGGAGTTTTGTGAGAGGTTGGGAATTCAGATGTCCTAAAAACTCCGGCCCTTTGCTTGACTACAAAATCCATGCTTCTGCATTGAGCTCTTTAGATAAACATCCTCAAATGATTTTAAGTGGCCAGAAAACTCAGTATCAAAGTTCCAAATACAGCTTTACTAAAAGTACCTTTACCAGACGTAACAGGTTACTTCTCACTCCACGTAGCCCTGTCCTACTATCAAGTCTGCATCTGGAGTACAAGTATTTTTTTATATCAAAGAAAACCAGACTATTCTAAAAAGGCTGGTTCCCACACTTCTGGCAGGAGATCTGAGAGAGCTTTTGGGGTCTACTGTTCAATTTTCTGGGAGGGGGTAAGAGGAGCGCACCAGCTTTGCGGAGGTACACCAAACAGTATGATTAACGCTTCCAGCTTATACAGTCCAGTTCTAGATAGGCATCTAAATCCACTGCTTTAAGGAGTTCACAGGAGAAAATGTGAAAGATGTGCACCTAGAAGAAGCCCTAGGAAAGGCCTGGAGCAACTTTTAAGTGGACTGACTAAAAGCTCCTTGTGTTCAACTTATTTGTATGTGTCCAAATGTCTCCTGTTAAAAACAGTTTCTACCTCCTAGAAGAACTTCACAGTTTGCATTTACTTTTGTATTTCATGAGCTAATATAACTTAAATATACACTGTGTTTGGACAAAAACTGTTGACTTCTGTACTAGATTTATAATGTGTTCAGTGCTGTTAACGGAAACACCTAACATGATGGCCCAAAGTTCATGGTCTTATCAGTAGTGTCTTTTTTTTTTAATTCTATCATAATTTTTTTACAAGCATTTAGATACAAGTTCCTCAAATTCCTGCTTCTGCTACCATGAGAAATCCTAAACTGCCTAAGCCAAATATTTAACTGTTCACTGTCCATCCACAGCTCTGTTGGTTCCTTTCTCTTTTAACTACTCCAAGAACCAAAATATCTTTAGTAACCTTTCCAGGTAGCTGGAAAGGAAGATTCATTAGCTTTAAGCAACATAATATACTAGAGAATTTTTAAGTGGCAAAATTGTGTCATACGCCAATTTAGAGTAACTACTGTAATTTCCACAGCTTTACCTATGTTACCCCTTAGAGAAACAAAACTCCGGTTTGCTGGATACCCACATGTCCACCATAACGACTTTTTGTGGAACAAAGTCAGGCTTATGTGTGAAATTTCCCTGTAAGGTGCAAAATTATGAATTCTCAAAAAGCAGGTCCACAGATGCAACAAGCTTTTCTGTGAAGCAAGAGAGGGAATCTGCTACAATCTACTGTTCACAGGAAGTAGAACAAGGATCATCATTTCAGACCACCAGCTTTGAATGGTCTTGGGCAATCAAAGAATGTGGAAATTTCTTTATATGTATATGTTTTTCAATTTGTTTCTGACACAACCAGCTCCAACTTGGCCCAGGAATGTGGTGAGCAAAAGTCACACCCAAATGACTCTGACGTGAGTCAGTGCAGCTATTATTCGTGTCCACAAATACTGAAGGACAAGTTCACTACTCAGAAAGTATCATTCCTCCTTAGAGCAAGGTGGTTAAGGAGGCAAGCTGAGCAGCACAGGGGCTCAGTGCTCAGGTATGCCAGGAGAGAGCTGGAAGGCACTGACAGAGTCTGTGGGTGTGTGCCCAGCTGCTAAACCAAGCTGTACCTATCCATTGAGGAGAAATAGAAGTTTTAACATTAAAAGGCCATTCAGTTTGGAAGATTTCCCCAAAACACATTATTTTAAAATTTAAATACATATGCATCTATTGCATATGTAACATTAACCCAATGTTGGTGGCTCTCAATCTGCCAAAGCCTAAGTAAGGCATACAAACTGAGAATGGGACTACCAGCAAAAAGCTACTTCAGAAAACATAAAATAACCATGCAGTTTCTTCATCGGGAAAAGCATTTTCTATTATTTTGGATCCATGGTTAGTCAGATGTGAGGAAGCACCCACTCCTGGAGCTCCTGAGGTCAATGGCAATCATCTCTGTACACTGAATGGCCTACAGAACACCCCAAAAATAATTTACAATGATGATGTAGCTCTGCTTGCAAATTTGAAAAGCGGTGTTGATGAGGGACCTTTTTTTTTCATATTCCTTAAGGAGAAAGCCTTCTCAAATATACTTAATAAAAAGTTAATGAGAAACAACAAGGTTGAAAATGAGCATTAGCAAGGAACAAATACCACGTGTCTGGGTGCGCACACATCTCTTAAGGAGATGTAGTACATGTTTCATCCAAGGATTCAGACCACGACATAAACAGTAGGAAGTTGTCAGTCACAGATAGTATCCATATTTACAAGATACTAAAGGACACAGTTGCAAAAATATCCTACACAAATATTCATAGCTAGCATAACCTGGACAAGTATAAATTACACCCTGGCATTTCAGAAACTTTCCAAGTTTTTTCTTGAATCATTATACTTTTGCTCTTCAGAGACAGCAGCACCTTTTTCTAGTAACCCAACCGTCTTTTTTTGACTTCCAATTCCCTTTAGGCAAGCAACTAGAAAATCAGCTGTCTATGCAAAGAGTAGAAACAGCATTGATGAATAGTGGGGGAAAACCACCAGATTTTAATCATTTTCTTTTCTTTGGCAGCTTTTTATAGCTGAAATGAAGGAAACCTCTTCTCTTCCACCAGGTAGCACTTCTTAATGAGGTTCAGAAAACTACACTATTAGGGGTATGTTGTGCGATATTCCTGGCGCTGTGCATCGCTGAATGAAATACTAAAAAGAAAGCAGTTCATTGTACGGGAAGCAAACAACTTTCTGCTGCCAGCAACAAAAGTTTACTTTGTGCAGTTGGAGGCAAATACCCTACAGAAAAGTATCTGGTTAAACAGAAAAACATCCTGCTTTAACTAAGAATGGTAAAAAGCTTAAAAAGTTGTTGGGGTTTTTTTCCCCTAACCTAAAAGCCACCATGATGACTCTACAATTTCTTGTATTTCAGTCATCCTCTCTTTTGTTCAAATACAGGTCTTTTTTATGAAACCCACTCTCTCCAACCTCATCAGGAGAGCCAGTCCCACCAGTTGCATTCTCCATGGAACGTCAACTACATATGACTGAGACACAGGCAAGCCCACCACTGGATTCCATCAGACTTACTTCCTTGTAAAGCCGGAGCACAAGAAGCAGCAGGAGCACAGGACTGCTCTGCCATAGGGGAAATATGCCCAACTAATGCCCCAAATGGCCATGAGGTCAACTTCTGTAAATCTCTCTAGCTCCTTAACAACTGGCTCTATCTTTGTGTTTATCCATCTCCTAAGACACTTGACTCTTGGACTGAGCACAAGCAGCTCTAAGGGGCTCAAAGCAAAGATCAGAAGCATACTACATATAAACTAAGGGACGCATTATCTGTAGAAACAATTTATTATGTGGAGCATTTAAGTAGGCTTCCTTCCCTAAACATGGCTAAATTGTCTTGGGCCCTGCCTACATGCCTGCTCCAGAGGAGAAGATGCTGTAGATTTCCATTTTACAATAGAAAATATGTGCCAGAACCTTAACACTGTCCAAATAATTCAAAATGAGGTTATTCTATTGAAAATAGTTTAAAAAAAAAAAAAAAAAGAAAAAGTTGGGCAAGACAAACCAAAATACTTGGGATTGTTGAACCGAATGAAAGCATTTTACTTTGGGCCAATTCAAGACTAATCAGTGCTGGCCCAAGCTGCAGTTTGCACTGCAGGAACTATAGTTCAGATACTGTTTGCCCCAAATCCTCTTTTGCAGAGCTGGATCCCCTATGCCACCAGAGTTATCCAGCCATAATGAACAGGAGAGAGTTAGTCTAGCTGCAGCTCAGGCAAGTCAGGATTCATGACCTACCAAACCCACACGAGATATTTCCCACTGAAAGTTGCCATGTGGTTTGTGTCAAGTAAAAAAGTTCTTGTGGATACACAATGTATTTTCTTCTACTGCCATCCACTTCAAAGTAGCATCAAAGCCAAAAAATTTTCCCTGTCCCTAGTCCATCAGCTACATCATCTGACAATAAAAATCGAGACACGAATGAAAGAAAACTAACACTGAACTTCACTTTTCATGCCATGGCTGCATCACATACTCTATTTCCCCACATACAGTGACATATATCATCACTTTGCAACTGCAAAAGGCACATCTAAAAGCAATGAGAATAAAATGCCCCCATCTCATCTACCTCTTCTCTTTTGACAGTGACAACATCCTCACTGCCACTGTTAAAAACCAACCATCATGTCATACAGCCTTATAAAGATCCATCACAGCCACTGAACCTCCCTGACTGGGCAGCTTGTGAAAAAACATCTGGCTTTAAACTCATGACACAAATTCATTATTTCCTCTTACTTAAAGCAAGAGGAAGATAATTTTGATTTGCTACCGAGTATTAATCCAAAAACCTTTGTGAAGCAACCTGGTAATTCCCACCGCATGACCCCTACGGAAAGGAGCGCAGAGAAGAGGGTTGGCCATGGCCACCCAGAAGAACCACTTGACAAACTGTCTTTGAGGTCCACCTGCCTGCTGGCCTAAACTACTGGGCAGAGAGGCTCAGAACGTGAGGGACTTGCTAATCTTGCAGTGCCTGGGCTTCATATGAACAAGGCAAGAGTTGGATCCAAAACAATTATACTCCTGTTTTCTAAGGAAGTATAAGAAACATTCGCAATCATAAACTGAATGGATGGCATTCGGACAACACCATGAATTTCCTCCCCTCATCCTGTCCTAGCACTGTCTGGGACACTCAGAAGCAGCCTGCTTTGCTCCCCAAAGACAAAACCTTATGTTACCATGCATGTAATCAACTCAGGAAAAACACCTGAAATATAAAATATGCATTCCTCTGTCAGACCTTTCAAGGGAAGGGCGTACACAGAATTAATGTTTTTCCCACTGCTCCTTGCTATCCAGCATCCTAACTCCACTGCCCTTGCTCCTCCAGCAAAAGGTGGTTGCTCTAGAGTATCTGTGACAAGAGTGGGAGGCTGCTCCTCAGGAAGGGGGTGAGGAGCCAAAAGGAATAAATTTCACAGAGCCAAGCTCACATAAAATTTTCTTCCACTCAACTGTTCCTCTCCCAGCACAAAAGGCAAATCTGCTCTGATGAGGTGGCACTTCAGAAAGGCATAACAGGAAAAAACAATCCTAAAGCCGGGCTTTAGAGTGAAGGCACGGTGACTTTGGTTCTGATGGCCAGTAAACAGGCACACTGCTGCCACTCACACAGCTCCTGCTGCTCTCTGCTCTGCCCAGATTCTGTGGCTCTACAGGATGAGAGGGATCAAGCAATGACCACCATGCTTGATGGTCATTTACTCTTCTGCTGCTGCAAATACTTTCCCCCCAAATATTCCTTAGGTATGGGGAGGTGGGGTGGCACTGAGGGACAGGGTCAGGGTACAACCTCTGTGCATCCAGGTGGCTGGTGCAAACCCAGCCCCAACAGCAAAGCCTGAAAATTCAGAGGGCTCGGAGAGCCCTTCAGAGAAATAACAGTGATGGGGAGGTGGTCTTGACCCTGCTCCTTGTGGTTGGCCACTGGCCACCAGGCTCACATCCTGAGGTGCCCTGATGGTCCCTGCCTAGGGCCATGCAGGCAGCGACAGTCCTTTCAGGCCCTTTAGTCCTAGTACGTCGGCGCGTCCCCTGAGGCTCCAAATTAATGTATTCATGCTACTGCTATGTTTTTGGCTTCCTACGACTTTCTATCACAGCTTCTGGTGTTTTGATGTTTGATTTACAGTGCAGTTACAGTTTAAGGTGTGGGTTTTTTCCAAATTAAAACAAACAAAAAACAAAACCAAATGCAAATCATCCAGGAACAAACAGATGTCAGAGTCCAAAACACACAATGAAGGTGAAAGAAAAGTCAAATCAATGCTGGACACTTAAAAACTTCCCCTGAATATCACCTACAGGTGCATATTCACCTTATTTTTACCTCTTTCATCTTCCATCAATACATATTCCTAGCTATTACCTGCCTAGAATTACCTCGAATAGGCAAACTGATAGGAGGAAAGGGACAAATTTCGGTGCACTCCAGAATCTGATTATTATTTATGTCACTACATCTCATGGCATCAAAGTTTCAACTGCGAGAGAGATGAAGGATGGGAAGGAGTTAACTCAGCCATTTCCAGCTCATCTCTCTTTGACTCTGTAAGAGTGTTTAACCAAAATCCCACAGAAATCTCAAAGCAAAGCTGGGTCATAGCAAAAAGCCATCCATGTCTTAAGAAAAAAATAAATAAAATGTATACATCCTTCAAAAAGCAAGCCAAAATTACTTCTGGTTTCTTTTTCTACTCACAGCATTTGTCATTATCACTAAGAGCAACAGCAGTAGAAATGCGTAGAAAGCAAAAACTGACTTCTTTCAGTAATTTGATGTATTTTAAATGACATGAACGAGTAACCAAGGAAGCTAAAGAAAACCTCAGGTTCTAGCAGGCTGGAACCACAGGCACCAGCTTCCCCACGGCAGGTATACACCACCAGGAAGAATAATCTCGCTTTTCTGATGAAACAACCGCATCCTATGAAACAACCGCATCCTCGTTGAAAGGGCTGAGGACTTTGCCTCACCCCTTCCACCCACCAGTGATGGAAGAGGACTCTCACCTGCCCAGCTCACCACCCCATGTGTCTCCTCCTGAGGCAGCCTTGCAGTGACTACGAAATCACCAGCTTCACCTTTGTAACTGCCAAATACCCTGTTCAGATGGTACTCTCAGCTGAGGCTAACAAGGAATATATTTCTGCTGTGTGTGTACCCCATCTTTTTCACTTCAACTTTCAGGATGTGTGATGTCCAGGGACACACCACACACACGCAGAAGCCAACGCTGCACCGGGTCAAACACCAGCAATGTCCCCATGTCCTTCCTGTCCATGCAGATATCAAGGAAGGTTTTATAGGCATCGGTTGCCTCATAAAGGAAAAGACAGACTTTTCTAAGCATCCTGTAAATGCCAGGAAAAGAGAAGAATGGAAAGGAAATGAAAGGAGCAACCTGGAAGGGAGAACGGAAAAGCAGGAGACCTTGGCTCCAGGGAGAGAGCTGACCACAGTTTTAGCCCTGCCTTCATCTATAGAAGATGTTTGCTTTTATTAATCTCGGAAAAAATGTGGTGCGTGAGCTAAGTCAGCCCCTGGGCAGATTTAACTTGGGTGACCTGAACTTACTCTGCAGATCACCATAGGTCTCTCTGACCTTGGCAGTGACACAAGGACCATATTTTCTTGTGGATGAATTACTCTGGAATAATTCTGCCAATGTATTAGGCATAAATAGCCTTTTATTTAGGACTGTGAAAATACATTCTCTCTTTCTGCTTCTCACCTTTCCAAACAAAATCTATTTATTGGAATAAGGAAAACCCCACCCTTCATTAAGGTCTGGGTACACATCTCAAGGGCCAGACAGAGGCTTGGCTGCTTCATGCTCGTGGCGATGTGTTTTCAGACATAGCCTTCAGCAAGATGCATTTTGGAGTTAACTGGTAAGATTTGTTGCTTTTGATTGGAGTGGTCAGCCTGCACATTTGCCGATGAATATACAAACGCTTTCAGATACGAAAGAGGTGGTAAATTTAGGTCAACAGTGGGACTGTTCAGTTTCAATCACCAAAACAGAAAACACGATCCTCAACATACATCTACAAGCTAGTGAAGAGCATCCCTGTGAAAACCTGCCAAGCTGCACTGAGATAAGCAAAAAATCCCCCAACACCCACATCTCAGCCTTGCAGAAAATTGACCAGTTTGGAAGGAACAGGTAAACAGTGTGTTCTTGGACAAGAGTCAGCACAGTTTGGATGATGCAGACCTTTCCGTTCAAGAGTTGCACTGCTTTTTGTGTCTGGTCACTTGAGGTCATACCACAGAGCTCTGAGGCTCTGCAGAAGCTCTGCATGCTTCCTCCCCATAACGGAGGTGGCTAAAGTGGTTATTAAAACCAGTTGTTATTCTGATGCCACCTGAGTCTTAATTGCTGAAAAAATGGGGACTACAACCACAGAAAGGGCTTTCTGGCACAGGCTAAGGAAGTATCAGTTTTTGAGGTCAGAAAAACATCCCTTAAAAATATGAATCAGAATGGTTCTTTCATACTGCAATTTGATAAAGGTAGGCAAAACATTCGCAGACTATTTTGATGAAGGTCAGGACAGCTTTGTAATATATATATATTAGAGATGTGTTTAGATGTGTGTAAAAAGGAAAGAAAATACTTGAAAACCTGTATTTAAATTATCCTGGAGCAGTCAAATAAATCCTAGTAAATACTGTTTTCCACTTCCACTCTGAATGAGTCTCTTCTAATAAACTCATTGCATGTTGAGCAAACACAATTTTCCAACTGTGTGTTAGCTGCTTTCTTACTCCATACACAGCTTTTGCTGTATGGCTGATGTCTTAGGACCAGCAGGCAAGTGTCTCAGCCTTAAGACTAGGTGATCAAGGCTTGTCAGACAGAAAAGCAAGTCTCTAGTCACGGATCTGCACTCTCTTCCATCACAGTTCTGGAACAATACTCACTGATGCCAAAACAGGTGATTCTCTTGAGACTGGAAAAGGCTTTCAGAAATACCTGCGAATCATCTGAGCAGTTGCCAACAATGTCAGCCTCTGAACCATTGCTAATCATGATGCTGGTTTCTATGCAAAGCAACTCTGAATTTTGTCATTTTAAATGCCTGACCAGCTGCACCTGCAATTTGTGGCTGAGGCAGATGAGGAGACAGATTTTCGTCTATAATCATGGGTTGAAATTCAAAGTTCAGCTGAAAAGCATTCTTGCCTGTACTTAATAGTTTCTATGGAAAATACTTTGACATAAGCACCGTATTTGCAATTAATATGACCTCAGCAGTGACCTGAACAAGGAAATATTGACCTGGAGAGGGCAATTGCCTGTAAGATCATGGGGAAGCTATCCTTTATGCTCACCCCTTACCAGCCCAGGAGACTTCCTGCATATTCAAAGTTGCACATGAACCTCACTGAAAAGCATGAAAGGAGAGGCTCAAGATGGCAGGTGCTGTACACATCCAAAGATTACATGAGCTGTAAAGAAGGGGGTCAAAGTCCCAGAGCAGTCAACAAACATGCTGGAAAGCCCAACTTTCTGAGGCACTGCAAGTATCTGTGCTGGTTATGACTCTTGCAGAGCAAGCAGAACGGTTCACAAGAAAGCCTCTGCCAGGACAATCCTGGAAAACACCTTGTTCAGCTCCCTTCCCTGGGTTTACTCTGGAGAGCCATCCCCCAAGATCCCAGATAAGGCACGCTGACAAGGTGCTGAATGAAAGCCCACACTGCTGCTGCCAGTAACCCACCCTTCCTCCACGCCTGCAAACCTCCTTAGTCTTTTTACTCGCAGCCTCCCAAGGAAGCAAGCCCCAAATTTCACGTTTCTGGGGCACAGTGGGGACACTGCATAATTCAGAGATATTTTTCAGGACAGCATCCAAAGTGAACTTCAAAATGGAAATAAGAGTTCAATATTCTACATAAAAATTATTAACCCCTTACCTCTCCACCTCATGTGCTAGTCAGGATTGCTACAAATATGACTACAAAAATGAAGTAGAAAAATGAGCCATTTTGAATGCATGTTAGTACACTTAAATGTACCAATTTACATCTTGTTAGTTTGGAGTAGAAGTAGGTTAAACTACGATTTTATATTTAAAAGCAGAGAGAAGTTCTGACAGATGCAGTGCCAGCTGCCAAAGGACCCTGTACCCAAACAGCACAACAAAGCTAAATATGGCCATTCCTACCACCTCAGCTCAGCAACAGATTTTGCTTCAAGGCTTCCCTCATGGAGCCTCTCATCACATGCAAGACCTCAATGATGTTTACTTGGAGGTTGAGCAAAGCACTGCTACACAGTTTCAGAAGCCCCATTCATCATGTTTTATATTCAAGTCCTCAGCTCCCAGAGTCACATGAGAACCTTCAACCAAAACCACCTATGCACTAATAAAGCAAGCAACCTCTTGACGTTAGGGAAAACTGGAATCCTGGCTTCTTGACAGCCAGGCATGGGAATACAGACACTAACCCCCCACAAATAATATTAAAAAAAAAAAAAAAGTGTATAAATGGTTTTTTTTTTAATGAATGCCAAAATTTTTGAACACTTCAATTACCTATGCAAGTCTGCAAATGTAACAAGTGTCATGAGATGCTCAGGCCACTGTGCTCAGGAGCTGCAGAGGACACAGCCTCACCAACACATACAATGCTTGAGCCCACTCCTCCAATCTTCAGCACTACAAGACACTTTATTCTGCTTCTCCACACAGAGCAGACATTTCCTTCGTAAAGGAATGCCAAGTTTTAGCACAGATTCATCCCTCCTCACTCTAAGCATTTAAGTCAGACTGCCAAGCTAAGCATCTGAGCGAGGTGATAAGTCCTCCCTGAGTCCTTTCACAGGCAATGGAGAGAAAGAAACTCTCCAGAGGGAAATTCAGGATTGAGATGACTACAAGAATATGTGCACTATTAGCTTTGAATACTGCACAAAACAGTAAAAACTTACAAGCAGCAATGCTGTAGCAAGGAAACTATGGCTAATGAAGACTGAATATACCCATCTCTGTTTCTAAGCAAGATCTGGACTTCAGGGCTCCTTCTAAAATTACTTAGGATGGAAAGGCTGAATTTAGCTCCCATCCATCACCTTATCACAAGAATACAACCTCATGCTTCCTGCCACAGAGAATCTGGGAAAATGCAAAATTCTACCTCTTATCACCAAATCATAATTAATTTCTTCTTCCTATTTTGCCTTACTTGAGAGAGGAAAAAAAAGAAAGCCCTCCTTGATAGATAACTAAATTTATGTCTTACCAAACTGAATGCAAATGCAAGAAACAGGAAGTTTTTACTTGGAAACTGGAATTTCAAGCACTCCGTGGCAAACAATGAAGCAGAGAGATAAAGATGCAATGGCAATGGTGGGGGACAGACCTGCCAAGCTTCCTGCCCACACTGACTCAAGAGCATGTGTCCTACCATGATACAGACTGGCCACACCGCTTGCTTTTATTTTGGTAATTGGTATTTGTTCCTGTGAAAACCCCAATAAAAACAAGTCAGAAGACCAGACAATAGTAGACTCGCCATCTCTTACAGCCAGATCTTTTACTTAACACTTTAGCAAAAGATGTAATCAGCGGATCTCTGTCCATTTATACAATTCTCTCTGCAGTGATGAGGATTGTATTACACTCTCCAGTACCTGCCAGATCAGAGCATCCAGTCTTCCCCATCACTTCAAGAGATTGAACTGATACTTGAAAGCACATTTGCTATTATCTACTCCAGCCCTTTGGAAATGACATTACACAGATACGGGGGGCAGACAAATATTGCTGCTCTTTTATTATTCCTGATGTTCCCTCACTTGTAATATCTGAGAAGTTCTCAAGTCAATGGGATTACTTTATCTTCCTCCCTCTTCCTTTATCTTTTCCCTCACCCTACAGGTATCCATGTCCAAATGGGACACTTCGGCAGGGGGTTTGCTTGACCCAGGTCACTCGAAGGTCAAGCTTTTCACCACTTGCTAATGCAAAGCTTCCCCCCAGCCCCTGCAACCCTGGGGGTCTGGGCACCCCTCCCCACACACCCCTCTCCTGGCTACGGGTACATATGGAGAAGGCAAATGCTCCTCAGTGAACTTACAGAAGCAAATCCTCCCCATATGGAAACCGGAATATGTTTTGTGTTTTTAAATAAACAAAGCAAAGGGAAAAGCTCATGAAAAATCAGCTCAGCAGTGGCTTTATTCCTGTACCAAACTTGAAGGATGGGAGGCTTAACTAGTTAGGAGCAACTCAGACTATATTTTTGCCTACCAGAACAAAGTTCGATTTTTATTTAGATTGATTTTAAGATTTACATGCAAGAAATGGATACAATTGGATCAAATATATACTAAAACAAATTGTTGACTCCCATGAAAGCCAATAAACCCCAAACAAATTTCACAGATCTTATCTACCAGCATTTGAGATTTGTTTTATTTCATTATTTTGTATACATTTACGGAGCAGAAATTTGCTTAACTCTGTTCCACTTTTCTTTTATTGAAACAATAAGACTCTCTGCAGAATATTTTCAACTTGAATATTATCACCAGGATAGCATATGGTAAACTAGCAGCAGGCAGTTTATCTTCATCCTCTTTGTAAGCTAAAATTAGCACAATGCTTTTGCAACAGCATATGATGTATTCAGACCAGTACGATATACCTAATACAACTTCAGATCCATCCCTGGCTAACCTCCAATATCCAAGTAAATTGATTGCTAATTTTAACCGAGTATTAATGTGTTTAGTATCAAGTTGGCATTTATCAACTCAAGAGGCACTTTTAAGTTGAATACTGTCATTTCACATACACCAACTGCAACTGTAAATAAAATTTGTATATTGGTAACACAAAGAACTTCATCTGTATGAAGCAATTCTAATTTATATTAACACATTATGTATGGAAAGCCATGCTGTAAAATTGCATAATATGCATATTCTGCTTTTCAGTGATGCAATATAATTAATGGTGGTGAAGAGCTGACATACCCATGTCATGACTAACATGCTCCTCCGGCAGACTGCTAGCTGGTTACTTTATTAGGATTAAATTCAACCAAGTCACCAACATCCTTTGGATTAAATTAAACTAAGTCACTACTTTACATTTCTTGGTGAGGTGGCTATGCCAGCCCTCTCTGCTCTTCAGCCTGGTAAATTATGGCTACCTCAGCAGTTTTTTAGCTGGATTAAATATTTGGTGAGACACTAATGTCAGCACTGCTTCCTAATTTGTTTCTTGCAGATGTAACACCAAGGAACTTAGCACAATGCTCCTTGTAAAGGAAATCTGAAAGGTTCTAAAAGGTTCTAGAAATGCCCTGTGCTTCACAAGGGTGGTTGTTTTACCACCTTTCTTGCCAGATTGACAGAATAAAAATGTGTAGCAGTGGGAAGTAGTCACATCCAAGCACATATATGAACAAACACACACACAAACAATAAATATTTATAGACTGACATTCAAAGATTTTGTGGCTCAGCCTGCTCACCGATAGAACATCCTTCTGCTTTCCCACAGCCCATCACAGAACTACAATGCACAACCATACCAAGTCTGTCCAGTAGTTATACTGAATTAACATCTCCACTATTCTTGCTTTTACACAGCTGACCTCATGCAGAATTTGCATGGGCTTATTGTAGACAGATACCAAAAAAAGAAAACGGGCAGGATCCTGCACAAAAGCCTCTCCTGGGGCATTCTCATTGCCACAGGCAGGATGAGGGGACAGGAGAGGATAAACAGATGTTTTACTAAGTGGGGAAGGGAGGGGAAGTACAGCATGAACACAACGTTTCAACTCCACTTAGTTGTCTCTTTCCCCCTTGCTGCAATTTGCTTGCATCTTATCCCCTGCTCTTTAGCAAGAGGCTGCTACACTGACATTACAGTGCCCTGAAACTTTAACCCTATTTTAAATGACACTCTACTTCGAGCCGTTAGTGCTGACCTCATTCCCTCTTTTCCCTGCTTTAGGAAGGCAGTCAACACAGTGCATGTGCTATAATCCAGGGCCCCAAGCAGGAATTCCACTGTGGGGTTTCTCCCTCAGTGCTGTGCCAGGGAGGGAGAAAGGGAGGAGATTCTCTTGGCACAGCAATGAGACCAACAAAAGATTCTCCATCCTACAAGTCTTGCTTCCATGACCTTCACTTGCTGACCAGAGAAAGCTAAGATATGCCTTCTTCGAGGTCCATCAGGGCACTACAGACTCCAGAATATATTTAGCATGTATCCATGTGACATTGCTATTCAGAGCACTGGGGAAGATTTAAGAATAAGTTAGAGTATGTCTGCCACCATTAGGTCTTTTCCAACAACATAAGTGGTGTCTCCTAGTAGGTCTTCTCCTGTCCTTCTGCAAAAGATGTACTTAAAACTTGGAGACAATACACAGTAACAGGGTTGCAAGGGCCATCTCTCACCCATGGCACAAAATCAGCCCCAGGAAAAACAAGGACTAAGGGACCAGTAGTTGAAAAGGCTGTCCCCACTGTACCTTTATTTATTTATATGCTGTTTCTTCTTTCCCACACTTTCACATTACACTTCATCAAAGAGCAACTGCAAAAACCTGACTACAAAATCTGTGTGAGATTTTAAACACTCGAGGAAAAAAATAAAATATATAAACAAATAGAGTAATATTTATAATATATAAATAAGTTATATATATATATATAAAATATATAAAGATAATCCATGGCTATTAGATGCCAGAGCTACTGCCTGGCGATGAGGAAGTTCCCAAGCCACAGAGGGAGGCAGGGTGGCAGTGCCTATCCTGATGTGACACTGCTCCCACTGCTCATCACGGGCCCAGCCACACTCTCCCACGTCTTTTGCTACCTTCCAGGCCTGAGCAGCAAAAGTTCAAGGATGTGAAACCAAAGGCTACATGGAGGAGGTATCAGGGCTAAAGAGCCAAAGCAGAAAAGTGGAAGATTTTACCAACAACACCCTCGTTCAAAGACCTGCCAGAGCAGCGTCAGGCATTTGCTTAGTCACAGCCCTACGATCCCACCCCAGCTTGGGTAGAAGGGACATCAGGCATCTCCCTCTGGTATTTCTCATGTCACCAACTAGTGGGTCACCAGGCCAGTGAGAAGTGGTCCCTGTTGAATTATAGGATGACAGGTGGCTCTGACATCACCACTGCTGCAAGCTGCAGAGGCTGCTCTGATTGCCCAGAGAAAGTCCCCATCTCATTCATGAATTTAAAATTGGAAGAAAGAAAAAAAAGAATAGTAATAATAAAAGCCCATGTGCATAAATGTGCTTAGAAAAAATTATGTCAGCATCTTACATTGCTGATCCTATTAATTAATCCCTTGAAGAATGGCCCCTCGCCCACAAACATATAATGTAGTGCCAGCTTAATCTTACCTAAAAAAATTTACAATGCAATAAGATTACTAGTCTGACTCTGCTAACTGTTACAGCACTGCTTAATCCTGCATTTCAGTGCTTTAACAAGCTCCTACAATACTGTACAGAGTTTATCAGAGCAGCTGCTGAGACAAGAAGGACTTATGTTTTAAATAATATAATTCCACTGTCTTTTGTACTTTTTACGTATAATGTTTATACATTGACTTTCATCCTGAATGATCTCAAAGCCTATTGCCTTCTCCTGTTTCCATTGAAGTCTTCCTTTCAGGTTTCATATCAGAGTAGGATTAGAAACAGCTGTATATAAATATATATGGGGGGGGGGAGGGGGTTATAGCAGGAAAATTTGTTGGGACCAGAGCTCATCCATCCCTCCCATTCCCCAAAAGCAGCTGGGAGGGGCACCACCAAATCAGCCCCCTCCTACCAAAAACTTGCAAAGGACCCCATGTGGGACCTTGCCTAAAGAACTTGTAAGGGTGCAAACTTGACCTATGAAAGTATTATCTCTCCATCCCTGCAATAACTTTTCCTTCATCCCCAAGCTGTCCTCTCACCAGCACAGCCCCACTACAACATTATCCACCCACAGCCACACATTTTCCAGTCTTTGCCAGTTATAGACATATTAAGCTTCCCCTGGAATAGGAGAAGAAAGCTCTGCTCCCTCCCTGTAATTATCAAATCAGCGCAAAAATAAGGAAGAATTGAGAATCCTCATTATAGCACATCATAAAACACGGCGAGGTCTCGTGCTTTCTGTCTGTTATTGGCACAGTCTGCCACAAAACTTTACAAAGAGCACAGGAATTCATGTTTGCAGAGATATTAAAGTCATAAAAGGGGAAATTTGTATTTTATTTTCCCACAGTCTAAATGAAGGTGAACCAAGCAAATTTGGCAAAGAGTGCTAGTCAGATGCCATTTCCCACAGCAGTGTGGTATTTTCCTCTGGGAATAAAACATTTTCCTTCAACTACTGTTTATAACTCTTATCAGTTCAACAGCAATAGAGCCATCAAGTCCAATATCTTGTGGAAAAAAGTCAAGGTCAACAAGTACTTGCATTTTCGTTTATCTTTAGCTGCAATTGCTACTGACATTCAATTGGGTAATAAACATGAGGACTGTCAAATGCTCTCAGCAAACAGGTGATCCAAAAGCTATCAGAGAGAAAGAGGCTACTGCCAGGTAATCAAACAATTCTGTTGCAACAATTATGATTTGAGTGCATTCATTTACAGAAGCAATCACCTGTCAAATTTGAATGAATAGCATCAAACCATTCCCACCATTGGGGTAATAAGTGCAAGAAAATACAAGCCATGTCTACTTTCTTCCCAACAAAAGCATGCCAGCATTAGCAAGAGCCTTAAAAAAAAAGGATAAACAAAAATATCCAGCATCTTATTTCCTGAACTGAATCATAAAAAATTATTTTAACATAAAAACTAGAGGACGTCTGTCCAAGAAACTGGATCTTGTGGTGGTGTCTCATGAACAATAACGGGTGTTTAGGAAAACACTACGGAAAGTGGGGGCACACAGAGGCAGCTGTGCCACCGCTCTGACAATCAGCACTTGGGCAGCTTCCTGAGCCAGCGGTTGCATCTGGACCAGGGTTTTTAATAGCTACAAAAGAACATATTTTTCCATGAACTGGTCTAATCTCTTTCTGTCCCCTGCTGACCTCCTCAGAATGCTGTTCTGTAGCAATGAATTTAACCCAACACATAAAACATTTTTATTTGTTTTAAACCTAAACACTCTGGAACAGCTCCTGTGCCATGAACATCCAACCCCTAGTTCCTGCACTATGGGACAAGCACCACTTTCTCCATACACAACTAATTTTAAAGACTTCTCCTCCAGCCTTAGTCATCTTTCCCTCCCAGCCTTTCATGTGAGAGATAGGAAAATGGTCTGTGCCAAGCACCCTGATGGCACACCCTGTTGCATCACTCATCCAGAAACACAGCATGTTTATGAGTTTATACTCCTTGTGATAAAATGTCTCTCAAAACAAACATCTCAAGATCACAACTTTTTTTAACCTCCGATTTAAAGAGGTCAATGACACACACCTTAAAATCTCACTCTGCCTACGTCAGATTGCAAAAGACTCAGCTGAAGACCTGGAGAGGCAAATAGGATAGAACCCTTAAGATGCGAATACTAAGATGGCCTTCAATATGGGCCATATGGGAAGCTCATTAGCTCCAATGAGCCACCACAACTTAAGTGAAAACATCCAGGATGTGTAGGAAAAAAACCACCGTATCTGAATAAAGCAACCAAAAAAAAAAAAAAAAAAAAATCATATCAGCCATCTTGAAAACACCCAACTCCGATACTGTTGAAAGGGGCACCTTGGACACTAAAAACTTCAAACCTACTTCTACAACTTCTTACAAAACCAAATCTCCCTCTGCCCCATCCAAGCAAGAAAGCAAGATGTCCTTCAGTGCTACACCAGAGTTTTTAGCTAACAGCCCAAGATGTGATTCAGCAATACGATGATTTTCCACCACTGTTCCCTGTTTGGTATATTCAAGATCCTGCCCTCATTAAGACACCTGGTTCTGTGCAGACACACTTTGGGGGCTGCAAAAGCCAATGGATGCTTAGTTCAGGGTCAGGGCCATGTTCTTATATACACATCTATGTATACATGGGCTTGTGCACAGCCACACAGATGTTTAATGGGTAGACATTTCTGAGTTTAGAAAAACTTGCCAAGAAAACAGAAAAAAAAAAAATGGACTTCAGCACATGGATTTTGCTGCTTGATTACAGATGGGCCAAGAAGTCAGGAATATTTGTATTTCCATAGCCACTTTAAAGGTAAACAGTTTCCAAAGTCTTTTGCCCTCCTTCTGCTCTGCCAATGACGGCAATAGGCTCAGCCTGAAGGAAGTGCCTCCTGACATGGTCGTCTCTCTGCTCACCTCCCAGCTGGAAGCTTTTCCTGAGCAAAGGCTGGAAGTCGCATTAAACCGTGCTGAAATGGTTGTGCTGGTTTTGAACTGCTTATTATCTCTGGGGGCTGACCTGAAAAACAAGTTGCTGCTTACAGAAATTCAGGTTTCCCCTGAAAGGCAAATGGAAGGAAGGAAGGTTTTTTACAAGGAAGAGAGTTCATTTACGATGATGTTACCCACAATTTAGGGAAAACTAGCAACATTTATAAGTATTTAAGTTAGCTTTGCCAGAGCAAAAAGAAAAATGCCTGTTAATAACAGACATTTAAGCTAATGTGAATGATTGAAATAAATCCTGACACTGGGAAAAGATTAATGCTCAAATCATGACAGACACCTGCTTCCAAGCAAGAACTTGCTCCCATGCACCATTCTGGAAGCACAACTCTGCTTAGTTGAGGCACGCAGACTTAACACTGCCGAAATCTAAGTTTAACAGCTGAATCAGGCTGATGAGACCAAAAAAAAAAACCAACCAACTAAACAAAAAAACCCCAAAACAAAACAAACCCCCCCCCCAAAAAAACCCAACCCCCCCCCCTCCAAAAAAAAAAACCCACAAAAAAACAAAAACAGAACAAAAACCTAAACTAGAAGGAGGAAAAAACCAGTTTCACACCCCCCGGCTTTAGAACAGAATGATAAATTGACATCATGTTATGAGCATAATCCTCAACCACTCAATCACTGTTAAAAAATAAAACATGATTCTGGGGAGATAAAAATAATTAATGCTGGTGCTGCTGAAGAATACGCACCTACACGAAGAGTTTCAGATAAATATGGGTCGGGCTTAAATCTCGTATCTCACGTCAAAGGAAGAGGGCACAGGTGCTCAGCTGATTTAAAGCAAACGGAGCGCTGCCTGCATGATGGAAAAGCAGGAAAAGAAAAGGGGATGGCGGCGCCTCAGCAAAACTGATACTGCTCCGTTTCCAAACAAGCCTATTACGCTTAATTCGGGATTCACAATACATAAAGCGCCAGAAAAAACACAGGGAGCAGCCCCTGTTGACTAATGCCCTGTCTTTTCTAATCGAGGGTCACATCCAGTCTAACCGATCGCATGATAATGGCATCAGAAAAGGTCAATCAAAGACAAGCCGAAGCTTCCACTGCCTGGCTGACCTTCGGAGCTTGTGACAAATTGCTATCAGTCAATGTCAACTAATGACAGCGGCTCTTTGGCTAATCAATTGTTCTAAAAATGATCAAGAAAACTACTCATAGGACAGCTCATTTTCACATCAATGCCTGTGAAGTATGAAAAGCTCATTTTTTTTTGAGTTTTTAATAAGCTCATAAGTAAAGCAGTTACTTGGTAACAGGGGTCACCTTAGTGAAAAGACAGAACCTTTGTCTGCCTTTTACATATTCTTTTATTACCATATTATAGTAAAAATATGCCATGCCATTACTATGCCAGAGGGCTACATAATAAAGTAGGTAATACTTCATACTTTTTTTTTTTTTGAGATAAATACTTCTGTGGTTTAGGGGGCCTCTGTTTGGATGTAAATAATTGTCAATATAGTCTCCATGTATTTAAATGTAAAGCAATCACCACTGGCACACAGGTGACATGCCCACTCATTACTCACCCAAATTTCACGTGACAGAGCCGGTAGCGAAAACCACGCTGCAAAATCCAGTGGTGCTGCCGGGAAGTGAAGGTCTAACAGCAGCTATTTTGTTCTTAAACCCACCCACCCCATGCAAGCACAACTTATTCCAACTATTTCCGACAGAATCCACATTTGGTAGGAAAACCGCATGCTCCGAAACCCTCTAAGCCCTGCGAAAGCAAACAGACATTTCCGCCCTGGAAGGATTCTGCATGTAAAAGCCAACGTGGAAATGCACACAAGCTTGAGCAGTGGGAGATCTAGCATGGTTCTCCTTGTATAGCAAAGGAGCGACTGCAGATTTGTCCATCTCTTCCTCCTACCAGCCTCTCCCAGCATCATTTTCAGCTACTTCCCAAAGCTTCACAGCCAGGCCACGCTCAAATCTGCATTCATGCATTAAATATTACCAAAACAACAAATCCGCACTGGTCTAAGGCTTGAGAAATGCAAGCACAATTATGCTTTGCTTTTCCATAAGAAGAACGTCCAGCAAAGGACGTTGCAGGGCATGACATCACAAGAAGCCATTTGAGAAGACGCTGTGTTGAGAAGGAAAGAAGAGCCATCGTTCAAGCACGGCACTGCTTTTCACTTGGGTTTACCTCCTTACTTGGGTGACTCCCACCCATGACACCTGTACTGCCAGAAAGGATTTACCCCGAGGAAAACACCCCTCGCCAAACCAATCGCCCCCAAAGCAATTCCCCAACATCACCACAGGGAAGGAGGGGGGTGGGGGGGTGGGGGGGGCCTGGTGGTGAAGCGCTAAACAAGAAACATTAAAACTTTTGTTTTCATCAGAGAAACTGCCAAGTGACAGCAGTTTCAGGTTACACCCTAAACCTGCCTTGCTATGGTAGTTTTTCAAATTAAAATATCTTCTGTGGCCTTAACCACTCTCAAGCCGTCCATAGGCAAGAAAGAAAGGAGGCAGGGCGACACTTAAGCTCAGCCATAATTGGAAGTATGTGAAAAATGAAGTGTCAGTTCGGTCAATAAAGGGCAAAGGTGAAGGGGAACTGCAGCCCAAACTTGGTGCGAAATGTGCTCATTAAGACACCCAATCCCAGGGCTCCTGCCCACCTATCCCATTAGTCATCGGCCATCTGACCGCTTCAAATGCCTCCCCGCTCTTATTACTTTTCTTCTCCCATGTTAAAAAAAAAAAAAAAAAAAAGAAAAAAAAAAAAGGCGAGCTGGTATATAAATCCTTGCTCAGTCATCTGGAACATAATGTGGCCCTTCTCTCCCCCTCTTCCCGGCTCTGCTGCCTGCCTTTGCAGCCTCCAAACAATCGCCTGGAGATTCCCAGCAATAATAAACCCGATTGCCTTTTTGCCTATAGGTTGCTCAAACTCCTACAAAACCTTGAAAAAATATAAACCATTGCAGCCATTGATACATTTTCACACAGAACTATCGCTGCCTTCTACTCCTGGCTTGAAGGAGCAACAATTATTTGGAGGTTAAAAAAATGTTTCGAATGCAGGCTGAGGCTTGGGGAAAAAAAAAAAGAGAGAGAAAGAAACAATATGCACAAATAAGGTGACACTGATGGATTATTTTTCTTTTTCTTTTGAGCTATATAGGAGAGCTAAACATGGGAAATAAAGAACTCCACTCTGGATTAAAGTGACTGTACCAGGGCTTTGTTCAGCATCTTCCTGGCCTCACTATTTGAAAAACAAAATAGAGCTCTCAGTATCCCAAACAAGAATCTTTTGAAGTTACAAGACACAGTAAGATAAAATAGTGCTGCCATGAGCTCAGCATCACCTCCCTGTACATAAGAATTTGCTTATCTTCTTTTAAATAGAATTTAGTAAATTATTTCTCCACTTCGTAAATTTGGAGACAGACCTCCAAAGGCCTTTCCCGTTAAGATCAGAGCAACGGGAAAACTTTTTCATAATATTATTCTGCATTCCTGTACTACAACTATCCCCTATGATGACACAATGCCAGGCCTTTACAAGAGGTTGTGTCAACGTACTATGCAATAACATATCCTGCTGTTCAGTGGCACGAGACCTCGGAACAGCTCCCTAGCAGTTAAATATGGATTTCTGCAATAGATCGAAGCAGCTGGGAGTTATTACTATTTACTAAGTAAATAAATTTACACGTTAAAAAAGACTTTAAAATGTTTACAGGAAAGACCGTCTCTCCTGATTTCAAAGGCAATCATTCTATGGGTGCTGTACACTGGGACATAAATAGGTTAAAAATACACTTTGCAGGATTTGTAGCGATGAATAAGGTAAAGAAGAAAAATCTCCAAAAAATCCAAAAATAGACCTTAACATAGTCTGGGTTAAGGACTAAGGAGAAAAGTCTTGCTAAAGGCTTAAGATCTCCAGTCTGTGCGCCTCTCTGAAAATGCAAAGCTTACATTTACATCCTTGTGATACTTGCAGCCAGGCTGTAAACCTGGCCCAGAAGGGGCTTTTACCTACCCCAACAAGGGAAGTAGGTTGTGAGAACAACCAAAGACCAGACAGTTTTAGAGGGGTTTTATTTCTGGCGATCAGATTTGCTTTTTTTTTTTTTTTTTTAAATGGCAAACGTGATCTTGACAGATGGAACCAAAAGGAACTTTTACAAACTCCTAAAAATAGGGAAGCCCATAATATACTGAATATATGTCACGCAACACATGCATCTCGAGTTAACTCCTATGCTTGCAAGCACGAGCGTGTGGGTCCCCAGCCTTTTGCTGCCACCCCTCCGCAGCACCTGGCTGCTATGGCAGTGCCATGCTGGCTCCTTCTGCTGCCAAGAAAAGCATCCAGCAGTGGTGAACATAGGGGTTTAACCACAGTGTTGCACTCCCAACATCAGGCCACAGAACAAAAGCCACCAAATCACAGCATTTGGAAATTAAATGCAGTTGAGGAGAGGCAGTATATTTGCTATCTTTTTGTTCTCTTCCGCTTCGGTCCTTCAGAGTCATATTTTTTGACTTCTTCCCCACAGGGAAATGCTAAAATCACATTTTGGGTTTTTTTTTACAGAAGGTGTACATGCAGGCATGAGTGTGCTTAAAAAAAATGAGCTTCCCCGATAATCTCAACCTTCAGAGCATTTCATGTAAACAAGACATAAAGCAAGGCTCAGCAAGACCACCACTACCCTTATGACATTCCTGTTCCTCAAAACCACCACCATTTCCATAGGTGGCAAGTGGCCTGAAGGCAAGTCTTGGTAACAAAGATCCCCAGGACAGGATCTCTTTTCCAAAATTCCTTTCCCAAACTTGACCTGAGAGCTCCAGTTACCAAATTCCCACTTTTGTTACTCTTCTCCAAAGTTTTAATGCAATGAGCCTTCTTCACAAAACACTATCAAGCACTGGCAGCAATTCCAGCCTCAATAAACCACTGGGATTTGGATAACAGTTTCAGAACTGACTAAAGCATCACTGACAAGTCCTTCTGTGGATATTTAATAGGAATCAGGCTAGAAACTCACTTTAGAAAACCCTTCCTGACTGGGGCTGCAGCATGCACCTTGCTAGGAATGGACCAGGATGGCAATAAGATATCAGATGTGACAAGCACTCCAGACTACTGAAATGCCACATTTAAGAGAAAATGAAGTCTGAAAATCTTTAAAAGTACACCAGGAACTAAGCTCAATTTCCAACACGGTGTAGGAGCATTCTGGCAAGCCTCCCCACAGATGTTTTGTCCACGCACACATCCACATAAACACACGCACATCCGTCTAATAAAAGAACAGCCCTAACCAAATACAAAAACCCTCTCAAAACACCACATTTTAGTTCAAAGCTTATTCTTGAAGCAGCTTTTTCAGCCTTAAAAAAAGCCCCATGGATTTAAAGTTTGCTCCGAAAGCAAGGGACTCTAATGAACAAGTTGACACCACTTCAACTATAGCATTGTGAACAGCACCACTAGAATATATATGTATACATACTTGAAAGAAAAAAGGCCCCCTGAATTTATGTTGCATATCATTTTCCAGTAAAAGTCAGAGGTCAGAAGGTTACCAGTTTCTGCCTCAGCTCTGCAACAGTTTACTATTCCAGGCCCCATTTTTACTAGGCTACACTTGCGATGAAGTCAGCAACTTTTCTTTAAACAATAACGAGTCTCAAATACTTAAAATTCTATAAAGAGATGTTATTCACCATGTACGTTAAGTCCATGCATATAAAAAATTAAAATATACTGGTTTAGTTTAAAAACTAATCTTGTTAAATGCAGACTTTGCAATGCTAATCAGTACTGTTCAACCTTTTTTTGGAAACACAATTCCTTTGTTGTCTAACAGCACTTGAATGAAACATGATCATAAAACCCGATTTAAAAGTATATACCTATTGTAAGTTCAGAGTCAACTTCAATAAAGCACTCTCTTTTATATTCAGATTAAGGATCCTTTTTAAATTTTAATTGCATTAAATTAACACTAAATCCACTGTAGTTGGTCTCTTCAGAAAAAATATGCTTTCAGCTTCTCAGAAAAAAAATCCAGAGATTCAGTTTTTTAGACTTCAGAGTTTCTGAGACAGCACTGATTATCTGTAGAATGTCCCACTTCCATTGCACCAAGCTCATTTCATACTCGCCCTGCTAAATCAGCTACTCTGGCCTGGCACTCAAACAGAACATTTTTGCATTCAGGTAATTTGGAACTGAGTATAAAAAAGTAAGTAAAAGCACGGCTCAGGATTTTGTAAAACGGGCCAGCTAACATCTCTTTTTTATATGCAATCAAGTTTCGATGGCATCTTTGAAATATTAGCATGCATTTCTGCAATCTTAATTACATTTCATTTTGAAGATTTCATCTTTTAACCCATTTGAATGAAGAAAAAACCTCAAACTTCTCATTTCTTATTTTTACTAAGCACACTGCAAATTTGGTACATATGTTGCTCTAACATGTGCCTGCTGGCAGGGTCAAAGAAATAAAGATGCCAATCCCTTTACTAGGAGGAGATGGAGGAAAAAATGTCAAAAAAAAAGGATGATAGACCTTTCTCAGCACAAACCCTCTAGTACCCGAGCATATTTCCACACCAGAAAGAGAGTAACCATTCCCTGAGCACGTTGGTGACCATTTGCCAGCTAGGAAAGTGTGAGGGCTCTGTTCCTACCTTGCTCACTGCTGTTGTCCCCACTGTGTGATGTGTGTCCTCCGCTGGAGGGTCCGGGGGTTCCCCCGGAGCGCGTTGATGCTGTGTCATCGTGGTCTCTGTTCCAGGAGGGCTATGGGGCCAAAAAAATTAAAAGATTAAAATACGAGATGGGGAAGAAATGCCCAGATCACCAGAAAATGCACTCCCAGAAGAGTGGTACCCATGCTCAAACCCATGGGAAAAGGCTGGCAAATACATCTCCCGAATTATTCCTTCTTTCCAGGTAGCTGTATTGCTGCTCCCCAGCAAAAATAATACACTCTAGAATATGTTTACTATCTAAATAATCCCCAGCTTTATTACCACAGAAAACAGAAACATTCCCGGCCAGGCAGGGGGAGCAGGAGGAGAGCCAGAGAGTGAATCACTGGCACTGGGCTCCAGCTATATTTTTAGCATCCGCAAACCCTCCGGCACAACAGGCTGCGAACTCCGCAAAGGCAAAATGAGAGCGGTGGTCGAGAGCAGCATCGTTTATATGGGCCTCCCATTCCTCCTACGAGGCCAACATGGAAGAGCTTAAAGACTTTGCTGGCAATTAGGCCTGGGTCCATAATAGCCGGGATGTGTCAGCTGTTTGCCGGATGGTATATGGCAAATGGACCAGGCATGGGGACAAAAAAGAAATGAGAATAACAATGGCTTCACATAGGCTGTGTACACTCAGCCCCATGCAGAGCCTCCTTGTACTATTGAA